>NC_081557.1:25324301-25673217 GCF_022355385.1 Mustela nigripes | reverse complement strand
CCTGAGATCATGACCTGAGCCGAAGGCAGCGGCTTAACCCACTGCCTTCGGCTCAGGTCATGATCTCAGGGTCCTGGGATCGAGTCCCACATCGGGCTCTCTGCTTGGCAGGGAGCCTGTTTCCTCCTCCTCTCTCTCTCTGCCTGCCTTTCTACCTACTTGTGATCTCTCTCTGTCAAATAAATAAATAAAATCTTTAAAAAAAAAAAAAAAAAGATGAATGAAGATGAACCATGGACAAGAGGAAAGGGAGGTAGTCATGAATTATAATGTAAAGGCCCTGTAGAAGATCTTCTTAACTATTTTGGATTTTTTCTGGAATCTCTTAGAAAAATGTACCCACTCACCAAAATTTGCTTGGAATTTTAGGACATTTACAGACTTATAGGAGCCCCTCCATGCAACCAGACTGTGTAACAGTATATTTGGGTAAAACTGAGAAAACATTTACGCTGCTACACAAACAATGCCATGTGCTACCTGTAAGATTTCCCACATGATTATTGACCTTGCCCCAGAGTTTTATGCAGTGTTCAGCTATGTCACCCAAGACGGGTTGCTTCCTGATAAAAAGCCAGGGTGTCTTTAAAATCTTAAATTTCTTGTCATTATTAGAGTTTGTTAAAACTCTCAATATTGGTGACCATTTTACTGATGTCAGAAAACCTTTAGATTATATACTTTTTTAGTGATTATGATCTGATTTGCTTAAGGGACTGCCAACATTTACCCTTTTATTTAGGAGATGGAAAGCAGACATGTGACAACTTCTAGGCCATATACAACTTCTAGGCCAGACCTACCCGTTCACTTGTGCTTCGTTTGCCTATTGTCATGATTTTACCAGGTAACAATGCTCAAGGATGATGAACTTGGGATAGGTAACTGTAGGCAGAGTCCTAGAGACACATAGGTCCTATAGGCAAACAAAGCAAACCCCAAAACTCTGTTATCATGGGGTTATGATTAAGGGGTATGTGTGCATGCACCATCATTTTGCTCTCTGGGGTGGGGGGGTGTGGATATAGAGGGACTTCTTCCAACTGATAAGTGCTTAATGAATAGGTTGGGTGGGTGATGAAAGTAGCAGACATGTATGAGAAAGTTACTTAGTTTATTGCAAATAGTCTTGAGGGCCACTATTCTTCCATTTAATCGAGTTCAACAAATATATATTGCAACTACACATGCTCTAACCTGTGCTATGCTCTCTGAGTGATTCAAAGATGCATTCTATCTTTCCTTGAAGATATTTACTGCTAATGCAGACTACTAAGCACATATGCAGCCACTATCCCTTCTTGTTCTCACATCAGACATTGCTAGTCAATCACCATGCTCTTTCTGTCTGAACCTGGATTCAGTCTCAAAATCCTTTTAAACTCAATGCTCTAGGCAGCCCTTTCCAATCAATCTGAGTTGGAACAAGCAATAAAATCCATTTGCCATCATGACTCTAGGGGAGGGACAGACATATACACAAATATGTATGGTATCAGGTAGATTGTATCATCAACAAAAATAGATAATCCTTTAGTATTTACTATATGCTGAATCAAGTTCTCAACAATAGATTATCATAGCAATGCCCCCTGCAAATGAAAACTATTTTAGGAAATCCTATTGGGACCTTTTTTGAAAAGCTAAGAATCACTTTGGAAGCAAATCATCATTCTCTAATTGATCTGATGAGATCAACTATGTATTGAATTTTCTTTGTGTACCACATACCTAGAAGAAAATAGGGCTCAATTTCAATTGCCTTCACTGGAGTATGAGATGAAGCAAAACAAGGAGAAAGGAGTGGTATTTTTAAGGAAAAACAATGCAGACTAAAGAAACAGAATTAAAGCCCTTAGTGGGAGTGGATGGAAAAAATATGCAAACTAAAATTACCACATGAATTTCTTTTTCCCTCCACCTGATATAGAAAAAATATTCATTTTCCTTTTCTTCTCCGACTGAAAAAAACCCCTACTTCCTGTTAGATTAGTTTCCTTAGGAAACTCTGATCTTTAATATGTTAACAAAACATAGGATTATTTTTTTTTTGAGGTAAGGCATTTCAATTTAACAAGTTTCTATAGTCAAAATGCTGTGTCCTCCCCAAATTCCTTTGTTGAAACCTAATCCCCAAAATGTGCTGGTATTTGGAGGTGAGGCCTTTAGGAAATCATTGAGTGATGAGGGTAAAGCTTTCAAGATGGGATTAGTGCCGTTATAGAAGAGGACCCAGCCTCAACCTTGTCTCTTTTTGAGGATATAGCAAGACACCAAATATAGTAGAGCCTTGATCTTGGACTACTCAGCCTCTAGAACCATGAAAAATGAATTTCTGTGTTTATAAGCCCCCCAGACTCTAGTATGCTATCCTTCTCTAGCAGCTCAAGTAAACTAGGACAAAAGGACTTCCCTTAGCACCCATATGAGATTTAAAACAAACAAAAAAATGTGAATGTATGCACACGGTGCAAAGAGAAATACTGCATTAGCAAAGGGACCCTAGAAATGGCAACTTGTTAAAAAAATGTAATAGACATGCGTATCACTAAGCAGAAAGTTTGGGGGCCCATTGAAATGCCTCACAGTAACTTTATTTTCTAGTTCATTTCTCTTTTGAGGGAATTCTTGGCTTAAAACAAATTTGGATCAGTCCTTGATCACCTATCATGTGCCAGATAGTAATAATAGCTGCTTGGTTATGTCCTGAGTACCAGGGACTATTTAGGGAGTTTATATGTCTTGATGTTTAATCTTATTAACAGTCCTATGAGAGAGACACAGTTGTGATCCTCATTTTACAGATGAAAAGACTGAGGCAGAGAAAGGCTAAGTTACTTGGTCAAAGTCATGTAGCTAATAAGTAATAAAGCTGGGATAAGAACTCTCATAGTATGGTGCCAGTGTTTGGATTCTTTTTTTTTTTTTTTTTTTAAAGATTTTATTTATTTATTTGGCAGACAGAGATCACAAGTAGGCAGAGAGGCAGGCAGAGAGAGAGGAGGAAGCAGGCTCCCTGCAGAGCAGAGAGCCCGATGTGGGGCTCGATCCCAGGACCCTGGGATCATGACCTGAGCCGAAAGCAGAGGCCTTAACCCACTGAGCCACCCAGGCGCCCCAGTGTTTGGATTCTTAAGTGAAATGCTTTACAGCCTCAGATGAGAAACTCAGATGGTACTCTGGGTTTCCCAGGCAGTTTCATTTTGAAATAATAGTATTAGGATTTTTGCCTTCATAACTCTATTTGCTCTTTTAAGACCAAATGCAAGTAGGAATGCAAGGATGACCAAGACTTGGCATTCGCCTCAGAAGTCATGATCCTGTTCACTCATTCATTCATTTTCAATAACAATGAATTACTGGAGTCCTCTCTATTGATTTTCTTTTCTCACTGGCCACTCCTTTTTGGTCTCATTTGGCTAATTGTTTCTCAACTCCCAGATTTCTAAATCATGGGGTTCAGTCTCTGGCTTTTGTTCTTGGTCTTTTTCTCTATTTACAATCAGTTTTCAATTAATTTATTAAGTCTCATGACCTTAAATATTTTTTATTTAATTTGGCTCTCAAATTTATAGTTGCATCTTAGACCACTCCATTTAACCCTAGACTGCTATTACTTACTTGATAAGCACTTGGATATCTAATAAGCAACTCAAATCTAACATGCCGCAAACTACAGATTCCTGCCCCTGCTTCCAAAATATGCTTTTCCCATGGTCTTCCCACATTGTAAATGGCAATTTTATTTTTACAGTTGCTTGGGATAAAAGTCTCTACGTCGTCTCTAACTTCTTTCCTTCTTTTACATTCCATTTCCAATCCATCAGCAAATCCCATCAGCCCTTTATCCTTGAAATGTAACCAGAACCTAGTAGCTTCCTTCCGCTCTGCCATATTCCCCTGGTCCATGCTATCATTACGTCTCACCTGGGTTACTTTATTAGCCTTCTAATTGGCTTACCTACTCCCACCCTGGCCAATTGCAGTGGCCTGTCTCTAGTAGCCCTCAGCATAGCGCTCAGAAAGATCGTTTTAGAAAGGAAGTGAGGTCAAGTTACCCCACTGCTAAAACTCTCCAGGGGCTTCCAATCTCATTTGACAAAAACCCATAGTCTTAAAGAAATTATATGATTGGATCTTTGAAAGACCTGTGGGACTCTACATTATCTTCTTCCTCTTTAAGGTTTCCAGTACTTTTCTGACTATACCTCCTTCCATTCTCCCCCTCACTCATTTTGTTCCAACTACACTGGCCTCCTTATAGCTCCTTAAGAATGTCAAGCATAGTCTCTTTTCAGTACTTTTGGACTTGTGTCTTTGCCTGGACACTCTTGCTTTAGACAACTGCAGGACTCACTCTCTCTTTCAGTTCTTACATTCAATGTCATTTTGTCCCAGAGGTCTTTGATACCGTTAAACACCGTACATCCTATCCACACTGCCTGCATTCACCTGACATTTCCTGTCAACTTTTTTCTACTTTATTTTCGTCTAAAGTATTTATCAATGATTTACATGTTATATCTTTATTTGGTTATTGTTTGAATTGCTCCATCAGAATGTAAGCTTAATGAGGGCAGGGATTTCATCTATTCTATTCCCTGTTGTATAGCAAGCTTTTGGAATAGTCTCTTGTGTGTATTTGGTGCTCAAGAAATCCTTGTGAAATGACTGACTGAATGAATGAATGAACAGGAAACTACCATGTATCAGACATTGGGCTCAGCACAGTGGGTTAACAGTGAGTAAGAAACACATGGCTCCTGCTTTCATGATTCATGCCTTATACTGGTTATTGGCATTCTCATTTTCCCGAAAATATAGCTCAAATTTCTTTTATGGTCAGTTGAAAGTGGAGAGTGAAGAAAACATGGGGGGAAATATAGTGGTATTGTAAGATGATGGCTAAGGAAAGAGAAGGGTAGAGATTTTAATGTATAATGTGTTACAAGAGTTTTAATATTTCTTGTACTTCATTAGTGTTATCAATACTGGAGTTCGATTAGGAAGGCTTCAGATACAGCTTGTTCTGAAATTGGCCTTGTAGACTTTCTTTATAATGCCCCATTCGGGGACAGAGGATAGAAGGCAAGCCAAACTAACATGATAGTTGCTTATCACATAAGCACTTCTCACAAATGCTCTCTTTACCCAACATTATTCTTAGGACACATTTTGTATGGAAAATTTACAATTGTTCTTTCTGGCTTCTTCACATACCCAACGTTTCATGTATAGCAAACCTGAGGAGTATCACATGTTGCCTGAATTCTCAGGGGTAAGTTGGACATTTTGAAAATTATCTTCCATGTCCTCACAGAAAATGCTTGGGCCAATTCTTGCCCCTCTCCTGCCCATTTTTTTTTTTTAAAGATTTTATTTATTTATTTGACAGAGAGAAAGGGATCACTACTAGGCAGAGAGACAGGCAGAGAGAGAGAGGGGGAAGCTGGCTCCCCACAAAATAGAGAGCCCTATGTGGGGCTTGATCTGAGGACCCTGCGATCATGACCTGAGCTGAAGGCAGAGGCTTCACTCACTGAGATACCCAGAGGCCCTATCTCCTGCCTAATTTTTAAAAGTAGATTTAGTTTTCAATGGTTCTCCTTTCTTACTCTCTAGACAGTTCTCCAGCCACTTCCAGGTGAGAAGATCCCATTGCAGGAGTCTTGCCACGTAGAGGAGGAGCGGTAACCTACAGGGTTCTTTTAAGCTCATTTTAGGCATAGCTTAGAACAGTCATTGGTTATGGTGCTGCTTTGGAAATGGGTCTTTGTCTACCCAACTGTGTATGTAATTCAAGGGGTCAGAAGATATATAATTTAAGCTTGCAGAAGTCCCCCACAATCACACAATATTGTGATTTACTTTGCTTCTTGGGATTAAACTAAGCATGAAGGACTGTCAGAATCTGTTTGGGGATTTTATGGGCATGGATTAAATAACAACAGATATTGTCACTGGGAGGTACAGGTACGTCACACTGTCCTGGCTCAGTGGAAGATTTCTGCTTGGTTCTACCAAGTAACAGCTTTGCTAGATATGGAGGACTTGTCTTTTTGAGCCACTATCACCTTTTTTAAGTTAGCTGGGCTAATGATTATCCTGGTCATTGAAGGGGCATCACAAAATGGGTTAGATAGAGATGAACGAAGTCTTAACGAGTAAATGGGGATTGCTTTCAGGCTGTCAAAGCATGATCATTGGATGACATGCTGGCTGCTGTCATTGGGTGATCCTTGTCAGATGAGAAGAGAGCCAAAATAGTGCTCAGGTCAGGGGATGCACAGGGGTCACAGGAATGGAAAATGAACCATACGAGTGTACTAACCCAGTTTGTGGCTGGTGGCTCCTTTGGGCTGATGACCGACTGTAGTTTACCAAGTTCAGCCATTTCTCCCTATTCTGTTCTAACACCATCTATTCAATAGTCCCTTTCTCTTTCAGGCCTGAAATCTTCACTTGGCCTGGAGAGAGAAAATAAAACTTGGTCATATATTCTTATAAATCTTTTCTGGCTTACATTTGTATCATAGTTTTTGAAATTCAAGAGCCAAATACTTTTAAACTTGTCTTTCCAGGTTCTATGCGGACGCTGCTCTTTTAGGCAAAAGTTGACTCCTATGTAGCTGTGAGGGCTAAAAGATCACCAAGGTCATGTGAAGAAATGAAATGAAGTGGAAGGTGGAAGTGGACTGGGGAAGACTATGGAGAGCAATTCAAAATTTTCTCTTGCCCTAATACTGTTTAATCAGGCATCTTATTCAACTTTCAGAGCAACCCATGGAAGAGGTATGATTTCCTGACTTTCCAGATGAAGCCAAGGAAGCCCAGAGAGGTTGAGTAACATATACAAGATCATGCAGCCAATAAGTGATAGAACAGGCATACAAAATCAGGACTTTTTAGATCCCGAAACCAGTTGCTTAACTGCTAGTTCACTACCCCTATCGCCAGCTCAGAGAGATGCCTTTGAGCAAAGAATGCTGCACCCTCTCTTTTACCTCATTTCTATGTTTTAAATATTTCTTTATTTTGCAGAGATACATAGATAGATAGATGATAGATAGATAGATGATAGATAGATAGATAGATAGATAGATAGATAGATAGATGGGGGGCAAGACAGAGGAAGAGAGAGTCTAAAGCAGACTTAATGCTGAGCAGGGCATTGTGGGGCTTGATCTCATGACCCTGAGATCATGACCTGAGCTGAAACCAAGAGTCTGAGGTTTAATCAACTGATTCACCCAGTCATCCCTCATTTCTATATTTCTAACTCCAGGTTAACCTGAGGGTGCATAGGGATACCTGGGCAGCTCAGACAGTTAAGCGTCTGTCTTCAGCTTAGGTCATGATCCTGGGGTCCTGGGATAGAGCCCCACGTCAGTGTCTCTGCTCCAGGGGGAGCCTGCTTCTCCCTCTCCCTCTGCTCCTCCAACTCCTGCTCTCTCTGTCTTTCTCTTTCTAAAAAAACAAAAACAAAACAAAAACTGAGGACGCAGGAAAATCGCTGTGCGGTGAACATCTCTCGTGGCTTCGACTCAGACTGTGTGATAAGGATGCAGGGTTCGCTGGAATGTAAAGAGGCCCAGCTCCTTATTTTCATCTGAGCCAGGGCAGAGGCGTCAGCTTTTCCTTTATCTACTGAGGGTGTCTCCTACAAAAGCCCCAGGGACCCTCAGGTGTCCAGCCAGCCCCCAGTGCTGTCCTTCCTTAGGAGGCTATGGAAGACAGCCAGCAATTGTTTTCTTCCCTTTCACTTGCAGTCTTTCCTTTCACCTGGGCCTTCATCTGTAAACCCTATTCTTCCATTTTCCTCTGGATGGCTACCCTGGCCCGGTGCCACCTCCCCAGGAAAACAAGGGGCCCTCCTTTCTGGAAGAAGCACCTTCTCATTCCCCACTGCAGCTCTCTCAGTAGATAAGGATTTTTGGCACATTTTCAAGGATGTTGCAGGTGAATTATCCATCTCTGTGCTTTCTCCCATTTGCTTTTTATGACATTTCTTCCATTCTTCATTGTTCCTTGTAACTTTTGTTGATGACAAAAGATACCCTCCATTTACATTTGAAAAAGGGTAGCGACTCTGTTGGAAAGCCTGAACAATACTGCCAATACTGCCGCAGCTCAGCTTCAGTGCCACTTACTCTACTGAACAGTCGGTTAATATTTTAATAAAATAAAGACCTCTTTTAGTACCTGCTGCTGGGTCTGTGAAGTTTATGATGCATCCTTTATATTCATTTCCATGTTTAAATTCTAATATTTTCCCTCTCACCCAGAGCAGCTTAATACACTGCAGGGAACACTTTCCCTTGATGATGAAAATAATATTTTGTAAGGTAAGTGGGGCTTTTAGTTTAAGTATAACCAGGGGACTCATTAAGGAATCTGCTCAATGTCCCGGTACCTGGATTCTCACTTCTAAACCACTAATGTGTATCCTTGAGTTTAAAACAGTGTTATTTGATCATTCCGGGGGGAGGGGTGGAGGAGGGATTAGCCATTTGCATAAAGTTAATAAAAAATCATGAACACCTGTGAGCTGATCCCTACAAAGTCTCAAATGATGACATTATCTTGGTGAAGTAAGGTGGTCTTCAAGGCTTAAGGCTTCTGAAACCTGATTTGTCATTACCCAGAAGGAAGTATCATTCTCTCAAAGACAATCTTATATTAACTAGGTATACTAAGATTGTTGTATAAATTGCCAGTGTCAGTTCGTCAATTTACGAAAAAATGTCATAATCATTTGAATTAGAATACTTGTGTGGCAAGAATCAGCACATTCTTTCTCTGTACAAAAATCTATAAATGAAACCATATTATGACTAGAAGATTGTAGGGTGAACATGGAATCAGTATAAAGGAGATTAAATTGATTCCAGTGTCAGGTTTAAGATTACAGGATATAATGGTGATTCTCTTGCTATGACCCTGGCTATGTCTCTGGAGTCAGTGAAGTTTACACAATTTTCAGAAGCTTTGGATCTGTCACAGACCTAAGATCTGGGCCAGGCATTTGCATTTTTTTCTCAACAACTCTACAGGTGATTCTCTTGGTCAGTCAGGGTTGAGGCCATTGACCCAACACACAATTTGTGTTTTGCAATGGTGTCAAATTACTCAAGTCCATTGGTCAAGACTGTCTCAGGTGGTGGTTGGAACTACAACACCAAGATTTGCCTTCATTATTTGCCTTTGTCTGAGGTTACAAGGATGATCAATTCTTTCTTTAGATAGGTTTTTGCATTTAGACAAATGCTTGCTCTGACTAGAGTCCTATTAATTTTGGACGATCCTGTTTATCTCTGCTTCACTCTAGCATGCACCGGCAAGACAATCAATCTTCCAGGTACATACAATCTTGTTTCCTTCCTTGTAAGTTTCGAGGGACCCCTGCTATTTTAATCCCATATTCCATGTTTTTCAACCAAGAAAAACAAAAGAGTGGACAAAGGAAGATTTCCTTTCCAGCGATATAAATTCATGCAGAGATAAGGTAGCCCACAGGAATATGTATTTGTTGCCATAAGGACTACAAACAGAAGCTGTTGTCCCTTCCCCCAAAGTACAGCCAGAATAATCTTTTTAAAACATAAATTTGATCATGCCAGTCCCATTCAATGAATTTGCAAAGCTCCTGTGCTTAAGTCTAACCTCTGAAAGCTGCTTCCAAAGCCTTTCATGCTCTACACACGGCCTACTTCTCTGGATACATCACCCTCCCACACCTCCACAGTCATGTTTCACCCATTTCTGGATTTTGTCCAGTGCCTTAAATGTGTGGATCTCTTACATCTTCTTTGCCTAGAACACTCACCATCCCCTTCTTCCCTGGTTAGCTCTTCTCCTTTGGTTCTCAACTTCAGTATCGCTTCTCGGATTTCCTGGCCTAGTTTAGAAATGTAGCCATGAGTTTTCATAGGACCCTCGATTTGCATGATCATAACTCATACCACATTTTTAAAAATAGCTCGGTGACTTGCCATTGCTTTTAGGATGAAGTCCAAATCTGCCTCAGTACTTAACCAATCAGCCCACTGCTTGGGATCTTATTCTTCTATCTCTGGCTTACACTTTCTTGAGGACCTTTCATTTCAGCCATTCTTGGTTACTTCCCAAACTGTGTTAAACGCCAGGTCAAAGTACCAAAAAATATCTGACCCACTTATATTAGATTCATATTATGATGAAAGTCAAACAGGTTCTTTGCAAATCACTGTACTAAAGTAGAGAGGTGTGATATTTTCAAGGTGGATTCAGTTAAAAATTTTTAAGACATTCTTGTTCCTTACTACTTCTGAGTTTAATTTCTAGAGACAGCCACTCTCGTCGTTTATCAAAGAGTGCTACCCCTAGCTGTGTCTTTACTGAATTGAATAAGGAGAAGAGAACTCTTTTATAAGCATGACATCCCAGTCAGTCACATTTCCTGGGCTTAATTGGGAGGAAGCTAGTATATTGACGTGTCTGCTCTAGATAGATTCCAAATTTTCCAGTAGAGTTAGGATTTCATGCAATTTTATATCTTTCAATATTGGTATTGAGTTATATATTTCCTTAAATAGGAATTCATTTTTAAACTTTCAAAGTTATAAACAAAACAAACTTTTCGAAAAAATCTTTTGTAAAGTTATATGACTACATACAACTGGGTCTCTGGTTTGGCAAAGTGCTGTTGGTATATATATATATATATATATATATATATTTGCAGATATATAACAAATTGCAGATATATAACAAATATATATATATATATATATATATATATATATATATATATATTTCACAGCTCTGTTTGCTAGGAGACAGAAGTGTCTCTTTCCTGTGTATAGTTGACATTGCCACACACTCTAACGTTCCTTGGGTTTTCATTTACTATAAACTTTCTCCTCATTTTTGGATTATGGGAGGAGGGGGAAGAGATTTTGTTTTTGGTCTAAATCACAAGAAACTTACTATTGGCTTATCACTGTTATATTCAACTTCTCAGAGCAATATTATCTTCCTATTAAATGAGACATAATATCAAGACTCATTTGGAAGCGACAGAGACCCAACAAAAAATAAACTCAGCAAAAAAATGAACTTATTGGTTTGCTTAACTCAGTGGTTCACAAATATTTTGGCTTCAGAATCCTCTTACACCTAAAAATTGCTGATGACCCTCAAAAAACTTTTGTTCGTATGGCTCATATCTATCAATATTTACCATAATAGAAATTAATGCTGAGACTTATTTTAAAATATTTATTTATGATCTATGAAATCTGCCCTTATGAAACACTGATGTGTATTCCAAACCACTAGGATTATTGGCTATAGTTTCAGGTCAGCAGGACAAATGAAATTCAGGCAAAAGAGCAAATAGTTCTTTTATCTTTCTAGTCCATCAAGACAAGTTTTTGAAGAGCCTAAACTCTCACAATTGCCTTCTTCTAATGGGATTTGCTGCATGGTTTTTAGTTTTCATCAAAATTGCATTCGGTTTTAAACTTCATAGCCAAGAAGCTGCTTTCAGAGTGTCTTAAAGTACAACTGGATACCGATTTTTGGTATGTGGGTAAGACTGATATATCTGCAGACAAGCCAATTTTGGGAAATGACCTATAAAAAGGACTGTATTTTTCTTCCTTTGAACTGCAAACATTCAAGGATGCAGGGACTTGTTTATTGAAGAACCATTTAAGCAGAATGTCATAATGAGAGTAACTATGGGGACAGAAAAGGCCTCTCTGAGGAGATGACATTTGAACTGATCTTTCTTGTGGGAAGATGATATACATGAAAGTTACTGTTAGAGCACAGAGCAACTGCAGGATACTCTCAAGTGCAAAAAAGCTGATAAATTTTCAGATTAGGAAAGAGGCCAGTGTGAGGCAAGAGTAGAGTGAGTGAACTCCGGGAGAGAGCAGGCAGAAGAGAGGTCATGTAAGCCACTGTTCGACAGAAAGTCATTTCAGGATTTCAAACAAAGAGGGAAGGGACACAAGATGTAGAGGAATATAGAAAATAAGAACGTTCTTTCCTTGGCTTAGCTCTCTAGGGAAACCAGACCACTGATAGCTCCCATGGACACTCCTAGCTACTCCGGCTGCTTTGTTTGCTTCTGCTGTTCTGGATATCCAGAGGCTGTTCCTCATCTCCACTTATTAAAATCCTATACAATTTTCCAAGAACCCCTCAGATACCACAGCTGTTGAGTGAAGCTATTAAGTTGGGCTGTTGGGTGCTACTAAAAACACATGGACATTGGTGTCCAGGAAATCTGGTTTTGAGTCCTGGCTCAGTCACCTTTAACATCACTATGGGTCTTGCAAAAGATTCTTGACCTTTCTGGGGCTCTTGCTTCCTCTCAGCTGACAATAATACCTATCCTGAGGAACTGCTGTGAACGTCAAACAAGGTAGCATTTGCAAAGGGCATGTTACACTACAGGTGCTCCATAAATACTAGTTTCTCTTCTGCTCTGAAAGGCAATGGTGATGGTTAAGAGCATAGGTTGTGTATCAAAGAGGTTGGGTTTGCACCCCACCCTGCTATAAGCGTCCTGGTTGATCCTGGACATCATTTCACCTCTTCACAGGTTTCTCTTTTGAACATGGGGATTACAAAATCGTGGTCCTAAAATCATAGGATTGCTGTGATAATTAATTAAGATAGTCTGGTGAAAGCCCTTGGCATAGTGCTTGACAAATAATGAGCACTTGAAGAATACTGGCTATTAGGAACAAGAACAGCACTCAGGGTGGGTGCTTTGTAAACCACATGAAGCATGATCTATGAAGACTTTCTGAATGAATAACTGTTGATGGGTATTGGTAAATTCAAGTCCGAAGCATGGGAAGCTGAGTAAGTGGAGGGAGGAAAAAAAATGGGAAACGGATGTAGATATCCATGAGGCTCTTGAGCATCCAGGAGTAAATGCCAAAAACAAATATAGAAGGTAGGCTACAGAAGCTGATGGTGGCAAACTTTGCCTTCTTTGCAATCCTGATGCATGAACAACACAAGCTGAATCTCCTGAGCTATAAACAACGAGAACAAACTTCTTAAAAAATACAACTGAATTTCAATGAGTCATATTTCTTTCTTGATGATATTTGGAGAGATCCAGAGTCCAGACGTGATAGCTCCCACAGAGTGCATGCGTTTCTGTCTCTGCTGGTGTTGCAGCACGCTTGCCAGCCCTGCTCAGGGAGGGGGTGGCATCCAGGCTGACTGTCCTTGACTAGGTTACATATTACAAGCACTTTAAGGTGCCCCATAATCAAGGGGGAGCAAATAGCCCAAAGCCCTTGAGCAAGGAATCTTAGGGAAATGCCAGGAAAGAGGGCTCCAACAATAATACTGACCACTAATGACATGATGACTCATATTGGTACTGGCTCATTCTTCAAAGGTAAGCCCTAAATTCTAGAATATTCCCAAGTGGATGACACATGCTCAGCCCCTGGCACAGCGGCTTTCACACTGGACATTCAATTCAGGTTACTGGCGTTATATTTGGTTTCAGAAAGATGAAATAATTGAAGGAGTAGCACTGACAAAGAACTGGAGGGCCGAATGCCAGAACTTTCCCAGAGCAACTACTTTGCACAACTTCATTTGTATTACTGTTTGTATTATTACAGATATGACAGGCTGCATGGTCATGTAGCATTAGAATTTCCAAACTGAAAACATCCCAAATCCAAATATATAGATGAGTTTTGGACCCTTATTTTGTGCCAGATACTTTCTCACAGATTTTTTGGTTATTATTATTTTTATTATTATTTTTTTAACCAAATCAGACCAAAACACTCAGGAGTCATTCTTTTTTCTTTTTTAAAGATTTTATTTATTTACTTGACAGAGAGAGATCACAAGTAGGCAGAGAGGCAGGCAGAGAGAGAGGGGAGGAAGCAGGCTCTCTGCCGAGCAGAGAGCCCGATGCGGGACTCGATCCCAGGACCCTGAGATCATGACCTGAGCCGAAGGCAGCGGCTTAACCCACTGAGCCACCCAGGCACCCAGGAGTCATTCTTGATTCCCCTCTTTCTCTCACCTTCCCTGCAACTCAATAGCAAGTCCTGTCAATTTGACTTACAATGTATCATGTGAATCTGATTATTGCTCAACACCTCCTTTGCTACCATGTTAGGCCAGTCCCTCCCCTCTCCACCACATCCCTCTCCTGGAGGATCTCAGCATCTGCCTAACTGTACCTGCTTGCACTCCTGTCCTGCTCAGCAGCCAGAGTGCTCTTTGAAAAATATAAGTTAGATCATGTCACTCACCTACTGAAAACCCTCCAGGTACTTTCCATCACACTTCAAATAAGATGCAACTTGCTTAAGACGGTCTGGAATACTCTACGGGATGTTCCCCCACTGTCTATGTCTTTGATTTCATAATCCCATTCTCCCTTCTTGGCTTACTGTGCTCTGGTCATGCTAGCCCTTTGGCTGTTCCTGAAAGTCCTCAAATCTACTTCTTCTTTGGGATCTTGGATCTTTGTACCTGCTCCTCTCATATTGGAATGTTCTCCTTGATCAAATATCTTCTTGCCTTATTATTTTTGATCAAGTTATCACCTCTTCAGAGATATCTTCCCTGAACGGTGTATCTGAAAAAATTTTCCCAATGAAACCTTGAAACTGAACTCAGTATCCCCTGAACCTGCTTCACTCTTCTTCAAAGTATGGTATGTTACTTTTTTTTTTTTTTTTAAGATTTTATTTATTTATTTGAGAGAGAGATGGTGAGAGAGAACATGAGTGAGGAGAAGGTCAGAGAGAGAAGCAGACTCCCTGTGGAGCTGGGAGCCCGATGCAGGACTCGATCCTGGGACTCTGGGATCATGACCTGAGCCGAGGGCAGTCGTCCAATCAACTGAGCCACCCAGGCGTCCTGGTATGTTACTTTTTATTTCGAGGGTTATTTGTCTATTTCCCCTGCTAGAATGTAAGCTTCATGGAGATAGGGACTTTGTCTCTTTCCCTGCTTTTCCTTCTATACTTAGAACAGTTCCTGGCATACAAAAGGTGCTCAGGAAATGTTTGTTGAATATTTGCTCCATAAACTTAATCTTTAGAGCAGAGGTTCTCAAAGTAGAGACCCTGGACCATTAGCATCAGTATTAACTGGGAAATTGTTAGAATTGCAAATTATCAGTTTCTAACCTGGACCCACTAAATCAAAATGGAGCAGTGGAGCCCAGCAATCAGTGTTCGAAGAAGCTCACCAGGAGATTCTGACGTATAATCAAGTTTGAGAACTGCCTTAAAGCAAATATGTAAAATATTGTTAGGCCTGTTTTATGGATAAGGAAGGCAAAGTTTAGAGAAATGATATAGTTCAGACAACTTAAGGAAAGATAACAATTATTACCAGATGTCACATTGTAAACACTCAATAAATAATATGAATAATAATATTCATAATAGTATTTTTACCTACTATGAATCAGGTGCTATATTGATTCTTCATGACAGCTTTTTTCAGTGGGTATTAATGCTTCCATTGTTAACTTTACCAAAGTTACCAAAGATGACAGTTGAGTCATCCAAGATCACCCAGCAAGTAAGAGGCAGACAGATCTGTTTACTTCTTTGCATCTTTCCTTTTCTAAAAGACATCTAACTAAGGACAGATCACTCATGTGGCCCCAGATATGCAAGGAAAACACATGTGGCATTTTCTGAAACAAATGCCAGGTTTCCATTATTGGAAACCATGAATGGTAGGTCCCGACATTAAGGGAACCCTCAGAAAGGGAAATAGATGCCCTTTCTGCTTGGGTGGCTTCAACTCGGAGATACTCGGAGATACTGGCCCAAGCGGAGCCAGTATACTGACCTTGCGGAGCCCCATCTTCTTCCACCTCAGAAACAGGCTGCATGGTACTTTGGACGTGGGCTGGCAGAAGCTTGGCTTGGGCACGAGCAAGTATGAATAATTGTGGGCTCAGCAAATCACGTGGGCCCCTCTGCCTTCGTGGAAGAGAACTGACATTTGATGGTGATAGAGAAGATGATGATGGAAATATATAAATATATATACTTCTGAAGTCAAGTCACAGTTGTTCTTGGAACTGCACACCCTGAACACATACAGATGAAACCCCAAACGGCAAATTCCTAAAATTATGCTACAGCAATCTGGTCAATTTAACCATGAATATTGATGGAGAAATTACGTCAACTGGCCTTTCCACTTCCTCCTCATTCCTTCCTCTGTTTTGGCTTCTCATAGCAACATTAATCCATTCCCCAATTTTTAGTTATTTTTTTACTTAAGTAAGATGGGGGCAAGGATTCATGGGATGGATATGCTTTTAAATTTCTAATGTAAATAAGACCAGTGCTGTATTAATTTTCATTTAAAGTTGATATCTTTACAGATGTGCATTTATGCATTAAAGATTTTTCCAAGGATCCAAGACACTGCTGTTAAAATTTTGCATGGAGGCTCCTATTGGCCTAGAATCTAAGAGTGAAATGGTGTGGGACAAAGGTATTTACCAAAAGCAAAGGTACTGTTTTGGGAATTATCACAGAAAAGGGACACTGTCTGAATCATGTGCATCCCCTAATTCAACATCTAGCACATAGTAGATGTGCAATAAGTCTGCATAGAATGAGTATTTAGATGGTGTAGACACAGTAGGAACCCAACACATATTCTTGATTGGTTAAAAGAAGGTAGGACCCTCACAGTATTTCTCATATAATAGGCAGTCAACGAACACTTCTTGGTTAGCAAAGTACTACCAAGAACCTCAGTGAATGTTTGGTGAAGGTTTGAGCAAATGCTTGGCACATGTTAGGCAGTCAAAGAATGACATCAGAATGAATAAGCACTCATTTTTCCAGCAACACAAATGACTTATGCAAAATATAATGGAAAGATACAGGGCTAACTCCCGAGATCAGGATCCTTATGCTTTGAATGTGCCCTTTTTTTTTTTTTTTTTTTTTAATTTTAAGTAAGTCTCTGTGTATTCCACAGCATTATTAGAAGCTTGTACCATTCATTTGTGGAATAATGGCTTTGTTTCTCTTCTCTGCACTTCTCAGAGGCACAGACACTCATTTGTGCAAGCTCACACATTAAGGCAGGGGTACACTCCAAGCTTCTGACTTGTCCACAGTCATTAGAGCCAGCAAAGTCATTTCCATCTAAAATTCCTAAAGAGTGGCTCTGTTTACGCACATAGATCTACTGTGTCAGCCCACATGGCGGAGGTCTGACACATTTGGTGCTGTCAAAGTCTGTGATATCATGAATTTTTCTAGACATCTCCCTCCACTACCCAGATACCAAGCCCATGTAATCAACACTGCTCAGCTCTCAAAAGCTTTGGAAAGGCTTATCTGGAAAATAATATTTTATCTGTGATGGGTGTTCCCTTTAAAATCAAGGTTCTATCTAAGCTTGACTTTAGTTTCCTTTGGGCGGGAGACTAGATGGCACCGGGGACCTGAAACCTCTTCCCATTATGGAAGGAGGCATTCTTTTAGGAGTCTTAACTCTTGGACAATTTAATTAGACACGTGCCTCAGTTTTTCATGGGTAGAAAGGGGTTAATAGTAATACCTATTTTGTAGGATCGCTGTGAGTGTAAAGAGTTATGGTATGGAAAGCACTTGGAAAATTCAATAAAAACTCCCAGGAGGTCTATCCTTCCTTAGCATAGAAGGCAAGTTAGGCCCCACAGACATTGCGGGGGCCCATATTTTGCAGAGTGGCCTTGGCAGGAGGGAAGGAAGGATGATGAGGGAATGGCTCTGCATCTCTGTGTTATTTCAGTCTGCGCAGCACACTTAACCTAATAGTTTGGAGTTCCATGTCAGATTTCAGGGAACAAAAGCTTTCAATGGAATTAAAAAGAAAAAAAAAGTTGAAAACCAGGGATCTAGCATATCTTTTATTTTACAAATGAGAAGACTGAGAATTCAAGATCACTTGATCCCCACATCAGTGCCTGTTCCACTCTCCAGCTCGGCCCTTTTCCGTTACTTATCAGAGTGGATTGTTCTCATCGTACGATTATAATAGAGACTTAACGCTCATGTCCATTTTTAAAAAAAGATTTTATTATTTATTTATTTATTTGAGAGAGATGAGAGCCTGAGCATGAGCGGGGAGGGACAGAGGGAGAAGGAGAGGGAATCTCAAGCAGACTCTGTGCAGGGCAGGGAGGCTGACGTGGGGCTCAGTCATGACCTGAGCCGAAATCATGAGTTGAATGCTTCAATGATGGAGCCACCTAGGCACCGCTTAACTCTATTATCTAATTAAAAATGAGACCTGATTTGATTGTTTGTTCAAAGCTACATAGTCAGAAAGTCGGTTAGACTATAATCTAGTTTTCTTATATTCATTATTCAACACAATTATAGGACAGCCACCACACTTCAGTCACGTACAGTGCTCTTTCTATACCCTCTAGGACCCTCTGTTCAGGGTAGGCTACAAGGACAAGGTGTGAAAATTCTCATAATGCTGCCAGATTACTGCTTGAGGGTTTCCTTCCTCTCATTCCTCTTAGGAAGACAAAAGGATTTAGGAAAACTTGAAACCTTCTGGGAAAAAAAAAAATCCTTGTAACTTGAGTTGTGAGACCAGAATCTGTGCTTAACTGGTACTTTCTATTCCTTGGTGTGGCTTCTTTTTCATTTAAAAAACAACAATGAGGGGCACCTGGATGGCTCAGCGGGTTAAAGCCTCTGCCTTAGGCTCAAATCATGATCCCAGGGTCCTGGGGAACAGGGCTCTGTGCTTGGCGGGGAGCCTGCTTCCCCCTCTCTCTCTGCCTGCCTCTCTGCCTACTCGTGATCTCTGTCTGTCAAATAATAAATAAAATCTTTAAAAAAATTTAAAAAACAACGATGAGAATGCCCATCTCACATAGCCATCAGGAGGGTTGAATGAGACAATGTATGCAGAGCCCCAGGCCTGTGTTTGGGCCTCATAGAAGCCTTCTGCTAATTGTATCTATCTCCTACTCCCCTAGGGAATATATGCCTTTCCGTTTTCCCAGATTTCTTTAGGGATTCACCCGACAGTTGGGGTATACTAAATTCCTGCTTCCGGAACTTATTTCCTCTGTCCCAAATGAAAATTTCTGTTTAAGGCCTAGCCCCTCAAGGTCCAATCCTTTGGTCGGTACAGTGGCTGTGTTTGTGTTTGTCTTTTTGGGGATCCTATCATTAGCCCCAGTGAGGTAAGCAGCGCAGCTAACGTTACTTCCACTCTTCAGATAATAAAACCAGGTTTCAGGGAGGTTAAGTGACTTATCCAAGGTCATGTAGCTCGTGGTATCCAAGCTGGGATGCAAATTCAGGTTTTTCTGACTCCCTGTCCAAGGACCTATGGATCTACCCAGCGGCCTTTGACAGCCCCTGCCGGCCTCTTTTGAAGGCTTCCTCGAAACTCTCTCAGCACGGCAAGTTGTATTTTTAGATCAAACAATTTTCAGTGCCTCTCGGTGGGTGGCAAAAATACCAGTGAGGGAGGTCACTCTACCTCCGAGGCTACGTGAAGGCCTGGAGCCGCGTGGGTGGCAGAGGGAGGAGGTGGGAGTGACATCGGGCCCCCTCCGCGGAGAGCGCTGAGGAGGTGGGAGACACGGAGGCAGCTCAAGCGTAAAGGAAGAGCGAGACTTTCCAAGCAGTGCCCTATATAAACACAGGCGTGACCGAGGGAAGGTTGCGTGCAAGGACACACTTGACGTTTCCTTGAGTTTTCGAGGGGAAGGGCTGAGTCACCACGGAAACACCATCACTCTCCCTCCTCCAGGGTGAAGACAATGAGGTGGGACTCTAGAACAAGGGCACTGATGCTCTCCAGTCCTGAGCTGCTCACACATCCGGGGGCGGATGGCCCCTTCTGCCCTCTGCTTTCCTTTCCAAGGCATCTGAGGTTCCAAACTACTGTTTCCAACCCTGCCCCTACCCCCAGTGTTCTCCTAAATCATACATCTTGATCTTTAACTTACAACTTACTTTATCTCTTACCTACTCAGAGACCCATATAAACATTTCATTTGTCATAAACAGGAGACCCAGCTTAAAGTGGCTTAAATTAAAAAAGAAAAATTAGAAAAGAGTATTATCTTAAATAAGAGATAGGGAGGAAACTGGGTGCAGGATTAGTTTAATTCAAGGGTTTAAAGCCAGCAGATTCCCTCCATCTTTCTCTACTACCGTCTTTAGAGGGTTACCTTTATCTCAGAGCCCTATGATTATAGTCCCAAGAAGGCTACCACTGCCCCAGGCTTTGCAGTCTGAAATTCATGTACCTCAAGACAGAAAAGAGAGTCTTTTACCTTGTAGGATCGATCTTTCTTTCTTTCTTTTTTTTTTTTTAATCGGGGCACAATATTTTTCCACAAGTCCTCTGCTGGATCTCCCTCCCTCTGTTCCCTGTTGGTCAAATTGCATCTTGCCCTTAGCTGCAGCAAGCTGTGCCTATAGGAATGGGATTCCTGTCACTGGCTCAGACTAATGAAGACTCATCCCTTGGAGCTGCAGAGTGGCTCTTCTAGCAACCGTATCTGTCTAGAAAGAATACTCCAAAACTGAATTAGGGTTTTGTGGCAAGGAAGGAAGAGTGGGGGATGCTATTGGATAGGTAACCAGAAGTGTCCTTTGCAGAATTACCTAATATAACGAAAGACCGCGGTGAAGATTAAATGAGATCTGTGAAAAACATTGTTAATGGTTCCTGGCTGATAGTAAAATTTCAAATAAGTCTTCAGCATCACCTTCTCTGACCCTATTTTTATTTTATTTTATTTTTATTTTAAATTTTTTTAAAGATTTTATTTATTCATTTGACAGAGAGATAGAGAACACAAGTAGGCAGAGCGGCAGGCAGAGGGAGAAGCAGGCTCTCTGCTGAGCAGGGAGCCTAATGAGGGACTCGATCCCAGGACCCTGGGATCATGACCTGAGCTGAAGCCAGCGGCTTAACCAACTGAGCCACCCAAGTGACCTCTGACCCTATTTTTAATCCTCTACTTTTTCTTCCCCAGATTGGCTGCCAGGCTTCACCTGTATCCTCTTTGTTTGGAATGCTCCTTCCTGTTGTAATGCTACTATCATACTCTGCTGTGACTGCTGTCACAGAATACCAGGGACCGGTAACAACAAAAAGTTATTTCTCACAGATCTGGAGGCTGGGAAGTCCAAGATTCAGGTGCCAGGAGATTTGGTGTCTGATGAGAGCCCATTTTCTGGTTCTTGCCGTGTTCTCACCTGGTGAAAGGGAGGAGCGAGCTCTCTGGGGATTCTCTGACAAGGACACTAATCTAATTCCTGAGGGAACCACCCTTATGACTTAACCATCTCAGATATACCTCACCTCGAAATGGTATCACTTTGGAGATTAGATTTCAACACATGAATTTTGGGGGAGACACAAATATTCAGTCTAAAACATCTACCAATCTACCAATACCCCAAGGCCCATCTTATGTCAAATACACAATGACTTCTTCCCTGAATTCTCAATCCCCCGTGGTATATGTGTTCCTTATTTATAGTTTTATCACACTTTGCCTTGCATTTGTGTACTTTCTGGGATCTCGCTACAGTGTGAACTTCTTGAGGCTTAGACTAGGTCTTATCGATCCCTAAATCCTCCAAATAACCCCTAGCAGGCCCAACACACAACAGATGCTCAGAAAATATCTGGGCAATTAAATGCATTTTGTTCAAAGCTACTTCCCTGACCCCACAGTTCCAGAACTCTAGTATTGGCCAGAGCTTGTGGCACATTTTTTCTTTCCTTTGTTTTTTTTTTTTTTTTTTTATGGTGATAAAATATACACTATGTGAATTTACCATCTTAACTATTTTTAGGTGGATGGTCCAGGAGCATTAAGTATATCTACATTATTAGGCAACTATTACCACCAACCACTTCCAGAACCTTTTTTCTTCCTAAATTGACACTTTGTTTAGTGGCAAATAGTAGTTCCATTCTTCCCTATCCCCTTCTGTTTTCTGGCCACCAACATTCCATTTTCTGCCTATATGAATTTATGCTACACTCACGTGGAATCATGCAATATCTGTTCTTCCTTGTCTGGTTTGTTTCACTTAACATAATGTCTTTAAGGTTCACACATGTTGTAGCATGTGAGAGGACTGCATTTCCTTTTGAGGCTAATATTCCACGGTATGTCTCTACCACACTTTGTTTATCCATTCTTCTGTTGATAGACATTTGGGTTGTCTCCACCTTTTGGCTATTGTGAATAAAGTTGCTGTCCACGTTGGTGTTCAAATAGCTGTTCAGATACCTGTTTCAATTCTTTTGGGTATAGACCTGGAAGTAGAATTTTTGGATCCTATGATAATTTTATGCTCAATTTTTTTGGGAACCACCAAACTCTTTTCCAGAGCAGCTGTACAAATCTCAGACCTTGGAGGATGGATATGATTTTCAACCTCAGCTGGACAGGACTGTCCTTGTCTATTAAGTCAATCAAGCTTATGATGACAGGTTTCAGGCAAAAAGATCAGGATAGGGCTTCAGAGTTCATGCTTTCAGCCACAGTCGTCCTTCCGTACTCACTATGTGGCCTTTGACAAGTTGTTCTACATCACTGGTCTCAGTTTTGTCATCTGTAAAATGGGAATGATAATAGAACCTACATCCTTGGTTGTTGTTTTAGTAGAGTAGTGTTGATAAAGCTCTCACTACAGGGTCTGAAAGTAAACATCTATTAAATGTAGTAATTAAATCATGTGATAACAGTAATGAGTAATGGCATGGAGTCATTTTGAAAGCCCTTCTCAGAAGGAAGTTTCAGATTGATTTGATCAACAGTAATATTGAATAAATATTTAGCCTCTGAAGATATCAACCTTGATGCAGAGAATTCATTTGAATATCACAGTTTTGTCACATGTTGCTTTAATGAAGATTCTTTTGGTATCCGGTAATGGAAATCTGTTCAAACTGGCATAAACAAAATGGGGAATTTATTCGAGGGATACTGAAGGGTCTTAGGGAACCTAAGTGTAAGGATTTAGTCAGGCAGTGTCTGTATCTGTGTCTGGTGCCCCATGGTTTCTCAGTGCTGCTTCTCTCTGGGCATCTTTTCTGCTCTTATTTTTTTCTGAAGACTGGTTTCCTTCGTTGGTATATATGATCACAATGTGCCACAGCATCTGGGTTCTGTGCTTATGCCCTCTAGCCTCAAAAATGAAATTGTCCACAATAGCCAAACTATGGAAAGAACCTAGATGTCCATCAACAGATGAATGGATCAAGAAGATGTGGTATATATACACAATGGAATACTATGCAGCCATCAAAAGAAATGAAATCTTGCCATTTGCGACAACATGGATGGAACTAGAGCGTATCATGCTTAGTGAAATAAGTCAAGCAGAGAAAGACAACTATCATATGATCTCCCTGATATGAGGAAGTGGTAATGCAACATGGGGGCTTAAGTGGGTATGAGAAGAATAAATGAAAGAAGATGGGATTGGGAGGGAGACAAACCATAAGTGACTCTTAATCTCACAAAACAAACTGAGGGTTGCTGGGGGGAGGGGTTTTGGGAGAAGGGGGTGGGATTATGGACATTGGGGAGGGTATGTTTTTTGGTGAGTGCTGTGAAGTGTGTAAACCTGGTGATTCACAGACCTGTACCCCTGGGGATAAAAATATATGTTTATAAAAAATAAAAAATTATATTAAAAAAATGAAATTGATGAATCTGATTTCCAATTACAAATCCCCAGGAAACTCTGATTGACCTTTGTGACTCAGGTGCTCATCTTAGATGGAACTGGAATTAGGAGGCTGTGGGAAGGTCTTGTGAACCGGACATGGCTGCATAGATTTATAGTGGTCCCTGGAGGAAGGGGGTCCATGGGTTCTGCAGACCCACCAAATAGTCCCAACAAAAGAATTTAATATTTAGTTTGGCTACTTTTAGTCACCTTTTAAACCTATGATCTCTTCGTGAGTGTCCAAGGTGGGGGTGTGTGTGTCTCCCATTCTCTAATAAGAAGTCCTGCCAAGAAATTGGGTTAAGGGAAACCCCAGACCAAGTATCCCCACTCATGTTTCTTCTCAGTCAAAATATTTCATATGTTCCAGATGTCATTCTCTCTTGAGAAGGGACTGGACGCTACACTGGACAGGAGGACTGGTCCTTGGCAATGTTACAGACTAATGATGGATGACCTGTCATTACAACAACTCTGTAAATGTGTTTTGCCAACACAAAAGGGGAAAAAAACCCACAAAAGGAGATGATGAAGGAAAGATCTTTAACATTTTGGCCACTGAAGTCTTGTCATCCATCAGAACCTGGAACTCTGCCACCCACCTACTTGGCCACTGCTGGACCAGAAATGATGAACACAAGTCACTGTGGTTTTTTTGGTTTTTCAAAAATAGAAGAAAAGGGATTTGGCTAGAGTGTGGCATGCCTGGGTTTCCAGATACAGCTGCTTATGGAGAGAAATGAAGGCTCCAGGGCAGCTATTATAGATATTATAGATATCATTACAGGGGTCTCCTGAATCTCAAGGTTATCAGTCTCTATAGAGCAGAGAAAAAATTTTGCTCAGCTTTATCACTTCTTCTGATATAGAGTATAGTAGAGTCCCACTCTTGAAAAAAAGAAAAAACCTGTACAGAAATGAGTGACTTAGAAAGTAAGTATTCCTCATAAACTTACTCGACAGATACAACCACTGGGATCCTTTTGGTTTATATGCTTCCAAAATTTTTTCTACACACATATTATAATATAAGTAAAGACATACTTTTTCTACATGTAATTATTTTTACCTAAATGGATTATTACAATAATGCAGCTCTGCAATTCTTTTTACATAACAATGTAACTTAGCCACCTTTCCCTGTCAGTACTTAGCACTCTCTCTCATTTTTTATAGGCTACAGAGGTTTCCATTGTATGGTTGAGCTTTATTTGTTCAATCCCTATTTAAGCTATTCAAGGAGTGAGGAAAATATTTAGTACTAATATCTTTTCTCATTCTCTCTCTCTTTCTCTCTCTCTCGCCTCCCACACCTTTAAAATATTATTGGGCAAAGGTGACTTTGGGATCAAAAGTCTTAAGTGGCTTCTGTTGGCACCAGTGGTTGCATGATTGCTTTAAAATTAGCATCTCTCCTGGTTATTCGCTGTGATGCTCAATTATTTGGTTATTTATTCTCAGCTTAGGGAAATCACCCTTCATCTGTAAATTAAATGGTGATAGAGTACTCAGAATCCTACAGAAATCTCAGAGGGGTCTCAGAGCTGTAGGTCTGGGGAGAATCAGGCAGGACGGTTGGAGAGCTCTTCCGTGATTTCCTTACTGCCTTTCGATTATTTCCCCTTGTTTGGTTTCCATGGGAATTGGTAATGTGCATTGTGTGTGTGTGTGTGTGTGTGTGTGTGTGTGTGTGCATGCACAAACACACCCATGCACGCTTACATGTGTGTATGTGTTATGTCTGAGTGTGTGGCTGGGTGAAAAACCTATACAAGGGTGAACTCAGAGCAAATATTGATCTGTGAAAAGCTCCAGGAGGCGGCTGGGTGGAATTTTGGGGCTACTGGGCAGTAAATGCAGTTGACCCCCGTAAACTGGGACAAAGCTAGGGAATAAGATTGGATGCTGTTCTGTGTCTTTCATGAATTTGGACATTTGATTCTTATGCTACTGTGATGATGCCTTGGGCATCTCTGATTAATTAAATGCTTCTGGGCCCCTTTGTGATGAATGCTGTGACTTCTGAGTAACACAGCATTGAATAATAAACCAGGAGTCCCCCCCAAAAATCCCTGATGGTCTTTATTATTCAAACCTTGCTTGGGTCATAAATTTTGGGAAAGAGTTTTGCTTTTAGATGGAAGCTGGTTGCAAGGGGGTGTGGGGTTGGGAGGTGTGATTGGAGAGGAATGGATAATTTAGGGTGAATTCAAGGCATCTTGCTATTGCTTTCAAAATACTGTTGTCTCTAGTTATAGAAATGTTAGTCTGTGTTACTTAAGAAGGGCAGCTTTAGAGAAGCTTTTATTCTTCAAGTGCTAATTTAAGCACAGCGTGGTTTCCCGAGTATAAATACAGATTTAGTGCGTACTCTACCCTACTCAATATACAATCGTATAGCTGCAAAAGCCACCTTGTCCTCAGGCTCACATTGCTGGGTGTAGGCAAATACGGTCAGCCGTACAGCTTTGATTTTTCTCTGGGGACCTGGATTGTTTTCTGGGACCAAGGAGACCATTGTACTTTTTGTGATAATAACTCCTTACCTTAAATTGTCCTTTTAGGATACGAAGCCTCTGCAACGTATGGTTTTCTATGTTCCCCTCCAGAAATTCCTGGAGGGTAGGGATGAATTATTATCCCTTTGTTTTACGTATGTTTTCCTCATATGCAAGCAGTAAGCAGGAGCCAGATCCCATGGTGATCAGAAACACAGACTCTTGGGCCAGACAGAACTGGGTTCAAATCCAACCTTCACCCTTTATGCCATTGGGACCTTGGGCAACTTATTGAATTCTTTTGCCTTTTAATTCCTTTTTCTATAAATTGAGGATACTAATTTCTACTGCATGGGGGTTATTATGAGATGAAGTAAAATAAGGCATATTACGCATTCAGTGTAGCACTTGGCACAGAGGGAGCCCTCAGCAAATGTAGAAACTTAATAATGTTACACAAAGATGGTAAGTCACGTAACGGGACTAGAGTTTGAGTTTGACCCTGAGTTGAGTGTGTTTTTTTACTACACCATGCAGGATATTCCAAGGCTTTTCTATGGAAGTGACTTCTTTCCTGTTGGAACAGTCTAGAATCACCCTGTTGTAGACGCTGCACATTTAATGGACTAATTCTGTGGGAGATATTTTAGGAGAGAAAGAATGCAAAACAGGCAAACACATTCTGAGTCCCTACTCTGGCAGGCAGGGTTACGGTGCTATCTCATTTTATCACCGCCCTCCTGCTCGTTACAAAGACGAGGAACAGGAGGCTCAGAAAGTAGACAACTTGCCCAAAGTCACGCAGCTGGTGTGAGGCAGAGGACACCAAGACTCAGATCTGTTCAACACTAAAGCCATCATCTTCCCACTGCTCCAACTACTGCCACAAAAAGGGCACCTTCCCTTTTGAGGGGACACGGATTCGGTGCTGAGAAGATGTGGGCTGTATTTGGTTTGCCTCCCTGCTGAAAACGCTCCTTCCTCAGTCTGATTCCCTGGACTATTTCGGGGCTGCCATGTCATTTCTGTCCCCCCTCGGAGAGCCCTGAAGAATGTGCAGAGAAAAAAAGAAACCCAAGAAATCTATTATTGGCACTCGCCCTCGATTTGCTATTATGACGTCCATCCTGCAGAGAAGTGTTTATAGCCTTATAAGGTTCCGAGCATCAATTTAACTATGTTATCTCCCAGCAGATGATACAAAATGCAATCTCAGTAGCATACGGCAGAGAGAGGTGGGAGAGTTTCTTGGCTGGGGAATGAGAGAGAAATGAAAAAGGGCCTACTATGCTGAGTCACTAAGGCAAAGCAACTTACTATGGACCACATTCAGTCCTGTGCCAAGACACAGCAGCGAGTCACATACTGCTTGGTGTGGCTGAGATGTTCCTCTTTGGGAACGCGTCTTCTGAGAAGCTGCAGCCAGAAAAAAGGGGGAAAAACGCCAACATCCTGAACATTTTAAGTTCATCAGTTATATTTTTACACAGTTAAATCAAGCACAAAAACAGAAAAAAGAAAGTCATGTTTCCACCAGCTTTCCTCGAGCCTCCCCCAACACAGCCGGATGCCTTAACTCTCCTCCCTTTGCCATCATAATAATCCAGCTAGCATTGCTGAGCGCTGTTCATGGGCCAGGCACTGGGCTCTGAGCGCCAAACGCCTTATCTCACTTAATCCTTGCAAAAACCTCATGGGGTGTGTTACATTCATCAGTCCCATTTTGACATGAGGAAAAGATGCTTAGAGACGTTGAGTAATTTGATGACGTTTCAGAACGAGAGAGTTACAGAATCAGAATCAGAACCTGGCTCCTTCTGATACCAGAGGTAGGATCCTTGATTACTACGCACTACTATCTCACCACTCCCTAAAAGTAAAAGGGACAAGAAATCTATTAGGTCAGGTGTCCCACACCTGGCTTCTTAGCAGAATAACTTGGTGAGCTTAAAGCAAAACAAAATAAAGAACACGAAACAAAACAAAACAAAAAACCCTACTTTGGACTCACTATGGAAGATCTTTATTTAGAAGATTTGTATTGGATCTCAGAAGTTCATAATTGAGTTTCCCCCAGGTGATGATTCTAATGAAGACACAAGTTGGAAACCACAGATTTCATCTATTTCATTCATTTACAAAGCAGCATCTTAGAATAGAAGCGACTTGCCCATGGAAGTACATCAAGCTGGGAGTAGACCAGAACCTGATTCCTGGTCCTCTCTCCATATTACCATGCCTATCAATTGATTAATGAACTGGTAATATATGTGGCCAAGTCATTAAATTCTAAGAGCTAGATTGGATATGTTTTTGAGGGAGGGGGACACAATGAGACCTGGGACATTAGTGAGAATGATTTCACCAAGGAAGGTTATTTAAACATAATAGAATTACATTAATCAGTGTTCAATGAACATGCCAGGGCAAAGTCAGTAGTAGACTATGGAGAATTGAAGAATCACAGATCAAAGCTGAGGTATTTTCAGAAAGAGAGAGAAGAATTGATGAGGGCATGGGCATGGGAACGCTCTATCAGGACATGAAAATATACTGAGAAGCCAACCAGTTAGAGAAGAGGAAGTGTTAGGAGTCAGATTGAGAAGTCAGTTTGAGAAGAACATAATGGAGTTAGACTACCTGCAGTGAGCATTTGAAATTTTATTTACTGTGCAGAATATTGGGTGGGGGGGGTTCCCTTTACTAAATCTGTGTAAGTGAAGATGTTAGATAGAGACATTTCTCACCTCTGGAAGCTGGTGCCGAGACACGGTAGGCAACCAGATACTCCAACCAGATTGTACACCTAATCAATGGACTTTTTGAAAACTTAACTTGAGGGACTGAAGTAGGGTGTCCAGCACCCAGTGGTGGCAGAGGTGGTAGAGCAGAGGTTGTGTGTAGTGTCAAAGCAGACCATCTCTGACATGTGCCCTTAGCTGTGAATGTGGCCACTCAGTTTCCCTTATCTCTTGCCCCTTGACAGAGCCTGTCTCCTCAGCCTTCATGCTGAAGAGAGGGCCACCCCACGCCCAGCCAACAAACCTCTTTGTTGCTTCAGTTAGCTCCAGGCAGTTTATATCCTTTGCAGTCAAGAATGTTGACTCACATGCCTCCCCACACTGAAGCCTACTGCCTCCCTGTTAAAATTTCTCAAAAATATTCTGTTGGTCCTATTGCAGCCTTTTCTCTAACAACAATCCACCAAACAGGCTGCTTCTAAAGGCTTCATCTGATTAAATCTACATTTGCGAGGGAGCTGTCGCCATCACTCCCATTTTTAAAAGAGATGGAAACCCAGGCTAATAGAAATAAGTAAGAACTCCTGGGTTCAAATCCTCATTCTGATACTTAGATCTGTGATTTTGGGAGAACTTTTTTTTTTACCCCTCTGAATCTTTGCTTATCTTAAAGGGAGGCAATGGTCACCTATCTCCTAGGGTTGTTGGGTGGATGAAATATATGGCAAAATAGTCTGGATGTTATAAAATGTACCTTAAAGTTATTTTCATCACTGTGACTTTATCCCTCAGACAATCCCATGCATTTTAATTCACTTTAAAAGCTGTATTTCAAAGGAATAAAAATTATAGACTAATACCTCTCACCAATTCTAAACAACATCCAGGCCAAAATATAAAAATTGGATAGTTTTGAACAAAATTGGTTTTCAATGGTGTTATGATTTCAGTCTGTCAGTGGTTTGTTTTGAGGGCCCTGATGGAGTGTTTTGTCTGCCTTAAGGCTGTGTTATAGGAACACCGGGCTGAAGGCATCTCTCTTGAGGAAGTACCATTTCCAGTGGAGAGGGCATTTCCCTAAAATGTGACTAGTGAAGAGAAAAATTATCCCCTAATTGAAGACTTGTGAGGCTTGACCTACCAGAAACAATAAAGTTGTCATTTAGGACACTTGCCAATGGTAAGGGTTACAAAAGCTCCCCCTACCTGAAATGCCAAGGGCTTGATGGGCACAGAAGGAGTGCTGGGTCCTGCCCTTGATGCTGGATGAGAAGAAATGCTTTTTGGGCCATGGAGGCCTTTTCTGTACAAACAATTTGGCAAAATGTCTGGCTGGTCTTCTGATGCCCATTATCATTTAGAACCTGAGGGACTGATATTAAATCCTCCTGAGAAAGATAGGTAAAGATGGTCTTTTCCTGGGGCACCTGAGTGGCTCAGTGGGTTAAAGCCTCTGCCTTGGGCTCAGGTCTTGATCCCAGGGTCCTGGGATCGAGCCCCGCATCGCGCTCTCTGCTCAGTGGGGAGTCTGCTTCCTCCTCTCTCTCTGCCTACTTGTGAGCTCCGTCAAATAAAATAATTTAAAAAATTAAAAATTTTTCTCTCCATGTCCAGGAAACTGGGTCTTCTGAGGCTGTTTATGGAAAACGCTTTTCAGCTATACCCCCTCCCCGCTTCCTTCCCCATGCAGTTGGTGTTGTGGGCCCTTCTGAGCACTTCTGAGCTTGAAACATGTTTCGCCTGTATCCGTACATGTCCTTGCTTTCTTCTCCTTTCTCCACTTACCTAACCCCTTCGCACCATGACGTCTTAGAGGAAAACATGCCTTTCTTTTGAAGGGTTGATCTCTAAACAAGGCCTTAACTCCACCTTCTCCGACATGTTCAGTCTTTATCTCGTCTTACTTCCTTCCCTAATGTTTTAATATAGTCCTTTATTTTGGCTCCATCTCCCCTGAATAAAGGCACCGAAAGCCTGCTTTCTTCAAGAACCCTCACATGCCCCTGCCTTCTCCTGTAGCTATTATCCATCCGTCTTCCTCTTAGAGTGAAACAACTAGGAAGAGCTATCTTCCATTCTCTGTTGTACTCCCTCTATTTATTCAGCTTCTTGTAACCTTTCCCTCAGCTTCTGTTCCCACTACCTCATTGAAATTGCTCTCACTCAGTGTATATGTTGTCAAGTCGCTGGAACTTCTCAGTTACTATTGGTCTAAGTTTGAAGCATTTGGCTATGATAACCTCTCTCTCTTCCTTGAAACATTTTTTTTTTTCTCATTTCCTTGATATTTCCTCTGATTTTCCCTCAACATCTATGGTATTTTCTTCTCGATACCCTTCACTGTCTTCTTTCCTTCTCTTAACTGACTGAACCACCCAGGTGCCCCTCCTAACCCTTTACATATTGGTGTTAACCGAAATGTGACAGGTAATAGCTGCTCAGGAGTCATAACCCTAAATTTTATTTAGCTCTTAGGCAGAGATCTATTGAGTTTAGGGCAAGTAGGCTCTTACCTCAGATTTGAGGTATATATTACAGAATATTAATCTCATTTTCCATCATGATTTCCTTTTAAGTAAAGTGTAGCCAATGAGACATAAAGACCAACTTGCCAGAGGACTTCTGAGAAGAACTATGTTCCCATATGAAGGACAGAATCTCAAAAAGTGAAAACCTTTGTCCCTAACTTCATGTTCTTGCCATGAACATGGTTGAGTAAGGTCACTGCATTTAGACTTTGACGGCCATTTTAAGACTATGTGATAACAAATATGAAAACAAAAAGTCAACGTGCAGAAATTAGCAGAATAGAAAACAGAAAAAGCCTGGGTCCTTAATGACATCACTGAACTCTGGACTCACCTCAGCCCCTATTACGTCTGTGATTCTTATTGCACAAAGTTATGAAATGGCTTTCTGACTAAGTTAAGCCACTGTTAGTTGGATTTTTGTCTATTTGCAGCTGAATACTGCAATCCTAATACTGCAATCCTAGCATTTCAGGGCTTCAGTTTGCCTTGACTCTTTTCTTTTCTCCCTTCATATTCTCTAGTAGAACAATCTTATAACATCCATGGCTTCAAGTATGTCCTTTATCCTCGTGTCTCCCTGTCTTAGTAGATTTGGGCAGCTATAACAAAAATACCATAGTCTCGGGGCTTAAACAATCGGCATTTATTTCTCAAAGTTCTAAAAACTGGGGAGTCCGAGATCAAAGTATCTGCAGATTCAGTGTCTGCTAAAGGCCTGCTTTCTGGTTCATAGATGGCCATCTTCTCACTGCATCTTTACAAAAAGGGGAGAGGAAGCAAGTTTGCTTATGACTCTTACAAGGCACTAATCCTATTCATGGAGGCCTCTATTCTCAGGACCTCTTCTAATCCTAATTATCTCCTACCTCCTCATACCATAACAGGGAGGAGTACTGTTTCAACATATGAATTCTGGAGGGGAGCACAAATCTATAACATGCCATATGTAGTTTCCAGCTAACTTCTGTATGAAATAATATACTGAGTATTGGCTATGTATCAGGCACTGTTCTAGGTGCTTTATATGTTTTTGTTAATTTTCACCACAATCTTATGTGGAATGTCTTACTACCACCATTTTATAGGTGAGAAAACTGAGCCAGAGATGGTTAACTAACTTGCCCGAAGTTGTTATAGGTCAAAGCCATGATTTCAACCCCATGAGTCTGATTCCAGAGTCTGAGGGTTTTTTTTTTTTTTTAAGATTTTATTTATTTATATGTCAGAGAGAGAGAGAGATAGAGAGAGAGAACAAAGAGGATCTGCAGTGGGCAGAGCAGGGAGAGGGAGAAGCAGATGAGCAGGGAGCCTGATGCGGGATTCTATCCCAGGACCCTGGGGTCATGACCTGAGATGAATGAAGACAGATGCTCACCCGACTGAGCCACCCAGGTGTCCCCAGAATCTGAATTCTTAACCACTATATTCTACTTTCCACTGCTGGAGAAATCAAATGTTAAAAAGTATTTCTTTATCTATAGGTTTAATCAGCCCCTTGTTTATTCCACCTTGGTAGGCTATAGTCTGCTTAGTCTGCTTATTCAGAATGTTTCCTGTCACCCTCCTCCCAACCCCTCAGATAGAATAAGAATCTCTCTTGTCCTCTCTTCTCTTCTCCAGGCTAAAGAGTCCCAATTACTAGAACAGTTTCTTGTATTATTTTAAAGATTTATTTATTTATATTAAAGGGAGAGAGAGAGGAAGAGCGAGGGGAGGGGCAGAGGGAGAGGAAGAGAATCCTTAAGCAGACTTCTCAGTGAGCACTGAGCATGGAGCCAGATGTGGGCCTCGATCCCAGGACGCTGAGATTATGACCTGAACCAAAATCAAGAGTCAGATGCTTAACTGACTGAAGCACTCAAATTCCCTGAATAGTTTCTCATATTAAAGTGTTTCCAGATCTCTCCTCAACCTGACCATCACACTTTAATCTAGACACATTCTAAACTGATGTGTCCCTCTTAAAAAGGGATGCTCCTCACTGGACCCCATTCTACCCACATGTGATCTGATGAACGCAAGGGTCAAGGGGATGATCACATCCCAGATAATGACATTTATTAATGACTGGCCACCTACTGTGTGCCAGACACCATGCTAGGTGTTTTGCATGCACCAAAGCTCCTCAAATTTTCTACTGAAGTCCCCCCAAAACAGAGAAAGTGAATGTGTATCCCTAAGGAACTAAGAGCATGAACCGTGCAGTGGCTGTGTGTATCTTGAAAGCTCCTTACCACTTTGAGCTTTAAGATGGCAGCAGATTTTTCTTCCTACTCAATAATAGATCCCTGTTTGTCTTAACATAAAAAAAAATTTTGGTCGTAAGTGAGTTTCCATTGAGTAAAATAGAAACACTGGGAACATGCCTTGTATTTATGCCATGGCCTCTCATACTCCCAAGTGCACTGCCAAATACTCCTAGAAATTTGCCAGCCTAATCTGAGAAGTGTAGCCATACATTATTTTTATTACTTATGACAACCGGTCAAGGGAAGCATATATGGGGACAGATCAAGAAGAGTGGCTCACATGTAACTTGCTCAAGTTCTCAAAGATAGTAAGCTAAACCTGGCTTTGGATTTAGATCTGCCTAAGTCCTTTCCACTCCACGAGGATTCCATTCCTGAACACCTTTGAGCCAGACTAATTCATGAATACAAACATTATTCTATGAGCCCAGACCAAGCTGATGTGTGCTCCTGCTGGCTAGTGTACACCTTGGATCTTGTTTCCCAGTACCCAGCGCAGGGACGTTGGGTTGTGAGAAATTTAATGTTTGGACCCAAAGGCTGGATCCAATGTTTATCTCTGCTGCTCACCCTTCTTGTCATGTGTTCTAGCTTATCTAGGCAGTTTTGAGGTCTAGTTTGGTGATCAAACCTGCCTCCTTATCCTCAGAATAAGAACTGTGATCCCAGTTTCGTTAGGGAGTTTTCTAGGGGACCCTCTTGGACTATCGAACTATTAGATATTACTCCTCTTGAGGCATCATGAAAAATGACAAATGGGTATGTATACATGCAAGCGTGTATGTGCGTGTCTGTTTCAAAATTCAGAACTACCTATTTCTAGCTAAGTGAGCTTTGAAACTCACTGCTCATCCTTCTCAACAACGTCCGTGAAGAAGTGTTCCTCTTGAGAGTTCTGGGAACAATGGGTCACAGGAGAGAACGTGACATATAAGAGGCCAGAGGTGGATGGCGTGTAAAACCCAGGTCTGTAAGGTCGGTCTGCGCCTTCCCTAAAGCTCGGCAAAGAGAGGAGCTCTTATGGCAGATACCTGAGGAGGCAGCCCTTCTGTGCTTTCTATGGCCCTCTATAACCCTTCTCCTGGTCAGCATCTTTCTGCTGTCTTCACCCTCCCTGCACTGGTCCTTTCCTTACCACACACAGTGTCTGGGTCCCTGCCTTTGTTTTGTGATTATCGCTCCTACCCCACCATCAAAACCCAGAGGATGTAGACACAGCAGCTGGACGTGTCTATCTTCGATGTCCCTTCCCCAGAGTTCACACTGTCCTTTAGACAAAACTGGGCCAGGTGAGGCCCAGAGAGAAAAGGGGATAGTACAGAACGAGGAGGAAATGACAGGACTGAAATCAGATTACAGGTTCCCATCAGTGACCAAACCAGTGAAACCAGCAGAACTGGTCTGTTTTCTCAAGGCCAAACCAGACTCTTCTCTGCATTGATCCAGAAGCATTCTTTAATTTTCTGAGAGCAGGGGAAATGGATTTGAAGCAAGGGTGGGGTCTGTTGGCAGGGTGGAGAGACCGTGGGAGGGATAAATGTTTCTCTCCTCGGAGAGAATATACAGAAATAAAGAAAATGGATGTTTGAGTATCTGGAGTAATACAGTTTTTGTATCCCTGGCACAGCTTCAGCAGCCACCATTGACCACCAAGAAAGCCCTGGAGCCCACTGGGCCCCATTGCTGATAACCAGCGGTCTGCTTTTGTAGATCAGACAATAGGCCAGGTGCAGGGCAGTCCAATAGGCCTGGTCCTCCCACAGCTCCCAGGACCAGCACTGAGCCTCAGGGAGTCCCTTACCTCTTTGTATCCTTGGCAATAGATCATCCTCACTAGGTCACTGGCCTGGAGCTCCACCCTGTGCTTTTTCCACTCTGCCATTTTGGTTGCTGCTGGATGTGTGATAGTCCTGAAGGGTACGCCACCAGCGGAGGTCTCCTGGTGAGGACACAAGATGGAGTAGCGGTTCTGCATGAGACTTCTGAAGTCAAACTTCCTGTTTTCAAATTCCACTTCACTCTTAGAGCTGCGGTATGCTGGCCACGTTCTCTACCCTTTCTGGTCTTCTGCTCCCTCATCTATAAAATGGAGATAGGAACTAAGCCAGCTGGGGTTCTGCTGAGAACCAAATAAAGCAATGTGCGTATGTCAGCTGGTACATAGCAGGCGCTCAGGGAACGTTAGCCAATGGGGACATGTTAGTAATGAATCATTTGCTTTTCCCCCGGTAGTGTAATGTGGAAATGGGAAACAATATTTAGGCCCATGTGATTTGGCATACGGCGGAACAGAAAAACACGTGGAACACCAGGAAGCTGTTGTGTCATTGTCCCACTGTCTCACCTTGGGAAACAATCTTTCCCTTCTCAGGTCTCGGTTTGCCCATCTGTAAAACGAGGGCTCACCCAACATCAGCCTTCTGTGACTTACGTTTTACTGCCTCAGTAAGTCACTGGGAATGAGATTGGAGGATTAGGTAGCCATGCTTGCTGCCTAGAGCTAAGAGCTCTGAACCCTTCTGGTCTTCCCTCCTGAGCAAAGGTGGTTGGTGGGGGGGCTAGGGAGAGTCTGTGTTTGAGGCAACGGAGACATAAGAACACTCAATTCAAGAACAAACATTTTGGGGGAAAAATGTGCATGTGCGTGTGTGTGTGTGTGTGTGTGCATGTATATTCAATTAGAAGTCCAAAAGAGAGACAGGAGGAGGAAATGGTTTTATGCTCATGATCAGAAAGTTAAGTGTCACAGAGTTATGACTAATTCACAGGTACTGTAAGTGCCCGAGGTGAGCTTCAGGAAATGGCTGGGCATGTGTGCTATTTTTACTCTCCCCTCTCTGCTTTTGCTGGCCAGAGTGGCAGGTGAGCCCGGCTCATGGGCAGGTGGGGAGTCTCCTTGAGGTACTGAACGTGCTGATGACACTTACTGGCTTGTTCACTCCATGAAAAGAGACATGGAGGAGGCAAGATGAGAGGGGGACTGATGGGATGGAAAATGTACTTAGAAGAAATAAACATCATGCTTTTTCATCAAATCCAGGCTCTAAAAGCCTAGGTTCTCAATTGTCATCTAAATTTTGTTGGGCATCCTTTCTGTCAGGGGATCTGGCCAGCTTGTTTCCTTTTTCTACCATCTGAGGTATCCCAGGTGTGTCCACGTTCAGTCAGAGGGCCATCAAATGCCCATCTGGCCACTGAGAAGGGGAGGAACCCAAGATACATTGGAGGCCAGTATGGTACCGTACCCTAGACTCATTGATTTACACGTTTTCTCTCAGAAATCTTCACCACATCCTATGAGATGGGGATTGTAGTCCCCATTTTACAGTTCAGGAAACTAAGGTTCAGAGAGATTAGTGAGAGAGCCAAAGTTTAGGCTTTTAACAAATGGCAAACCTGGTATTTGGACAGAGATTCATCTGATTCTAGAGTCTTTACTCTTTCTAGAAAACCACACTGACAGATCAGCATTGTATTCTCAGCCATGAATCAGGGGACAGATTTAACTTTCAGTCAGTTCCCCACATCTCTTCATTCATTACTTGTTTTTCAGCCTCCTTGTCTCCTTTGGTCCATAGTGGAGGTCATTACAGAAAAGACTGTATTCAACAAGAATATATTGAGCTTGTATCATGTGACATTTACTATGCCAAGCCCTAACAGACTAAACTTAAGTTTCAAAGGTAATTCAAAGGCAAAGGAAGAATATGAGTTAGTAAATATTACATAAAGCATGAAAGAAACATGCCCAAGGTGAAGTATTCTGTTTTACAATGCAAATTATTAGAGCAGGAATATATATAGATAGAGATATTAAAATATATATTGTTAATATATGTGTAACAACTCCTATTCCTAAGACAGACCACTTTCTCTGGCAGCCTCAAATTTCTTCTCAAGACTTCCTCAGGGAGAGGTCACCAATCAATCTGGAATCTCTTTGTCATCTCTATGTTACAGGGAAGCTTTTTATTTTGGCTTGGAGAAGCAACTGAAATTGGTAATATTTGAGAATGAGATTGAGAAATGAACAGTATTTTAGTGGGTAAGAAATGCTCATCCTAAAGCAACAACATGAGCAAATTTATGGAGCCCAGAAGGATAGAAGAAATTTAGGAATGATGAATAATCTGGCATGTGCGTGTGTGTGTGTGTGTGTGTGTGTGTGTGTGTGTTTGTTGGTGGGAGTGGAAATTAGTCCTTGGAAAGAAGACTAGAAAGTTAGTTTGGACTAGATTATAGAGGGTCTTGAAAAAATCATATGAAGACACAGGCACTCCTGGTTTTACTGCACTTTTCATTATTGCGCCTCACAGATACTGTGTTTTTTTCTTTTTTTTACAAATCGAAGGTTTGGGTCAACCCTCCAGAGAGCGAGTCTATCGCTGCTATTTTTCCAACAGCATCTGCTCACTTCATGTTTCTGTGTCACATTTTGGTAATTCTCACATTATTTCAATCTTTTGCCTTGCCAGTGTATTTGTTATGGCAACCTGTGATCGGTGATCTTCATTCTTATTCTTATAAGTGTTTTGGGGGCACCACAAACCACAGCCATAAAAGACAGCAAACGTAACGGATACATGTGTGTGTTCAGACTGCTCCACCAACTGGCTGTTCCCCCGTCTTGCTCCCTCTCCTCAGGCCTCTCTGTTCCCTGAGACACAGCAGTGTTGAAATTAGGCCAATTAATAACCTACAGCGGTTTCAAACCCTTCATGTGAAAGAGTCCATCGATACAACCAACTTCATTGTTGTCATATTTTAAAGAATCACCACCTTTAGCAACCTGCACCCTGATCAGTCAGCGGCCATCCACACTGAGGCAAGATCCTCCACCTGCCAAAAGATGACGACTTGCAGAAAGCTCAAATGATGGTTAGTGTTTTTTAGCAATAAAGTATTTTTTAAATTAAGGTATGTGAATCGTTTTAGACATAATGCTATTGCACACTTGGTGGACTACGGGACAGTTTAAACATAACTTTTATATGCACTGGGAAACCAAAAAAATTCATTTGACTCACTTTATTGCAATATTCACTTTATTGCTGTGGTCTGGAGCCAAGCCTGCAATATCAGTGAAGTATGGTTGTATCTGTACTTTCTTTCACAAGCCGCAGATGTCATGCTCAGGTATGTTTTAGAATAACACTTCTGGCACTGGGGCTGTGGAGAAGGAAGGTGAGAGGGATGGGGTGACTCCTTCAGACTGGAGAGCTGGGGAAAAGTCACCGTGGGTGGGATGTTTGAGCTGAAATCTGAATGACCTGAAGGAACCAGTCCTACAAAGACCAGGGGAGTGAAAGTTTAGCCTAAGGTGGGCTTCTGGGGCAGAAAGCAGCCAGCGTGCTTCAGCCTGACCAAATGAAAGGAAGACAGTGTGGATAAGAGGGGAGAAGTCAGAGGGATAGGGTTATTCTAAACCACTTAAGAGTGTCAAGCAGGGAGGTGCCTTTATGGCTTTACATTTATAAGAAGATCACTTTGGCTGCTGCTTGAAGAGTAGTTTGGAAAGCAGTTAGGAGGCCGTTTTGGTAGTTCAGTCTGGAGCTGGTGATGGCTTAACCTAATGTGGGAGCCCAGGAAATGCTGAGAAGCATACAGATCCAGGTTCTGTGCTGGAAGTAGAAGTGATTGGAATGGTTCAAGATTAAATATGGGGAGTGGGGAGGGAAAAAACAAAAGGGATCATTTATAAGACTTGGGGTTGAGAAACTGGACGGATGAAAAGAAAGATAAAAAAGAAACCATGGGAAGGCATAACCACTATCTGTATATTCTACTTTTTCCAGGAAGGGCATAACACTTAATACAGTGGGAGAAGTACCATGTAACCATCCCTGCTTTATAGTGGATTCTATGGTCTACTCAGAACTCACTAGATATTGCATACAAGGGCACAGGAAGTGCACAGAAAATAAGAATAACCTTATCCCATTCTTGTATTACAATGCTAAGGGAGGGTACATAGTTTCAGCATTTCTGAAAAGCTATTTGGCAAACTGTATCAAGAGCCATAAAAATGTTCACACTCCATTGGCTAAGAAATTCCAATTCTAGGAATAGATCCTAAGGCAATGCTCACAGAAAAACATAACGGTTACGAACATATGTTAATGTCAACATTACTTACGACACAATAACAAATGGAAACATCCTAAATGCCTGATAATAGATGATTGCTTAAAAATATGATACATTCATATAATGTCATTTTAGACAACCATTACAAGGATAAAATCTCAGTGGAATAATGAGTGACTTGAGTAAAATACAAAAGTGAAGCACAAAAGTATATAACACAAGCATTCTACAAACGAGCATGGAGGCAGGAATAAGGAGAAAATGCATCATCCAAGCAGCTGGTATTAAAACTTCTCTGGATTAATCATTTGCAAACATTTGGAAATTGTGCTTTGATAACTTGTTTACATAGGTGTAAGACCTCCAAGGGTATATTCAAGTTATAAAGGATAATCCTTCAACTTTCCTGCTTTCTAAAGAGGTGAATCCCATGATTGTAGGTGTTTTGCTTTGTTGAGCAGGGAATATGCAAGTCCATGGATAGCAGAGTCTCCTTTTGCTAAAGTGGGCAGGGCAGTGAGGGAGTCAGGGTACTGTGTGGGGAAAGAGGGAGAAAGGACAGAGAAGGGACACCCAGAGTTTGGGCGGGACAGCACAGGGAGAAGCATCTTCTTGCAAGATGTTTAAGTGGTAGTGGCAGGTCGTTTGCTGTAGGCTTTTTGTGGAATGTTCTCTCTTCCTGTCCCTAGGACGTCTTCAGTACATTAACGTCTTTCACTAGTTAGAGGGGACATCTGTAGTTCATGTCTATCTAGAATCTCTTCCATGTTCTGATAACAACACCCTGGTTTACCTCTGGGGAGCCACCTATGTCCCCCTCCCCGTCTATGTAGTCGGGATGTTATTGACCCAGCCACACCCAACCCCCCCATCCAGGCCCTTGGGAACTTCACACATCCTTTCCCCCCAAAATGATGGGCTCAGGGCTGGGCATGGGACCCCATGGAATGGAACTGGGAATTTCATCCATGTGAACTCCTCTCATGGACCTGCCAGTGCGTGGAGTTAACCTAGAGGAAGCCAGAGCTCAGACAGACGAAACTGGGCAGCTGCATACCAGATGCTGGAGTTACTCCTGAACCTGTTTTTGGAGAGTGCATGTGCGCATGCGTGTGAATGCGGGGTGTATGTGTGTGTGTGTGTGTGTGTGTGTGGAAGGGGCCTTACGAACATGTCATGACATCTTTCATATTTTATTTTATTTTATTTTTAAAGATTTTATTTATTTATTTGACAGACAGAGATCACAGTAGGCAGAGAGAGAGGGGAAGCAGGCTCCCTGCTGAGCAGAGAACGATCCCAAGACCCTGGGATCATGACCTGAGCCAAAGGCAGAGGCTTTAACCCACTGAGCCACCCAGGCACCCCGACATCTTTCATATTTTAAAAAATGTACAGAATTTGTATAATGAAAACTTGGGACTCACCCAACCTCTGAAATAAAACATGACCATCATGGCTAAAGCATTCTTTCTTCTACTTCCTAATCACTGCCCTGTTCCTCCCTCCTAAACTTGGGGTTTACTTCTCCCAATCTTGCCTTTTCCTTCTTTTAGATAAATGTGTATTCTTGAGCTATGTTTGTATGTGCCCTTAAACAATCAGATAAACACAAATGGTATAAGTACATGCATTCTTTTGCAACTTGCTTTGTTTTACTCTGGGTGTTTGTGAAATGGTCTATGTTCCAGTGCATAGTTTTAGTTCACTCATTTTCTTTGCTGCATTTTGATATATGGCTACACCTCAGTTTACTTATCTGTTCTCCTTCAGATGGACATTTAGGTGGTTATCCTGAAATTTTCTAAGATCCAATAAATGTGTTTTTCTGCCTAAGCCAGTTTGAACTGTGTTGTCTGTTACTTGAAAGGGTTTTGACAAACACACAAAAAGCTGTTGTGTAAGCTATTGTGAGCTCCAACAGAGGAAGAGGGAACAGCCGATGTCTGAGTTACAATTATGCATCCTGAAAAAAGAACCGAATGAAATATGCTGAAATGCTTCTGGTGACACCGTGGGCAATCTTTTCACATTTGTTTTAAACTTCCCTGTTTTCCACAACAAATATGTATTAGTATTATAATCAAGATTTTTTTAAAAAAACCTAGTACAGATAAAGATTAGTAGACAGTTGTTGCAAAGTGACTTCTTCGGGATAAAAATGGCAAAAATTCATTAGTAGAATACAAGAAAGAGGGGATTTATGACATACGCTCTAGAGCAAACAACATAAAATAATGCCAGTTAGGTATTTCTCAAAAGAACCCTTTCCACTATGCCACTTGACTTCCTGGGACATGAAAGTTCTTATTAATCAGAAGGGTCTAGGCCTTGGAAATGGGGTCTTCTTGGCTCAAAGGTTTCATCTATTCTGCCTGCTTGTGTGTTTCGTTAGAATTAGTAGAGGAGGCAACCAGTTAGGAGTGGTAAACTAGATGTTCCTTGCTTTTCCAAACTTCCTCCTTCGGAGTCTCAGAGCTCCCCTCTTAGAAATGGATAGCTTCTGAGCCCCCAGCTGGAACCCGGCCCTGTGAGTCACTCCACTTAATAGCGCTAAAGCAAGGAAAAAATAACAACGAAATACTATCAGTCTCTGTATAGGGTGCCTTGGAAGATGGTGTTGGAGTGGAAAAGGCGATGAGAAATTGTTCCCCAAATTAGGGCTAACGCAGTTCAGATTTAGAATCTGCTAGCAAAAAAGGGCCTTAAAAGTGATCTAATCCAACCCCCTCACTTTACAGATTTGAGAAGTGACTCAAAGAGAATCAAGGTGATTTGCACAAGGTCATACACCTAATTCATGGTAAGGCTTGGATCTGACCGTTTGTGTCTAGATCTTTTTTCTCCATTATCATAGCTGAAGAACAGCAGTGAAACTATTGCGTTTGCTATCGGCTGTGCTGAAATCACCAGAATTCACATTAAATGATCCCAGTTTGCCTGCCCTTTTTTTTGTAGCAGAATAACCTTGTAGGTCTCTGTAACAAGAATAACAGGTGCCAGGCTGGACCTGCCGCATCCTTGGATTGTGAAGAAGGTAGATGGTAACACCACCAACTGGGATTTTTAGGACTCGAGTCAGTTAGAGTCTGTGTGTTGATATTTAGTAACTTTAACATCAGACTCCTTAAAATAAGAATACAGTTATGACTAAAAAATAAAATAAAAAAAATCAGACTCTGAAAATTTTGTGCTGTGGGAGATTTTTTTCCCTCTCTCTTAGGTGGGAAAAAATTAGGCAGACATCAGGGAGTTAGTGAGAAACATTGCTAACTGATCGCGGAACATTTGCAAGCTAGGTCCTAGGGCTCATTCACTTTGGGCTCATCTCCTAGATTGCTGCCTCCTTGGGCAAGGAGCACTGACACCGAAAAGAGTAACTCTGAGTCCTGGGGAAGCCTCAATCATCTGAGCTTCTCAGACTCAATCAGAGCAGCTATGTGTTGTTAAGGTAGAAGGCAAAACTCAAGCATTTTTTTTAAAGATTTTATTTATTTATTTGACAGACAGAGATCACGAGTAGGCAGAGAGGCAGGCAGAGAGAGGAGGGAAGCAGGCTCCCCGTTGAGCAGAGAACCCGATGTGGGGCTTGATCCCCCGATCTGGGATCATGACTCAAGCTGAAGGCAGAGGCTTTAACCCACGGAGCCACGAGGCACCCCCAGCCTTTTTGTTAAAAGCTTAAACATTTTGGGGTGCCTGGGTGGCTCCATCAGTTAAGCATCCTACTCTCAACTTTGGTTCAGATTGTGATCTCCGGGTTGTGGGACTGAGCCTGTGTTGGGCTCCATGCTCAGTGGGGAGTCTGCTTGAGATTCTCTCTCTCCCTCTCTTTCTGTCCCTCCCCCCACTCACACACACACACACACACACACACACACACACACACACACAACAGTAAATCTTTAAACAAAAAAGTTTAAGCATTTTTTTTTTTTAAAAACAAAAATGTGTTTGGAACTTCCACTAAGGTTACCAGACTATAAAATTAACTAGATGCGCCATTCCTTTTCCTGGTCCTTTTAGGTAATACATGTTTTCCTCCAAGCCAGAAGATGGTAAAGGTCAAAATCATACAAATAGCTGAAAAGAGGGGTAGTTTTAGATGTTATGACCACTACATTTAAAAAAATGGATCTGTATAGATAGAAATTATCTAATGAGAAAATGCACTCACCATCCTACACCATTTTCTCAGAAGCATAAATGTTCATGTATCCATTTAGGCAAAAATTTTAAATGAGTCACTGAGAACATAAACTAGGTGGCGGGAAGGGCTAGGATTATAAAGCAGAAGCAAGAACAAGTATTTAAACTATAATATGGAGACGGGTTACTTCAGAAGTGCATTCAGTAGGAACAGGGGCATAATTGGATTGTGAGCAGGGGCGTTGGGAATCCATGGGCCCTGGAGAAGTGGTAAAGGGCACAATTGGGAAAAAGAATGGGTGATTTAGGAAAGACTGGATTCTTAAAAGTGTTTTTGTAATAATACCAAAAAGCTAATCTGTACCTTTAAAAAAGATTTTTTTTCTTGTAAATAGTTCTGAACTCAGCATCTGTTCAACAAGGATTTATTGAGCATCTACCAAGTCCTAGGGTATCAAGGAGACAGCAAATGTGTTTTATCTTTTGCATCAACTCTGAGACATTTGAAGGGGCTACCTGGGGTATTTGGCGAAACGAGGATTTTAAAGCTGGGTATGGCTTCAGCTGGAAAGAGCATCTTGATCAATGAGTGATGCTGGCAAGGTATAGAAGGAGGGAGCAGCAGTATGAACGTGGGGATTGTGATACTCCTGGACTAAGCACCACCAAATTACCAAAGATGTGAGAGATCATCCAGCCGTGAAACCCTTCTGATTTGTCTGTCCCCAGTGATTAAAAAAATGATTTGGACATAATCCCTACATTTAAGGAGCTAATAGTTTCATGAGGAAGACAACACACATACGTAAATAATGCTAATACAATATGTTTTATGCTCTGGTAGACTATGTTCAAAAATATGAGAAATGTGGAGCTGGAAGCAATTGATTTGTCTGGGAGAATGGAGGAAGATATTACAGAGTTAGGGATATTTGATCTGGGTCTTAAAGGATAAAGAAGAGTTCACCATGTAGAAAATAAGAAGGAGAGCATTCTTAGCACTGGCAATAGCATGTATAGGACACAGACACATGGAAAAGTCCGGCATGCTTGGAGATTTATGTGTAGATTAGTGGAGTAGGGTATATAATGAACGGGAAGAAGAAGCAGAAAATGAAAGTACAGAGGCCATTTGAGCCAGTTGATGAAGGACCCAATTATTAACTTTAAAATTTTTCTTCTAAGCAATGGGGATGTTTTGAAGGTATTTAACCAGTTCTGCTTTTGAAAGTTTGCCTTTGCAGCAATGTGGAGCGTAAGCTGATGCTGGAAGAGAAAACCTATAAGAGAAGGAAGTCACATAAAATAACACATCATATAAAACGCATAAAATAATGTGTATCTGCTTTGGCTAGGTATATATAAAAAGATTAGTTTTAAGAGTAATGAAAAACCACTAATATTAATTATTTATTACAAGTCAGCAATTGTGCAAAACATTTTTCATGTATGAATTCATTTAGAAAACATTTAGTGAGTAGTTAATGGCATGTCTGGCCCTGTTCTAGGCACTGAATAAAGTGGAGTAAATCTCAGCTTTCATGAAATATATATCCTGGAAAAAGAGATTAAAAAAATAACGGATGCAAGGTTTGTCGAGGAATGACCCGTTGTGTTGAAGATATAGGAAATTATAGTGAAGATATAGGAAATTATATTTCCTATATTATAGGAAATATAGATATAGGAGATTATAGGAAATGATAAAGTGGACTTTGAAAAAGCCATGCAGATATTCAAGAGAAGATTACTCAAGGTGGAAAGAATGGCAAATGGGAAGCTTTGAAGTGGAAGTGTGCTGGGTTTCCTGGAGAATTAGGATAAGGCCAGTGATGCAAGACCTGGAGGAAGAGGAAGCTTCAGTTAAGATCAGACAGGTGGTGGAGGGCCACATCTTATGGGACCTTGCAGAGCATGACAAGAACATACATGATCTCATTTACTGCTCAAAACCACCTTAGGAATAATCCTAGTATTATTCTCATTTTACAGGAGAAGAAATAGAGAAGTTCTTGTCCCAGGACACGTGGCTAGAAAAGGATAGCTCCAACTTAGGATACAGGTTGGTTTGACCCCAGAACTTATGCTTGAAACCACTACTTCCCATGGATGTCCCCCCTTTCCACATAAAAACCACCTTCCCCATTAATGACCGCATCAATCACTTTTTAAAATTTTGCCCTTATTTCTTTATTCATCTTTGGAGCTACTTGGTGAACCCCTAACCCCATCACTCCACCCAGCTGCACTCCCCCACTCATTGAGATCTCAGAGCATTGAACGATGATCAGTCTCACGCACTCGTCTTTCAAGATCTAGTTTGGTTGCTATTTGTAGACATATTTTCAGCATCTCTATCTAAATCATCAGTGATTATAACTTCTTGGAAGACAGAAAACACTTTTCAGCAAATGTGGCTTGGGGAAAGAACTTTGGACTTTGTAATCAGGAGATCTGAACTTCCCATCGGATCTGTATTGTTCTTAACTGTGGCTCAAGATAAGTCACTTAATTTCCCAGAGCCCCATTTTTCTTATCTGAAGTGCTGCTGGGAGGGTCAAAGTGGTCACTGACGTAACTCATTAGTCCTTTCAGCCAAACCACCTTGCCCCACTGTGTTCTCTGTTTCATTGATCAGTACCCCATTCTCTTGCTCGTGACCAAACCCAGGAAACCTTCTCAACAACTTCCTCTCTCCCACTTCCACATCTAATCAGTCCCAAAGCTCCTTCTATTGCACCTCCTAATTGTTTTTCAAAACCAGCGGTTTCTTTCCGTTGTACTCTAGCACCACTTTCAAGATGCTGTCTTCCCTCATGTGGAATATTCTACAGGTCTATTAAATGGTCATTCTCTTTTCTCCATTTCTGATCCATCCCGCATGCAATAGTCAGAATGATTTTTCTGAAATGCGAAATTGAGCAGGTCATTGATCTTCCAAAGCTTCCAGTGATGTCTGGTTGCTCCAATTTTGAAAATACATTCAAAGCCTCTCCTCTTTAACCTACTACATGTTCTTTCCTCTCATGCCACTCTTTCCCTCACTGTTACAGACCAAATGTTTGTGTCTCTCCCCTCCAAAATCATGTGTTGGAACTTAATCTCCAACTTGATGGTATTTGAAGGTGGAGCCTTTTGGGAGGTGAATAACTCATGAAGTCAGAGCCCTCACAGATAGGATCAATATCCTTATAACAGAGACCCCAGAGAATTCCCTTGACCCTTCCTCCAGGTGAAGACACAATGAGAAGACAGTCATCTATGAAATAAGAAGAAGGGTCTTACCAGACACTCAGTTTGCCAGCACCTTGATCGCAGCCTCCAGAAATATAACAAATACATTCCTGTTGCTCATAAGCCACCCAGTCTATGGTGTTTTGTTATAGCAGCCTGAACTGACTAAGACAAGGGTTAAATAAGTTTTTATGCTCCAGTCACACCAGCTTTCCCACTTTGAAATGAAATTTATGGATAGCACACTCTATACTCATGGTTAAAAAAATTCAATTGTAACATTGTAAGTGTGAAATAAAGGATAATTAAAAGGAAAGTAAATAAAAAATATATATATATATTTCAGTTTGTACTTGCTTGAGCACTAGAAGACATTGCATGGGAGTCAAATATTTGCATCTATATGTAGAATTTCTAGGAATGTGACACATGCAGGCCGATATAGGTATTGGTCCTAAGTGCTATGAGTGATGTCACTTCCTATTTTATATATATATATATAAAGATTCATTTATTTGAGAGAGAGGGAGTGAGAGCAGGGGGAGGAGCAGGGATAGAGAGAGAGAGAGAGAGAGAGAGAGAGAATTCTCAAGCAGACTCCACACTGAACAGGGAGCCCTACATGGGGCTCAATCCCAGGACCCTGAGATCATGACCTGAGCCAAAAATCAAGAGTCAGCTGCTTAGCCAATTTAGTCACCCAGGAGCCCCATTATATATTTTTTAAATTGCAAACAACTCTTAGTACAACTTTTTTTTTTTAAGATTTTATTTATTTATTTGAGAGAGAATGAATGAGAGAGAGCATGAGAGAGGAGAAGGTCAGATGGAGAAAAAGACTCCCCAAGGAGCTGGGAGCCAGATGTGGGACTCGATCCTGGAAGTCTGGGATCATGACCTGAGTCGCAGGCAGTCACTCAACCAACTGAGCCACCCAGGCGCCCAGTACAACTATTTTTTAAAGTTACAGCCTATTCTTGATTTACATGGAAATTACATTTCTAGGAAAATTATTCCTTGCAGATTAAAAGAGTTAGTGTACATGATAAATGGGATCAGATTTTAGGCTCAGATATGCTCACACACACACATGCACACACACGCACAGGTGTCTCTCTCTCACCATGTGAATCATAAGTGGGACACTAGAAAGTCATGTGGGGCATGGGCAGTGTTTATGAGTCAGGACTGTCCTGCACATTTCAGAGTAGCTAGCATCCCTGACCTTTGTCTAATAAACACCACTATCACTCTCTCAAATCACTGCAACAACCAAAAATGTCCCCTCAATTTCCTAAAAAATTACCTAAAAATAAAGGCACGGGATCACCTCCATTGAGAATTATTGATATAAAACATGATTTCTGTATCCTGCAGATTTTTTTTTCTGCATAAAAGTGGGAGATATAAATGATCTTGTGAATGAATGAGATATGAAAAGGGAAAGTTTTGGTGAGACAGCTGATTTCTGTGGTGCTGGCACAATGAGTAGACTTCTTTGCTAAGTCCGATTTGCAGGATTGGGTTGGTCAGCTGCCATCTTTTACTGGGTGTAACATAGGTAGAGATGTATATTTTCTCAGATCCTGCAAACATGAATTAAATGTCCCCTAGCTGCCAGGACTAGAGTGAGGCTGCCGGATCCAAGGAGAAATATAACATATTCCCCATAAGGCAGTTACCCTGGGAAGGGACAAAGTATTGAAAAAGAAATGGAATGTATTCAGGAGTCTGGCAGTTAGCAGAGCTCATAAAAAATGACTTTCCCTTAAAAACCATTTTACAGTGTTGTGCTTTTATTAAAAATCTTAGTTTTTCTCCTGAGAGAATCATTCTGCTGGAGTAACAAGCAAAAACAAAGCCGAGTGGGTGACATCCAAGAAAATGACTTTGGAGCCATAATGTACGTATCCTACACAATAAACACTGTCACTTCATGTAAACTGGCGAGAGTGGGGTAAGAAACTTGCTATTATGGAAATTGCTCTAACACTTCTCAGTTCTACAGATGTAGTCTCAAAAAAAAAAAAAAATCACAACCGTATTGAAATGGAAGCAGATTGCTGGATTCAGCAGGAAGGTTGACAGGCAGTGAACATTTCTGTTAAAAAAACATTCCCACCAAACTCTTTTCACCTCTGGGTTTGATGTTGTCTCCGAACTGGGAGGACACTGCTAAGGGACACGGTGGCTGAGCAACAGTGTGGCTCTGTTACGGCAGCCAGTGTAGATCTAATGGCTGAGATCAAGAACTATAATTCGCTCATTCACCCCACAAATGAGCTACCATTTACCATAAGCTACCATGGTCACATCTACCGTGAACCAGGCATGGCGGACATGTTACGTTACAACAGTAAACAAGTAGGTGGAGTTCTGCTCACGGGCAGTTCTAGGACACAAAATAAGTACGTAAATTGGTCAATATCGATGCTATACCTATAGGGATCGGTACTAAGAAAAGAAGAAAGCAATGTAACGTAGGGTGGGTGCTTGGGAGCAGAGGTTGGGAGCTGTGTGTGTCTGGGGCGGTCAAGAAAAGTTTCCTCTGAATTGTCAGGGGTCATTTCTGTCTGAGGTGGTAACCTAGGGCCTGAGATCTAAATGATGACAACAGCATTCATGTAACCAAGTGTCCTCATTTCCAAGTTTTTGGTTACAGAGATGTGGATCTTTTAATTCTGGGTCCTTGATTTCTAATAGAATTGGGAAGCATGAAGGAGAGACCTGTTTCTTCTTTAACTCAAAAGGTACATCCTAGACTCCTGAGAGACAGCATAATGTAGTATGAAACACACAGGACCGAAAAGTTGGAAGCCTAGGTTCTAGTTTGGATGTCTGCTGACAGTGGGCTGAGGGACCTTAAGCAAGTCCTCCATGCTGCTGGCATGTTCACCTGCAGAAAGAAGCAGGCTGTAAACTTCTAGAAGAGAAGGCAGAGAGTCCGCTGGCTCACTGCTTCCAGCAATCAGTGCCTAGCCATGATGAGTGCCCACTGAAAGCGGATATTGTTGCATTGATTATTAGCTGCTAGGTAACACTGCTTTCCATCTTAATAATTAGTACTTAAGCTCAATCTTTTCACAACAACAACAACAACAAACAAAAAAATCCATTTCTGACTCTGCTACAACTGGGACTACTACACTGGGGCTAGTTCATTCCCCTTTCTGGGCCTCATTTCTCCTTATCCATAAAGTGAAGAAGTGTATCTCAGTGATTCATCCTGGTTCTAGAATTATGGATTTTTAATTAGATTTTGCAAATAAAATTGTATTTCAAACACACTAGGGGGACCCCGTGGTGAATTTAAAATTAATCATGTAGTGGAATTCTTTCCCGAAGCACAAGGTATCATTTTTGAGAAGCATAAGGTATCATTTTTGATCCTAGTCTTCCAGGTTGGATCTTACTGTGTGAGAATGGGTTTTCTTAGCAAGAGGTATACCAATCTTAAAACTATTTAAACCCATCTTTCCTTGCTTCCATTGAGTTGTCAGGGTCATTTCTGGGCTCCAGCACAAAACTTCCGGCTGTTAGGGAGAAGTGTGAGCCCAGGAGCCAGATGCTCTCCTGGAAGCTACCTACTGCTTTGGGAATGACAATTTCTTAGTCTCCTTCCCTCCCTTCCCTCCTTTCTTTCTTCTTTCCTTCCTGTTGGGAATCTTGGCAACAATAATCATTTCCACGTGGGCAAGATCCACAAAGTATACCCTTTCACAAGATTGGAATTGGGGGCAGGGAATGTGATTAATTTTTTTTTCTTTCTTAAAAAGAAAGAGAGAAGGAAAGTAAAGGAAATGAAACTACAGGAACAAAGAAGAAGAAGCAGCAAATATTTATTAAGTGGATACAGTGTGCCAGGCACAAGTATAGGAGGCAGGTGTTACTATTTTTCCCATTTCATGAATGAGGAGACGGAGGCATTTTGATTTAAAATGCATGGAGATGGATCACATAGGTTTAGAGGAAAGTGAACAAGAACAAAATGGGTTAGTGGTATGAATTAGAAAGAGCCCAAACCAGAAGTCAGGAGACCTAAGTTCTAGTCCTAGCTTCTTCACTGACACTTCTACCAAATGGAGAGATGACACTCACCTTGAAGGCAATGTGAAGATTACAAGATTACAAGATTACAAGACCAGAGATGAGCAAGATCTAGCTGTCTTCCATGCCCCCAAGTAAACCTTTGCCTGTTTTTTGTCTTTCTCTGCCATACCACTGGTTCTTCCCATGCTGTACCCTAAACTCTCTCCAGTTGGTATACACAGAATCATGAGGAGGCCTCCATTCATTCCTGTAAGTCAGAGGTCTCAAAATGACGTCCCATAATTTGTTCTATCCTATAGCTATGTTTTGACTGCCTAATATAGCATTTATTTCAAAAGTTTGAATTACCTTCCAGCACCTAACACTGGGGGTATCACAAAATTTTGACCTTTCATGAAAACTCAGAAGATTTGGCCATCCTGGGCTGTTTACCCACCAATCATTTACTGGACTTGATTGGGTACAGGGTGTTCTCCAATCAATCAGTCTCCATTACTTCTCATTGCATTACACTTGTTGGCATTTAAGTCCCGACTTCTGTGAACATTTGGATTTGTAATCCTTTGCTTTGAGCTAACAGTGTCCCTTTTCTTGGGCTTCCTTGAAAAGGCAAACACACTTGGGAGGGGAACCTCATAAATAAAAGTTGACAGAATATTCTGTATTAGATGTCCAAGAGAAGTCAAAGACAACATTTCTTCTCCAGGGATAGTATGGGAGGCCTAAAATTAGATGGGCTGGGGAGGGAAGGCATGGAACTGGCATATAGTAGGCCATTTAGAAACTTTTTGTTGAATAAAAGAAAGGACAGTGGGGGCGGGGTATTCGGGTGGCCTGAAGTCAAGCTTTTGCTACTGAGTTGCACAGGCTGTAGCCATCACCAACATGTACTCTTTAAGCATCATGGTGTATCCCTGGGACTTTATCCTTTCTGGGAGCCATATTTCCTGAACTGAAAAGTGAGAACAAACCTGGCCAAAGATTAATTTGTTATCTGAATTCAAATTAGTTTAAAATATTATTAGTTCTATTATATGCCAGGGACTTTGCTAGACTTTGACAGTATAGGATAAATCAGAAATGTTTTTTGTCCTCAAGAAACTCAGTCTTATAGGGAATTCAGAAGAGAAATCAGCAATTACAGTGTGAGGTAGCTGCTACAATGAGAAATACAAGAGGGTATTATAGGAAGACCTGGAAAGAGAGCTACTGTGTCTCCTTTAGCCTATAGGCTGCCTTCATGAAAATTAGAAGAAGGATCTCATCTTCTGAGCAGATGAAGCTGAACTCAGGGCACATAGCTTGTTAAGTACAGGTTGGTCTGGAAATCAGATGTCATGACCTGGTGTCTTTGGCTACAAATGAGATGACGTTATTAGGTAGGTGGTTGTATCAGTTGGGTTATATTCTTTTGCAAATAATAGAAAAACCAATTAATTGTGACTTGAACCATAGGACATTTACTGCTTACTTAACAGATCTGGAAGTAAGTAGATCCAAGGTTGATGCAACAGTTCCATGGTCTTTGAGTCTGTGGGTCTATGTCTCGGCTGTTATTTAGGTCTGTTCATGGCCACAAGATGAATGTTGCAGATCCAGATATCCTCACACAATCATTTTCAAAGTCAGGATATGGGGCAGTGAGAGTGACAAAAACCAATCCTCTCTGCATGCTGTCTGCTTTGATTAGAGAGGGGGAAAAAATCCAAGTCACCTCTAGCAGATTTTCCTATATATTTTATATGGCAGAGTTTGGTTCCATGGTCACTCCAGCTGACAGAGGCAGGAAAGCAAGTATCTGGCTTTGTCAGTCTTTAAAGTGGGAGGTGCTTTGGGAAGAAGGTAGGTTGACAATATTTGTTGGGTAAGCTACTCTCAGTGTCAGTCACGCTAACTCAGATTTGGTGGGTGAGACAGGATTTCTTAGAGTCCTAATCCTAAAGGGTGAGTTAACTGCAGTGAAGTGGTGAGAGAGGGGCCAGAAGGAAGCGTTTGAGTGTGGAGGCCAATGGAAGAGCAGTGTGAGAGGCTATGGCAAGCAATTCTTTAGGGTCTTAGTGAATAGAAAAGGTACAATGAAAGGAGAAGCAGTAGAAATAAGTCTTCACAGTGAAGGGACTTGTTACCTGGAGGCAATAGGCAATTTGTAAATTGTGTAACTCAGAAATAAAATTCTAGATATGTAAAATTTTTAAATGGGCATAATCCTACATCATTCCAAGTGTTTGGGCATTCAATATATGGTGTCTTAATTGTGAGCTCATAGTTAGTGGAGAACAAGAACCCACAAGGAAAGACTGAAATAGATCTGTCTTTCCTTGAAAAATAAACTCAGCAGGTTGCATGATGATGATGATGATGATGATGAAGAAGAAAATGGCAATGAAGATGATGACTGTGGTAGCTGATAATTTATATTTGTATGGCAGACACTGTTCTAAGTGACTTACATACATTAACTCATTAAATCTCAACAACTCTAGGAGGCACACACTTTTAATTTCCCATTCTGCAGGTGAAGCAAACTGAGTCACTGATGGATTAAGTACCTTAACCAAGATCAATGCACAATGGCTCAGCCAATATCACAACAGAGCATATTGATGTTCAAAATGTTTCTTTTCCTCTCTGTCAATAGGCCATAATGTCTGTACTTACTGTGTTTGACCCAACAGAGATTAACCCTAACTGCCCTGGGCTCTGTGGCTAACAAGTCAACTAGTCACCAAGGGACAAAACTGAGAGCTGGCTAGTTCTCTCTATGGATTGCCTTGCCTAAGAGAACAGCTTGAAAGCAAGGGACCTGGTCAAGAGAAATCAATATGTCCATGTGGATGTTTTATTAAAATCAGCCTTGGTTTCTTGTCTGATAAAGTGTATTGCATAAAGTCTCATCAGAGCTATTGTTGCCACCCATATGCTGAGGGAAACAATAGACTCAAGTCAGTTTGGGTCATTGAGTTCAGCTTTTTAACCCTTCATTTTTTTTTCCTCCCAAGAATATTATATTAAATGCCTGCTCTATGATGTGTCCTATAAGAGGCTGTAGGGAATAAAATGTCAAATAGAAGGCAATCCTTGCTCTTGAGGGATCAGGCAGTGATGTTTGTCTTCCTGATTTCTTTCAATCAGTTTGTTATCTCTTTATGTTCTTGGAGAGGATAGACGAGTATCCTACATCTTCGAATTTGGCTCAGGTGCTATTGAAGCAGCTTGGTATGATGGTAAAAATGTGGGATTAGATAATCAGGAAATCAAGCCTCTGGTTGGGGGCTGTCACTTGTTCATGAGTGTTTTGGACCGACGACTCCACATTAGGTCGGCAACGTGGGAAGAGCACGGGATTTGGAGATGTGGATTCTGTTAATATTATTGATTGGTTGGTTGTTCCCCTCTGCTTCTAACATGATAAGGAAAGACCCAGTATAGTTAATCTCAGGGAAGTCTATGTTCCCAGTGCTTAATCTAAACATATTTCTAACTAATAATCCCAAACTCCTAGAGTTACCTGGAGATAGCAGAATAGACTGGTGAAATCAGGAGGTCTAGTATCAAACCTGTGTTGGACTGCATGCTCTATGACATCCTAGGTGTGGGATCTCAGGCTTATGATTTACGGGAAAGATTTAAATAAGCATGGCCTAAATAAATTAAAATTTATTTCTCTTTTGTGGAAAGGTAGATCACCTGGAGCCATTAAAGAAGCTCCATACTCATCAGGGTCATTGATTCTATCTTGTCACTCTACCACCTTCGGCATGTGGCTGCTGTCTTATGTTTCAAATCGATTGCTCTAGTTCCAGCCTTCACAATGAGCATTCCACATGATGGGAAGGAGAAATGGTTGTCTCTCTTCATTTAAAGACCTTTTCCAGAAGTTGAACATGAGTACTTGCTCATGTACATATGCACCTATAAGGGAGGTTGGGAAATGTAGTCTTTATAATGCGCAGCCATTTGCCCAGTTCAGATGTAGGGGTTCTTTAACTGAGAGAGAAGGAGCAGACAGATACTCAGCCACAGGAGCAATCTAAGTCATAATAAGTAATTCAATTCTTTGACCCCCCCCATTTTTTAATGAGTGAATGATGTTAATATCATCTGCTTCATTAAGATTTGTAAGGGTAAAATGACATAGATTTGTGAAATATTAAAGCCAGCCTTAAAAGAAAAAAAACCTTGAAAGCACATAACAGGTGCCCAATCAACAGGAAGAAGTGTAATTATGTATGTCAAATGCCTGGCATATGGGAGGTGTCAGTTCTTCCTCTTGCTCCATTCCCCTGGGTTTCATACATGTCAATTTTATATAATATATAATATTTTATATAATTCTATAATTCTAATATTTTATATAATTCTATATAAAATATTATATAAAATTTTATATATTATATAAAATTGAGGATGTATGAATATATATAGATGTATATATATATATATATATATATTTGTGATATAGATATATCATGAAACTAAAAGGAGCCAAGACCTAGATCACTGGCATCCTGACACATGTAACTCTTACTGTTTGTGTATCTTGCTCCTTGCCTATGCCATCTGAGACAGGTCTGATGTTAAACATAGTTGGGACATGAAAACAGAAAGTGATGCTTTGGCAAACTGTCTCTCCATCAAGTGCATCTTGAAGCAATTTTCAGAGTAATTGCTATCAAGGACCTGTTTGGAGACACTAAAAGTCAATGAAGGCTCTTTCAATGATTATAAGGTCGTCATTCTAGGCATGAGGTTGGGTAATACAGCTGAGCTCTTTAAAGGGTCAGAATGACCTCATCATTTCAGCCAGAGCTGAACCAAGCTCATGTTGGGGCACCAGGCTATGGCTTTCATTGCTAACATCTAGGTCAGTCCCTCCTGGGTTCCTCAGAGGAGAGAAGAGACCTGGAAATGTGCATCTCATTCAATAGAGTCTCATCCCAGTATCTTCCAAGAGGGTGGGTATGTGCTACCATCTGGGAAGACTCTAGACAGTAACAGTGGAGGTCACTTAAGTGAAAACCATATTTAGACCTCAGAGAGCCAGACTCTCCTCATAAAATCCTTCCTTTAAGCTACTGTGAACAGAGTCAGTAATGGGAGAGTACAGGGTATGGGATTTCAGGGCCATGGCTGAGCCCATTTCAAGTAGGGATACTCTCAATACTTCACTTTGCACCTGGTAGATATCCTTTTAATTAATTAATTCTTTAATTAATCAATTAACACATTCTTTCTTTCTTTCAATAGTGATTTATTAAATGCTCACTGTGTATTAGATACTGGAAATATTAAAGCCAGCCTTAAAAGAAAAAAAACCTTGAAAGCAACAGCAAAAAACCAATAACATTAAGAGAGAGGTCAAGATTGAAGAGGTGTGGGATAAAAATGGGGAGAAAGATGCCATTCCACTCTAGGTGCTGTTATAGCAATGGTCACTGATTTTTTCCAAATAACATTTTTTTCTACTTCAAAGCTAATATATATTTATCACAGAAAGTTGGAAGCTGCAGAAAAGCAGAAGAAAGAAAATGAGAATCCCATATAATCTCACAGGAGAGATAAGCATTTCTGCATTTCTGAGTTTTTAGCTTATGACTGTCTTCCTTTTCCCTACCTCAGCTCCATCTTTCTCAGACACCCTTGCAGCAAATTGAGGAGTTCCTCCCTTCATCACTTCCAGTAAGGTAGGGGTAGAGTTTGATACTCTCTGAGGGAATGGCTTTGCTGTAGGTTGAGCCATAGTAGAAGAGAGAGTCTTTCCTTTCCACTCACGTCCCACCCCTGATTTTAAAGGTTTTGAAAGTTAAATGCAGTTCTAATTAAAAGGACATGAACTTAGAATCAGAGAGAGCAGCAGGCCATTGTAGAGACTTCGCATGTTACCCTAAGTTGAGGAGCTGTTGTAGGGTTTTGAGCAGAGGAGTGACCTGCTCTGACTTATGACTAAGACTAATTATTTGTCCTCCTTGAGTATGGTAGCCCTCTAAACAGCCTGAACAATAGCCCTCCAAAGATATCAAGTCCTGATCAGATATACCGGAATCTGTAAATGTTACCTTATGAAGAAAAAGAACTTTTGCAAGGGTGATTAAGTTAATGATCTTGAGGCAGGACGAGGATTATGAATTATCTAGATGTGCCCTAAATGCATTCACAAATGTTCTGATGAGAGAGAAATGAATGAGAAGACACTTACAGAGGAGAAGGCAATGTGAAGATGCAGGCAGATTAGAATAATGAGGCCACAAGCCAAGAAGTGCTGGCAGCCACCAGTAGTAGAAGAAGTAAGGAAAACATTCTTGCCTCAAGCCCCTGGAGGGGTTTTGATCCCAACAACTTGAGGGCAGTCCAGTGATACTAAGTTTTGACTTCTGGCTTCAACAAATTCCTGATGTTCTGAGCTATCCCATTTGTAATCATGTGTCAAAGCAGCCACAGGAAACCAAAATAGATTATGGTGCTAAGAAATAGGGTGCTGTTGTAACAAGTACCTAAAAATGTGGAAGTGGCTTTGAAATTGGAAAATGGGTAGAAGCTGGAAGAATGTTGAAGTGCATGATAGAAAAAGGCTAGGTTTCTTTAAACAGACTGTGGGTAGAAATATGGATATGAACAGCATTCATTGAGGGCTTTGAAGGAAGTGAGGAACACAGCAGAGAAAAGTTACCACCTTAGAGAATATATATCACCATAAAAAGAATGTTTTTAGAAAGATGAACATTAAAGGCACTTCTGATGTGGGCTTGGAAGAAAACGAGGAACATGTTATTGGAAACTGGCAGAAAATTTATCCTATATAGAGGCAGAAGATTTAGTTGGATTGTGTCCTATAGTTGTGTGAAAAGCAGAACTTGGAAGCAATGAACTTGGATATTTACCTGAGGAGATTTCCATGCAAAGTGTTGAATGTGTGGCCTGATTTCCTCTTACTGCTTTTAGTAAAATGTGAGAAGAAAGCAATAACTTGAGGGAAGAACTTCAAAGCAAGAATGAACTGGGACTTGAGGCTTTTGAATATTCTCAGTTTATCCCAATTACAAAAGATTCTAAAATCAGATTTATTATTAGAAAATTTGTGCTTGGGATAAAAGCCCAAGGGTGTAGCCACACAACTTTTTTCTAGAACTGCAGGTATCAGAGATGGGATTATTATTATAAGCATCTGAGGAGGACCTTTAGTTTAATAGCATGACTTTTGGTGACATACTCTGAGGACACATAAAAAATATTTTTTGAGAATGTTGTAACAGCAGAAACATTGCCAGTTTGGAATGACAGGGACAGAGACAGGATGAAATGCAAGAAGGATGATGGGCTTCCAAAGGTTCTACAGGTAGGACACAGGTTCACAAAATCACTCAGTTGCAAACATGTGCTATCCTTAGTGGACTCTGACAAGCATCTTTCATGAAAGGGTCATCCTGAGACATCACATCCTGATGATGTGTGGGTGGCAGGATATTCTAGTTGGTTCGGATGACAGAGTAATGTATGGCTACAAAAGAGTAAATAAAACCCTAGATTTGTGGTGCCACTGCATAGTTATTAATGTGCTGGGTTCACCAATTCTTTTTTTTTTTTAAAGATTTTATTTATTTATTTGATGCAGAGAGAGAGATCACAAGTAGGCAGAGAGCCAGACAGAGAGAGAAGGGGAAGCAGGCTCCCCGCCGAGCAGAGAGTCTGATGCGGGGCTCGATCTCAGGAACCTGAGACCATGACCTGAGCTGAAATCAAGAGTTGGACCCTTAACTGAGCCACCCAAGTGCCCCTGATGGATTTTAAAGTAAACTACACATACTATAACAAGTTTGAAACTTTGTTCCACTCTGGTACCTTAGTTCCACAATCCAGAAACTGTCAATGAAGGAACTGTGTCACATGATCATTGTGCAATAGTCATAGGTCTGGCAGACCCTGAGATGAGAATGTATATGCAAGTGATTTATTAATGAGGTGCTTCCAGGAGAAATAATAAAGGAAGGGGAGAAGCTAACTAGGGAAAGGGAAGAAGCCAAGTAAAGGTATGATTTCAGGTGATATTGTAAAGAAGGTAGCTTTAGACTAATTTCATGGGAAAATTCTGGCTTATATCTCATTCCAAAATTCTGGATTATGCAGGGGAGCTGGACTCTAGTGGCTTGAGGGGAGTCTACTCCAGGAGAGTTACTGGTGCAGGCTTTTGGAGGAAGAGCTGCCAAAGTTAGGAGGAAGAATATACAAAATGGGTAAAATAGTTTGAGGAGATCTGAACAAAGCACTGACTGTTGCTCAGTAGTGACACTCAACATGTCCTCCCTGGACTGCTGTCTCTTCAAGGATTGTTATAGGTCTACAATAAGACAAGTACAGAAATTTAAAGTATGCATTTAGAAATTTTTATAGCAATTTGACAGAGTAATTATATGTCTTTTGACTCTGATAATAATTTTTAAAATGGCTTCATTTTATTTCATTTTTCTAGTAATCCATTTTATTTGCACTTTGCAAAAGAATTGGTCTGTGATGTATTGGGGGAAAAATCACCCTAGTTCTTCTCCATAGACGCACCAGACTGTGGTACACATAAAACAATGTAGCTATTATTAAAATTGAAAACCATTTATTTACTCACTCATTTAAAAAAATTATTGAATTTTTGTTATGAACCAGAAATCTTTTTTGAAGGTGCAGATTCAGTTGGGAATCCTTTTTTTTTTTTTTTTTAAGATTTTATTTATTTATTTGACAGACTGAGATTACAAGTAGACAGAGAGGCAGGTAGAGAGAGGGGGAGGAAGCAGGCTCCCCGCTGAGCAGAGAGCCTGATGCAGGGCTCGATCCCAGGAACCTGAGATCATGACATGAGCCAAAGGCAGAGGCTTAACCCACTGAGCCACCCAGGTGCCCAGGAATCTTTTTTGATCTTACATTTTAGTAGAGGAGAAAGATGGTAAACAAATATACAAAAAAAAAATGTGGTAAGGATTATAGAAAAAAATAAAGCAAGGGAAGAGAAAAGGTATAGCAGAGAAGGAGATTTGATAAGGTGGTTGTATATGTTATCTATTACTGCAAAACAGGTTAGCACAAACTTGGTGGCTTAAAAATACCCATTTATAATCTCACAGATTCTGTGAGATTATGTGAATCTCACAATGCCTGTGAATCCAGGCATTGCTTAGCTGAATTCTCTGCTCAGGGTCTCAGAAGGCTGCAATCAAGGTGTCAGCTGAGCTGTATTCTCATCCGGAGGCTCAACTGAGGAATAATCTACTTCTAATTCACTCAGGTGGTTGGTAGAATTAATATACTTATTGATGTAGAACTGAGGGCTCTTATTTCTTGCTGGTTGTTGATTGGAAGTTGCCCTCAATACCTGGAAGCTGCTCTCAGTTCCCTGCTCTTAGGCCTCCTAACTGGTAGATGACTCCTGATGACTGGTAGATAGACACTTACTTCTACAAAGCCAGCAAGAGAGAAAGTCTCTAGAGTGAGTCTGACAGCAAGATGGATGGAGACTTATATAATGTAACAATTGTGGGAGTGATATCTTCTCACTTCTTCCATATTCCGTTCATCAGAAACATATAACAAGTCCTCCCCACATGCCAGGGGAGACAATATACAAAGGTAGGAACACCAGAATTGGGCATCGTGAGGGCCACCTTTGGAGTCTGTCCATCAGAGTGGTCAAAGGAGGCCTCATATCAGGTCAAAGGATGCTCAAATAAGGTAATATCCGAGCTATGATATGAATGAAGGAAGAGAGCAAACCCTACAGATAGTCAGTGGAAGATTCTTCAGGTGGAGGGAATGGTAAATTCAAAGACCATGAGGCCAAGCTTGCATGGTGATTCAAGGAGCAAATATGATTAGAGCAGAGTGAGCAGAGGGGAGGGTAATAAGAAATAATCTCAAAGAATACTGTAAACCCAGATCATATAGAGCTTTATAGGGCTCTGTAAGGATTTTGAATTTCACTCTGAGTGAAATGGGACCATCAAAGGACTTTGAACAGAGGAGTATCGTCATCTAACATGATCTGGCTGGCCTGTGGAGTGCATATCATGTGAGGAGGCTGTGATTCTATTTAAAAATAGATGCAAAAATGTTGGTATCTTCAACCAAAGTGGTAAAAGTACCAATGGTGAAAAGTAATGAGATCATGGATATAACTGGAAGGAAATGTTGACAAGATTTGCTAGATGGTTAGATATGTGACAGAAGAAAAAGAGAAGAGTTAAAGCTGACTTCAGTGTTTTGGGCTTGAACAAGTCAAACACTGAAGTTACTACTTACTAAAATGAGGAAGATGATGAGATAAGAGTTTTGGGGAAGCATTCTTCCTAGATTAAATGGGAGTTTGGTGTTCAACGTGCTAAATTCAGTTTGCCTGCTCATCAGGCAAGTAGTGACAGGAGACAAGATGTTAGAGATGCAAATCTGAAGGTCATAGGTGAGGTCAGGGATGGAGATTAAATGGAGCAGTCATCAGCATCTGGATACTATGTAAAATCACGTGACCCAGTGGGATGGCTTAGAGAGTCAGTGTTGTCAGAGAAGTCTGAGAACTGAACTCCAAACCTATTTAGAGGTGATGGAGATGAGGAGGACCCAGCAAAGGTGACTGAGAAGGAGTGACCACTGAGGTAGGAGAAGCAAGAGTGAGTGGTGTCCGGACAGCCTGAAAGTCCAAGAGTGTGTCAAAAAGGAGAGAGAGATGAACTGTGTCAAATTTTCCTGGGAAGTCAAGTAAAATGAGAAATAAAAACTGATCATTGGCTTTAGCTACACAGAAACCACTGGTGACCTTTACAAGAATTGTGGAAATCACAAAAACCAACTGGACTGTCTTCCATGAAAATGGAGGGGAGGAATTAGAATAGAAAATACAGAAAATACAGAATAGAAAAAAAATTTTTTTAAAGACATTATTCTGTAAATGAGAGGAGAGAAATAAGTGATGACTGGAGAAGCATATGAATCAAAGAAGGTTATTTTTTGATGGGAGATATTAAGTCACATTTGTGTGTTGATAGGCAGGATCCACTGGAATGAGAAAAATTAAAATTGCAAGAGATGGGAGGGACAACAGCTGAAGTCAAGACTTTTGAATATGCACGGGGCGGGAGGTGTGTGCATAGTAATCATGTTTCATAAAGTTGAGGGGAAAATGTAGTGAAATAGTCTCTAGAAGACATCAAATTGGTACCTGATACATGACAGGTGGTCAGGAAATGATATTATTTTTAATATCATTTTACTATGACTGTGTAGCATCTATTATTGTTTTACTATTATTGTGTAGCATCTTGGGAGAGAAGATGGGGAAAAAGCAATTTTTAAGCTCAGAAAACTTGAGGTTGAGCTTAAAACCACATGTAAGCGAGTGGGTCTGGTATTAAGAGTCTTTGGGTCAGAAACGAAGATCATTGAGGCAGTCCAAGTTTGAGTTACCCAACTGGAAGAAGCAGGGAAGCAAGAGACCATCGTGTCAAATGCTTGGGAGGGTGGTCTCTCCCCATCAGTGACTAGCTGCGTAAGTCCTAAATTACCTTATCCTTCCAATTTTCTCTCCTCTAAGAGGAGTCTAGTTAGACCCATTCTCTCAACTTGGAAGTTTATTTCTGAGAAGCCAACAAGGCTAAGCAGGAGAATGTAGCTTAAAACAGTACTCTGCAAATAAGAGTTGTTTTCAAGAAGATCTATCTTAGAGAGCAGAGATATGGGAATTCCAAAGACTCCCTGGGATTCAAGAAGAAAAGCTGAATGCTGGACTCGATATTGTGTACAATAGCTTCTTGAGTCAGAAGGGAGGGAAGAGGGAGAAGACAAAGTGGTATACAGGGATCCGGAGTCAAACAGCAATTAAGGGAACAAAGGTCAGCTGGATGATAATTACAGGCAGTTAGGGAGGGAATTAGAGCTGGTGAGGTGCTAATTACATGGGCCATTTAGACAAGGGTGGGGCTTTGCTGAGAGGAACAAAATGAAGGCTGATTACCCGCTAAAAATAAAGGCTGCTCCTCTGAGCTCAGGTCACAAGCCTGGCACAGGCCCAGGCAGCGTGAGGCTGTGTGCTTTGCTCTGCGGTTCCTACTCTGCTTCTCCTGTGGGCAGGGCCTGCCTCCACCCTTCCCCAACTTCTGACATGAGGTCTGGGAGCCCTCTGGAGATCACTCTCCAGCACTGTGGGAAGCGGGGAGGGGGTTGGCAGTAGAGAGAATCTGGGTATCCCTCAGTCAGTATAATCAGTCAAGGGGCTGGCTGTGCGGTGCAGATGGGTGTGACCAAGAGGGCCAGAGGGGTGAAATCCAGGCCACACTTTGTTCTTCACTTGAGTGTCCGGGAGTGAGGCTGCAGCTTCAGGGAGGAAGGAGTGCCTTTTCTTGATTTGCATTAGTCACTATACGACTATCTCAGTCTCCTGTCACCAGAGCAAGAAGGTGGGCCCAGGTCTCCCAGAGGCTGGCAGTATCCTTTGTTGCTCTTATCACCTCATGGGGTCTCACAGTTCCTTATTAGGGGCTTGTGAGAGAGGTGAAAAGATACAGGACAGGAGGCCAAGGGAGAGCACATGCTCAAAGCCTATTCTCCCAGCTCTCCTGATTGTACTTACGTCCACTGGGAAGCTTCCTGGGCTACATCTGTCCAACTGCGGACATGGATAATCTCTCTTATACTGTGAGGGCTCTCTGTAAGGATGAGTAAAATGGACTACCAGGGACTAAGTTCTCTTAATATTTGGTATTTCTATTTTTTGTTTTGTTTTGTTTTGTTTTCCTTTGTAGTGGTTATTACTGCATAACAAATTACCCCAAGATTTAGTGGATTAAAACATCAGTTCATATTTATTATCTTTCATGGTTTCTGAGCACCAGGAATTCAGCTTAGGCGTGTGCTTTTGCAACAGTGTCTCTCTTGAGGTAACATTCAAGATGTTGGGGGGGGGCGGCTGCACTCATCTGAAGGTTGGACAGAGGCTGGAGGATCTTCAAAGGTGGCTCACTCACATGGCTGGTAGGTTGCTGCTGGCTACTGGTGGGAGGTCTGATTTCCACTTTGTGTAGGATGCCCCACAGGGCTAATTGAGTGTTCTCATCACATGGTGGCTGGCTTGCCAGCAATGTAAGAGCTCAAGGTAGAAGTGATTGCGTTTTTTTTGACTAGCCTTGGAAGTTACACATAACACACCATAACTTCTACAATATTCTGTTGGTTATACAGTTCATTCCTGATTTGCAAGGGTTGAGTAACAGAAAACAGAGATCAATAGGGGTCACCTTGGACCACTTGCATTAGCCATTGTCATAGGCATTTGATCATATCTACTACATTCTTTGAAAATAAAACAAATCTTGATGCTTGTTGAGTCTAATGGGCTTTTATTCATGGGAGGTTTCTTGAGCTTCAGGGAATCTGTAAGCAGGTAAAATGGATATTTATTTATTTATTCCTTCAAAAGTATTTATTTGCTGCCTACCATAAGCTAGACACTGTTCTAGGCATCTGGCAGATAAAGAAACTGAGGTTGAGTGGCAATGTACAATGAGAACCAAGGTGTCTGGCCACTGTTATTAAGTATTTGAACAGTAGTGAGTTCTAGACTCTGGGTGGAGAGGGTGGTAAGAGATGAATGGTACTCCTACTCTTAAATCTTATAGAATTTAAGAAGATAAATTCTTATTATGGAATTAATTCTTATACAGAAATCTTATAGATATGTCATATATACTCAGAGCCAGTAATTGTGATAAGTACCAAAACGCTGAAAGAAATAACTGTAGGAGTTGCAAACATGGTCATTGCCAGCTGAAATGGTCAAGGATGGGGTGTGTGCTGAGAGATCAAGTTAAGAAGAGGACAGAGAATTGATGTGACAAGGTCACCGTCTTTGTTCAGCTGAGCTGAACAAGAACAGGTTCATGATAAAAGTGGAGCCTCTCTAGGTGAAGCTGGATTGGTATGGGACTGGGTTCTGTCAGCAGTGGTGAGAGAGGGCTGCAGCCAATTTAGTGTGCCCTTTATTCATATGTTCATATGTTGACATTTAATCCCCAGTGTGGGGGTTTTTGGAGGTAGAGCCTTTGAGGGGTGCTTAGGTCATGAGTTTGGAGGCCTCATGAAAGGAATTAGTTCCTTTAAATTCTTTTGTTTTTAAATATTTTATTTTTTTATTTGTCAGAGAGAGAAAGAAAAGGCACAAGACAGGAGAGAGGCAGGCAGAGCAGGCAGAGGGAGAAACAGGCTCCCTGCTGAGGAAGGAGCCCCACACGGGACTCCATCCCAGGACCCTGGGATCGTGACCTAAGCTGAAGGCAGACTCTTAACCGACTGAACCACCCGGGTGTCCTCAGATTAATTCCTTTATAAAGCAGACCTCAGAGAGCTCCTTCACCTACTCTGTCAAGTGACAACAGAGTAAGGAGAGTGGCGTCTACAAACCAGGAAGCGGGTCCTCACCAGACACCAAGTCTGCTGGCATTTTGATTTGGGGCTTCCCAGTCTTGAGAACTGTGAGAAATAAATTTCTGTTATTTGTAAGCCACACAGCCTATGGCATTTTATAACAGCAGCGTGAATGGACTAAGCCAGCCCCCAAAGCCCCTTTCCAACAGTGTGACAAGTCAGTGAATGCAGTCTTCCACCGAGCTTCTTTCTGAGCTGGGCAACACACATCTTGTACTATTATATCAAAAGTTGATGTCCCACATTTCTCGTGTTCTGGTTTCATGCCTGTGTTTCCTAAGGCCATAAACCCCGAAAGGCCAGAATACAACATTTTGCTCCCTTGTTTTCAATGCACTCAATGGGTTTTCAGCAAACACACTTAAGTTTTCCTATTACTGACATTATCACATGTAGAGTGGCAGTAAGGTATAGCGGTTAAGGGTATAGCTTCAGGAGCCAGATTGCTGGGCTTCAAAAAACCAGCTTTCTACTTTCACACTGTTTGAATTTTTGCAAGCTCTGGAACTTCTCTGAGTCTCCCTTTCCTCATCTACTATGTGGGGATAATGCTCTTTCTATCCAAGTGGGTTTTGTTTTGAGGACTAAATGAGTTAATATGGGTAAAGCCCGAGAATAGTTCCTGGCACCTAGGTGATGCTAAGTATATTAGTTATTATTTATGCTTAGATCATCTGCATTCGATTACAGATCTCATTGGTTCCTGGATGGCCCTGATCTAAGACAAACTATGATTTAAGAGTAACTTTCCAGAGAATAAGGAGGTGAATGGTTTGGAGAGGCCATGGAGAGAAGAAACACTGTATCAAGTGTACATTGAATGTAAGTTGCTTCTCTGGAAATATTAAAATGAGAAAATGTGGACTTATAATTTAGGAAGTATAGTACCATAAACATTCAAATAGCTTGTCATCACCTTTTCTAGCCAGGGCTTATTTGCAGCTGGTTGCCAGGCTGGGATGTTAGGGGGCCTTTTACAGAGTAGGAGCACAGTACCCCACTTTTGGGAAAGAAGAGAGTAGAAATCTTTTTACTGAAGTATAATTTACATACAGTCAAATGCCAAATCTAATGTGTAAAACAGAAGCCTATATTTAAAGTCATATATGCTCCTGTCACAATATCTGAAACAAATCTGGGTCTGAATACAGTTATATTGAAATTTGGAACAAATGTGTCTAGACGTAACACTTATTATGAAAGAAATCTTAGCCACTAAGAAAGCATTTTTAGGAGTTGGAGGTAAGAAAGCCAATTGCACAGCTTATGATTTATTGAACACTTTCTGAATAGCTCTTCTATGCTATACATTTTCCTTTTTTTTTTTTTTCATTTAGGATCTGTCACAACCCTGGGTGTTACAACAGCCCCATTTTACAGATGAGGAAATTGATACTCAGTTCATACAATTTGCCCCCAAATCACAGAATGATCTGTGCTTTTGAATTGAATGTACTTCAATTACCGTGCTTTTTTCTTTCTACTTTAATTGTAATTTATTTAAATTCAACTTATTGCTTATCTTAGAGACACCCGATCTAATTTTTCATGGCATTTTAAGACTGTCCTGGGTGCAAAGGAGGAAAATAATGGAGGTGAAACTTAGGTGCCATTTTTAAATTGCTATGAACAATCTGGAATGAGTCCAAACAAAATTAGCTGGGAAGGTAAGTCACGTTTGATTTGTCTAATCTTTCTTGGACAAGGGATGAGACCAGGAAAGAATAAAATAAAAGAAAAAAAGAATTAATAGAATGAAAATGTTATGAAGATGCTTAGTGGAAACTAGTGACTATGGACTATGGGCTTAGACATAGGAGAGAGAGATTGAGAGAGAGAATGTAAGAATTGTTGTCCAGCGCTGGCCCTACAAGGTGGCAGAGATCATGGTGGTATGGATGAAATATTTCTTCTCCACTGCCATTCTTTCTTCTGGAGCTGAAAAACTGTGGGGACTTCATTGATTTGTCCCCCACCAGATTGTGAATATTCCTAGGAAGAGTAAACAGTGGAGCAGTTATTAATTAGCAATCAGATCAGGGCTGTGCAAGAAAACATCAGAGAAGGGGTGGTAATGAAATGGGAGAGTGAGATATTTATATTTCTAGAAGGCTCAGTAAAGGGTGGTGGGAATGATCAAGACTTCCTTCACCACATCTTTTCAGAGCTCACGCTATAGCCCATGGGAGTCCACATTATCATTAGGGCCAAACTTCTAGTTTGTTTTCTAGGAAATGCATCTCTCCTGTGACCTCTCAGTTTTGATGGTATTCAATAATACACCTTGTACAACATCGCACACACACACAAACACTGCAGCATACAGCCTTCCTTAATGAAATAAGTTTATTTTTGTTAGAAGTTCTACAAAGGCACCTTCTGTTTGATTCTGTCACTTGTATCTATTTCTGGAAGTTCAGAACTTCATTACTGGGCAGCCTCAATGACTTCGCCCCATTTAAATTCTGCTTTGTGGAATGGCATACTTAGAGGCAGCCATACCTTGGGGAGTGCCCACTCCTTAAGGGTCTGGAAGTGCCAGAGAGAGGCAGTGTGAGCTGGGCAGATAAAACTCTAGGTGAAAGCTAGGTCTGAGATACACAGCCCAATGTGCTGGGAAAGTTTTCTTCCTCTCACTCATCATTCTTTCGTGTAACAAATATTTGCTGAGTACTTCCATTGTATCAGGCCTCATGTTAAGGAGACAATGGTCAATCACACAATCTTTGCTGTCTGAGACCTCAGCCTCCTGAAGAGTACAGAAAAGTAAGTGATGGGAAATGCGCAAGGAAGGGGCACCCTACCTACACGGGAGATTTTATTTTAGTGTTAACTTTACTTTTCCAGCTACTCATTTGCATGCCCCACCAGAACAGACCAGGATCAATGTCAACAGCCCGGGGTAAAATTGTGCAGTGGCTGTATTGTCTGTCTTACCCAGAAACTGCTCAGACCTTAGTGGTAGATTAGGAAAGGTACATGCACCAGTAGTCCAACACTGCAGAAATGCAGCTCTCTGGTATTATTTTCAAAGCTCACATCACTGAAGAATGAACAATTAACTTGTTATGTAGGAAATAACAGGTGTGTGGTGGATTGAATAAATAGCCCCAGAAAAGATATGTCCAGGTTCTAACACCCAAAACCTGTGAAAGTGACCTTATTTGGGAAAAGGTCTTTGCATATGTAATTAAATTAAGGATCTTTGGGAGGAGATCATGTTGGATTTCGGGTGGGTCTTCTATCCAATGACTTGTGTCCTTATAAGAGAAAAGAGAGGGACATTTGAGACATAGACACACAGGGAGAAAGCCACGTGAGGAAAGGGCATGGATTGGACTAATATACCAACAAGCCAAGAAATGCCAAGGTTTGCCTGCAGTCACCAGAAGCTGGGAGAGAGGCATGAGATGGATTCTTTCTCAGAGCCTCTAGAAGGAATCAACCCTGCTGACACCTTGATTTCAGATTCCTAGCATCTAGAACAATAAGAGAATGCATTTCTGCTGTTTTAAGCCATCAAGTGTTTGGTAATTTGTTATGGCTGCCTTGGGAAACTAATTAGAGGGTTAATGAGATTTTGCTGCAGTCTCACTCCCTGAATAGACAGACAGGAGAGACCGGGAATCAGGATTAAGGGGTCCTATAATCCCTAAGAGAATGACAGAATTGTCTTCCCCAGACTCTAAAAGAGGCAGTTCTATGTGTCTGCATTTGTACCACATGATCTTAACTACTCTTGGCTTTCAGCATTTAGATAGTATTTGGACCACAGAAATCAGGAGACCTAGATGAGCTGATTAGCAGATCAATATGCTATACGATACATAGATCAAACATATACTAGACAAATCAGAGATGAACACCCAACAAGGCTTTTTGGAATTTTTTTTTTATACTGGACATTTTAAAAAAGAATTAAAATAACAAAAATCAAAACTTTGTTTGAATTCTTTTTATTTGTCATATATATATATATATATATATATATATATATATATGAATGAATATGAGTTTCCACAATGAGGTTATTCTCTTATTTTCGCAATGAGAAAATCAATAAGAAAATTTTGCTTACCAACATGACTAGATAAACTTCTGGATACGTAGATGGAATAATCAATGTTTGCCTCTTGTATCTAATTTAGTCATTTAGTTATATTCAAGTATTGTAAGTCACATATAGAATACTATATTGATTTAGAATTATACCTTTTCAGGGCACCTGAGTGGCTCAGTTCGTTAAGGGTCCCACTCTTAATTTCAGCTCAGGTCATGATCTCAGCTCAGGGTTGTGAGATTGAGCCCCACATCCGGCTCCACTCTGGGCATGGAGACTGCTTGGGATTCTCTCTCTCTCTCTCTCTCCTCCTCTTCTCTCTCTCTCCCTCTCTTAAAAAATATACCTCTTCTGTTTCGTATATCACAAAACAACTTTATTCAAACTCTTCAAAGTATTTTTGGCATCGAGACCTTTGTTATTACTGTATCCACTTTTTTGAGCCATTTAATCATTTAAGACTCAAAAGTTTGTTTCCGGAGAACATCATTTGTATTTCTGCATGAGTTGGTAGAGATGGAGCACTTATTGAATCCCCGTGTGACAGGGTCACTGGGCGTTTTATCTCCAGCACACAAGAAGCCTTTTCCATAACATCAGGATCCTTGAGTTTTTCATATGTATATATTTGTAATTTCCTCAACATTAAGACTTTTTCTGTTGCATATTAAAATGACCTTTAAAGAGCTTATTTATAACAATATTCAACATTTAGAATTAGGGGCTTATAATTATAATTAGTAAAACTATGTTGAATTTGTCTCTTTTTTAACCAATTCTGCCAGGTAACCTCAGTAATCATCCCAAGGCATCATTAATTAAGAAAGTTCTAATCTATCTTTCCCAAATAGTACTTTTTTTGTTCAAAATGAAGTATTACAGAGAGTGTTCCAGAATATGAGATGTTTTGAAGGAACCTAAATATAAGGGGACTCCCTTCTTTTCTAAAGAATAGGGTTTTGTTTTGTTTTGTTTTGTTTTTCTTTTGGGTGGGGGGAGTGTTGCCAAATATGATAGTATATAAGACTTTATTACCTAGCCTATCTTTATTTTGAATTACTCATGGTGTGGGCAATATGATCTTTCCAGTATTTGGGGATTCTAAATATCTTACTTTAATCCTGGTCCCATTCTAAGGTGGTGGTGAGTCAGTCTAAGAATGTGGTCTAAGCCACACCCCAGGGCTTGTTAGCTGGTGGTGGGGCGGAAAGTGTAAGGTCACTGGATCTTGAGGGCAGGTGGCCAAGTTGGGCAATGTGCAAGATGAGTAAGCAAAAGATTTACGAAGAGAAGCAAGTGAATGGCAGAGAAGCAGAGAGGAGAAAGTACCTGATGTAGATCCCAAGAGGAGCTTCAGTGGTTAGTATTTTATTTTTAGGCTCCAGGGTCATTTCCTGACCTTGGGATGTCTGTGGAATTGCCTTCTCTCTTTTCATAATACGTCTCCATTTCCCCAAATCAGCTTGGATGCAACTTAAATACCTTTTATTAAGATTCTCTCCAACTAAGCTTTCTTCTCTCTAAATGCCATTTTTTTGTTCCTCCAAGGATCGGCAGATTTGGGGAAGGTTGTAGGAAGTCTCACCCACTCCCAGCAAGAGAGCTTATGTGCTGCCCTTGCCTGCCCCACATCACGGTATTTTTTATCCTCTATTATGCTTCACACACCACTCTAATGAGCTAAGGAAAGTGCCCACCCCTTTGGAAGCCTCTGGATGAAGCCCAATTTCAGCAAGGACATTCTGGGGCCCACACAGGCCTGACTAGAGCCAGGACCAAGATATTCCCCTTCCCAGTGATTCTTGGTTCCTGCCTCAGGTTCTTTTTCTTCTAGTAGGTCCAGGTTATTCTGCTGCTTGTTCTAGGAAGACAGGCCTCCGTAGAGCAAACCTTCCCTGAAATTGTCTATCAACACTTACTTGACTTCAAGACCCTGCTTAGGGTTCATAATCCAAGCAACAAGACTGTATAACCCTAGTTAATGTGGTTGGTTTTTATTTACAAAGAATTTGTTTTTTTGCTCTGATTATAAAAGAACTCAGGAAATATAAGGAAGAAAAACTCACCTGCAGTTCTAAAAACATAAATATAACCATTGCAACTATTCTGTTATTTACTTCTGTATTTTTATGAATAGGTTTCTTTTTTTTTCAATGTTTTTTTTTCCAGATTTTTTGAGGCATACTGGACATATAACATTGTGTAAGTTTAGGGTGTACATCATAGTGATTTTGTATCTGTATATGTTGTAGAATAGTTACTACAGTAAGATTAATTACCATATCCATCACCTCACATAACTGTAATGAATATATTTCTTAAATAACATTTGTGTATGCTTTGTATATTCATTTCATTCTGGCTCTTCTTATATCATGGTGTGTATTTTCTTATGCCATGAAATATTCTTGAAAAATATTATTTAAGCGTATGCATAATAATCCATGATTTGACTTTTCATAATATAGTTGACTTCCTCTTACTTGGATAAAAATGGTGCAAGGATATCCTTGTGTCTCTGAGTATAAAACTTTGTACATATGATTATTCCCTTAGAATACATACATATAAATATATGTAGTGTTCAAATTGTGTTTTATTTTTCTCCTTTTTCTAAATACACATTGAAATTTCAGAAGAGTTTTAGATTTACAGAAACATTGCAAAGAGAGTGGGGGGGGTCCCCACGTGCCCCCAGGTTCCCATCTCACACCATGGTGGTGCACTTGTCCCATTGAAGGAGCATGGGGTGGGAACTGGGCTTCACTAATGTCCTCATGTCCTCTTTCCATCCCAGGACCCTCATGACCCTTGGTCAGCACATCTCCTTGCGCTCCACTCAGCTGGGATAGTCTGTCTCGGACTTTCCTTGTTTTTGGTGACCCAGCAGTTGTGAGGAGGATTGGTCCTGTGTTTTGTGGAATGCCCATCAGTTTGGATTTGTCTGAGGCTTTTCTCATAATGGGATCATCATGTCTTCTCTGCTGCCCAGTGCAAGTGGAGCTATATCAGTGCCACACAGCCCCAGCCTGCTCCTTTAGCTTGAGCATGGGCCTGCCTCCTTCAGTTGCAGGTGATAGAAGACATAACCTGGAAGGTCAGGGCATTTTTGTTTCAGGTATGGCTTGCTCAAGTGTTTAAAAGGTGTTGCTAAGATGAGATTTCTCTTCTCTGTGTCCTACCCACATTGCCTCTGTCTTTATGAGTTTACCTCACCAACATGGAAATAGCCCCCAAATCCCATATCCTGGACACACACACACACACACATAGAGTCTCTTTCTATTTATATATATATATATATATATATGTATATATATATATATATTTTCCTAAACATTTCTATATATATATATTCTAAATATAAAAAGAGAAGGAAAAAAGAGAAAAAAATAAGCATTTATAAGGCTTTGATGATGCATAGGTTTATTCTGTGGTAAGACTTTGCTTTTTTTTTTTTTTTTGGCTGTGTAATACCCAATTTTTATAGTGGTAACATCTGAATTTCCCTCCAGGAACACTTAGTACCACATTCTTCATCCATGTACTGTTGTCGAGTTAACGCTATCCTTTAGCATGTGACATCAGGCCTCCATCTTATTTCTCCAAATGCAGGGAATTATTTAGGGATGGGCATGGGACCCAAGATGAGACATTTATGCCCAATCAGAGCCAATCATGACTCTCACTTTTTCTTGAGCACAGGAGCCGAAACGTCCTCTTACTGTCAGATCTGGAGCTGAAAGAAATGGTAACCTGTTACTGCTAAGTCCCACAGGGGAGGTCTCCTGAGAGGGACTTAACACAGAGCAGGCAGAGAGAGAGATGGAGAAAGAGGAATGGCTTCCTGAGGACATTGTTAGGTACCCTGAGTCAAGCTCTGCCTGAAGCTAGCACCACTCCATAGTCTTTTCAATGATTAAACAAATATAATTTCCTTTTTCTTTATCACATTTTGATTTCAGTTTTCTATCATTGGAAGTTAAAAGAATGCTATTTGATAAATGCTTTGCAGGGCCTTTGGGGACAATGACACCCTAGCCGCAAAGAAGCTTCTGAAGGTATGAGTCTTTGAATCTTTGAAAACTGAGACACTGGGAAATACCCACCGTCAGTGAGATATGTTGCTGTTCCTTCACTCATCTGAAGGACTAGACCTGGACCTAGTGAGAACAATGAGGACCTCTCCTTGCTTTAAGAACGGCCCCTAACAGGAAACTGGCAGTTCTCCCAGACTGAGCAGATAAAGAAGGGGCTAGTGCAGCAGTGCGGAGGTGGATAGACAGATGGCATCTACTTATACTTATTAAGGTTACGACTCTAGCTCCGGCTAGATTAGGGATGATTACAATTTCCCTGGTGAGTTTGTATTTGTCAACATCTCTGAAAAAGTCATGACCCTGGTTCTCAAGTGAGCACTCAAGAATACAATCCAAAAAAAACATAGAAAAGGCCACAAGTGTTTTAGTCCCTAACAAAGGATACTCTGGGTCTGTTGCTCGCACATCCACTCTGCGTATTGATCAAAGGCTTGACATGCTGCGGGGCCTGCAACATGATACAAATCCATCAAATAATCACCACGATCCCTAAATCCCTTCCAAATGTCACAAGCCACAGTTCAAATTCTATGTGTGTGGGTGGGACATGATGGCTCTTAATGACCTCATGGAAAAGACCCAGGCTGATAGGAGAGCCATGGGTTATGCTCTGAAATTTTATTTCCGAGTGGTAGGTGTATCTTCTTGTTATCTGGAGTTGAGATCTCATTCATGTTAAGAAGAACCACAGAGAAACCCTGAATACCTACTACATGCCATCGGCTTTTTGTATCAAAGACAAAGCAATGAAAAAGACAGGGTCTCTACCCTCATTGATAAGACAGTAAATACAGGACACTCTGGTAGCTTATTGAAGGGCACCTATCTTATCCTTTAGGTTAGTGATCAAGGAAGGCTTCCTGGAAGACATGAGCTAAAGGAAAAAGAAGGAAAAAGGGAAAAGGGTTGGCAGAGAGAACACTGAAGCCCAGAAGAAAGAGAGAGAGAAAGAGAGCAACTTTAGGAACTGTGAGTATTTCTCTAAGGCCAGACCAGAATATGCAAGAGAAGGAATGATATGAGATATGTGGATCAAGTCTGGGAGGAATTCTGTGAGTTGTTTAGACATTTCTGTTTTATTTTGAGGGCAATAAATAAATAGGAAGGTGATTCTTTTTTAAATTGGGGGTTTTGTTTTCAATGCCAGAAAGGAAACCAGATGCCTTAAGATTTGCAGGTAGTTCCTTCTTTCATTAGATGGATTAGGCATCATTTATAGTTGAGAGAAGGTTAAAGCAATAGACCAGACTATGAAGCAGGAGATGTGCAATGGTATTCTTGCCAATCTGTTCTCTGGGCTTCCTCTGTCCTCTGTGGTGCTGTGTCTTGTAGAAGTGAGCATAGTCCTCCCTTTCTTGGTCCGATGTCAGTGTTGACTATCCTTACTAGACACTGGGATCTTGAAAAATGCCGTGTCAGTAGCCAGGAAAGGAGCTGGGGAGCTTCCCAGAGATACTGAATTTGAGGTCACAATAAAGGATTTTTAACTGCTTATTTTCATGAATTGCACTGAAAGCACTTCTAAGGCATCTCCATTGGCACTATTTCTGCCTTAAATCTCAAATGGGATACTCCACAGAACAATTTCTATGATTTCATTTAATCTTTTCCAAAACTGATGTCCAGGATTATGTTTCTCATTTGACAGATGAGAAACCCTGCCTCAGAGTGGTTCACCCAGTCACAGATCTCATTTGTGGAAGGGGACAGTTTGGGAACTAGGCATCCTGATCCAGAGTATGGTAGTAATTGCTCCCAATATACTCAAACCAGGCAATATGAAGAAAGGCTGCAGAAATACGGAAGGGTGGTCTTTAGCCTAAAGAAGAGAAAACACATTTGAAACGTTCATGTGTCCAATAAATTGAGTGTCTGCTATGTGCTAGGCAAGTGATGAGGAAAACAAAAGTGGCTCCAGCTAATATGGCATATATGATTCAGGGGGAAGATGGGCATTTAACAGAAAAACCTCAATATTTTGTGGTTTCTTGGGATTTCTTCCTTTGAGAAATTATCCATTACCCTTTTCATAGTGGAGCATGAATTTTTCTGAAGCACTGTCCTTATTAATTTCCCTGTATGTCTATTGAACCCAGAGTGGGAATTTGACCTAGATCTGGTTCATCAATGACCCCTGGCTTTAGTGATTGGTTTAAGCCTGGTCATGATCATGCCCAGGAATTCTGTGGAAGCCACTGGGGAAGATACCTGTGCTCTTTTCTCGGGGATCTTGGTCTCTAAAAAAGTATAATAGTGGCCATATTTGCCATCCCATAGGGAAAAAACATCTTCAAAATAAACGTAAGCATGGAATAAGGTAAAAATTAGCAGATGAAGAGAGAAAGAGCACTGGAAACTTCATGTAACTCCTGAGTCTAGAGACACTTTTGGGTTGGGTAGGATTTATTGCTAATTTATAGATTAAATTAGCTAGTATTGGATTTCCGCTCTGGTTGACACAAAAAGAGTTCCATAATTTCAAATTGTGTCAAGTACTAAGAAAAGAACCAATGTAAGACTTTGAAAGAGCATAATTGTTGGGACGTGGTTCCTATAAGGTTGTTAGGCAAGTGACATTAAAGTTACAACATGAAAGAGAAAGAGGCTGTAGTGAAGCCAAAAGTGGGGACAAAATGTCCTTGAGAGAAAAATAGGGAAAGGCCCAGAGAAAGAAAAGAGCTGTTGCAAGCATTGGAAGGGCTGTTAAGCAGCATGAAATAGATCTTATTTAGCTACATTGTACTATATGCGTCAATGACTACTTGCAGTAGGTCGGGCATAGATTGAACAAGAAGAACTTGCTAGTGTTAAGAAAACCATGATTTCCCCACTTTGGAGGATATCAGAAGTGGATGTTCTTACAAATCAAGGTGTTTTACAGGGAAGTTCATTTACTAGATGAGGGGTGGCTGGTAGTCATTTCTTTCTTTATGCATTCAACAAATACTGTTTGAGATCCTACAGTGTTCCAGGTCTAACACTGTACAAGATGGTAAACAATGTTCAGTATCACAGATGACTCAAAGAACTGACAGGCTAGAAGGGGCAACCAATCACTCACTTGTCAGCTTCGCTACCGTCTGGCAAGGGGCTGTGCAGGTGTAAATACAAGGTGCTTTGTGAACATTTAAGAGGACAGCTCACTCAACTGAGAATAATCTTAAAGGTGGGTCCCAATCCTGTAAAAGTATGATCTTGAACGTTGGTAAATTTTCTGTGAAACCACCAATTGGGATCCAAGAGCAAGTTCCTGTTATTGATGGTAAAATCCATCTCTAGGATAATGTCAAATGAATGAATTCTAGTGCTTATCAGGAGAATTAGGTAAGCAACCTTTGTCGTAGAATGGCATCTCAGCAAAGATTATAAAGTGAAAATATTACATCTGAAGAGTTAGCATAGAATTCATCTTGGAGAGGGCCCTGTCTCTGGGAAAATATCTCAAAAATCTATGAGAGGAGGACCATAAAGAGTCGGGGCAGAAGGGACAGCAGGAAGGTTCACAGTAAAGTGAGCTGGTTAAGCTTTTCCGCCGGAGGCAACAAGAGAAAGTGTTTGGTTTTGTTTTGGTTCTCTTTTCTCAAAGGTTGAGCGATAGGAATGGCAGACAGAAGAGAGAAGTCAAAGAAGTAGACCATAGAACTCTCTTTGGCCATTGGCACGTTAAGACCGGAAGAGGCCCAACGTTCCATTTGAAAAGCCTGCATTATTTTTCCATCTGCCCTGGATCCCTGACTCTTCAGTGTAGTCTACCCCTCTCGGGAATGCCTCCAGAAAGGGTTTGTATATGTTCTAGCTGGGTGAACAACTAGGAAGAAAGGTGGATTTTTCATGTATCTGTGTTGTGTAAAACAGAGACACCATGCATGGACATAGAAGCCCAGTGGTGACTGATAACACCTATGCCTACTGATAACACCTTCTATGGAGGCACAGGATAGAGAATTTTAGACCAATTTTGTCTTTATCTCAAGGGACAAGGAGGACTCAGCACCAGGGTCTCTGGGTTATACTCACCTTATTCTAGAATGAGTATACTAAATGTTATGCTTCTGTTACAAGATGACTTATATCATAACACATATGGTTTCCTCTCAGTCACCCCCACCCCAAGTGTGAAATTTCTGAAGTTCTTTATAGTTCTTTGGTGCCTAGTACCTGCCAATGATGGCACTAGATACATGCTTGTTTGGGGTCTTGTGCTTTTCCCCTAGAAGCACAGAAGATATGAATCACCCTCAAGCCACTAACAAGTTACAAGCTCCTAGACAAAGGCTTGCATCGGTTCTGGGAATTGTGATAATGAGGCTGCAGAGGGCCTCTGAGCTGAGCCAGCTGCTAAGGACACAGGCCCTGCCCAGCTCCTACCTCGTGTGGGCTCTGACTGGAAACAGGGATGTGGAAGCTCATTAGGGAGGAATGATTTAAAAAAAAAAAAATAGCATCATCATTTCTAATCAGGCAGTGGGCTAAGGGTCAGATCCCTCTTAACAGGAATGTGGGCTGGGAGGCCAGGGGTGGGGTAGCCGTGATAGGGCACGAAGGGGCAGCTGACGAGTGACACTTCTGGTCACCCTCGCCCACCTTCAAGGGCACTGTGCTGGAAGGTCTTAATTAGGACCCCTGCGGTGCAATCGGTTCCTTGGGAAACACTGCCAGCCAGCACGGCCAGCCTGACAGGAAAGAGCAGATGTGCTCAGGCCTGGGCTTTGGGACGGAAAGGTGAGGCCGGCCTGGCACGGAGTAAGGAACAAGAGGAGGCCGATCGCACCCACACAAGCCTGGCCCTGCCAACAGCTCTGGGCTTGTGCTTCCGGGACTTCTGATGGGAATGCTGAGAATGGCTGAGGGGAAGGCCCAGACTTCCTCCCCACACAGACACTGCTTATTGGAAGGATGTTGGCGCAAACCACACTGCTGGCTGTCCCCCGCTTCCCCTCAGCTCAATTAAGGCAGTAATCGGTATTTCTTAATTGCTGCTCCTGCTCCATCTCCTGCCCCACCCCCTCTCTCCGTCCACCGCAGTGTGGTACCAGGAGACCAGTCTGTCCTCCGGGCTGGCCTGGGAAGGAAAGGAAGTAGCTTGAGGAGGCTTAATACCCTTCACGCCTGATAGGGAAAAGCCTTTCAGAGACAGCGCTCTAGCTGGAATACTACCTGACCAGGCCCAGACCCGAACTGGAGGCTCCCCTCCAGCGCCGAGGGTGACATCGGTGCAGCATCTGGGTTTCTCTCTACCTGGCCTTGCTTTTCCAATTCCAGTTTCTCTAAACTCGATTCTCATTTTATAGTTATGGTCTTTCATTACAGGGGTCATTGTCTGGGGCGAAGCTTCTCACATCTTTGTGGAATGAGGCTAGGTATAAACAGAAAAAACAAAACTACAATTACTTGTGTGGCCATCAAAACAACTGGGTAGCTTGATGGTGAGTGACCGGTGGGTAAGTGGGGCACAGTTAAAGGAGGGCTTTTTGGTGCTGTCAAACCCCACTTAGATGCCCTCCTCTGAGGAGACAGTGAGATGACTCGGTATAGGAGCAACTTCAGAAATTTGAGGGTTCGTTCCTGTGGAGGTGTCTGGGGAGTGTTGGGGGAGCCTGGGAGACTCTCTGGAACTTTCGGATTAAGATTTTCTTTTCTTTTTTTTTTTTTTTAATTTTAAATTTTTTTATTTTTTATAAACATATAATATATTTTTATCCGCAGGGGTACAGGTCTGTGAGGATTAAGATTTTCTAATAGGATGTGCTTCTTGACTCTCCTTCCTTCCCTTCCAGCCTTTCTCCCTTCTTCCTCTCCTTCCTTCCTCGATCGTTCCTTCTTCCGACCTTCCCGCCTTCCATCCTTCTTTCATTTACTTCCTTTACATTTAGTTGGTATGAAGTTCAAGGTTCTGTATCAGGTAAGAACGCAAAGATAAACGAGATAGGAATCTTTATTGGAAACTTTCTTGGATCTGTGTTCTAAGAAAGGAGATCAGATCTGTTCACACACAACCATCCTATGGGGTAGGCAGTGAGAAGGGTCTTTGAAGAGACACAGCCAAAGCATGAGTGGAATTCTTTATTCCCCACTTGTCCCTCATCTTGGCCGTTCACCTACTATATCCAATGCCCAGAAACGGTATTCGGGTATTCTTTACACTTTAAAAAAAAAAAAAAAAGATTTTATTTATTTATTTGACAGACAGAGATCACAAGTAGGCCGAGAGGCAGGCAGAGAGAGAGAGAGGAAAGCAGGCTCCCTGCTGAGCAGAGAGCCCGATGCAGGGCTCGATCCCAAGACCCTGGGATCATGACCTGAGCCCGAAGGCAGAGGCTTTAACCCACTGAGCCACCCAGGCGCCCCTATTCTTTACCCATTTAAGGCAATCTCCCTTGGGTGGTTGACCAAGATTCTTGGGTCCTGTGAATCTTTGTCTCAAGGGAAATACCTATATGAAGCACAGGGAGCCAAAGGTCTATTTAACTCACCTCTTGAATAGCTTTGAGAAAGTGCCCAGTTGATGTAGACACTCTTAATTGGTGATTAAGTTGCCAGTGCCAGCCTGTTTGTGAGAGGATGACAGAGAGTGAGGATGGTATGAAATCAAAATCCAGCCCAGAATGATGGACTGCAGACAAAATAATGCTTTCCCCCAACTTGACTTTGAAATTGGCCTCTATTATACATAACTTATACATCTTCCAAAGCTCATTTGTTAACTCTTCCTGAACCCAGCTGAGAACTGATGTGGCAGAAAAGATCATGCTTTCTACATTCTGGAAGTTCAACCTGGCCACTGACCCCTAAGAACCGCTCAGGCAGCCTGGGAAGTGGTCAGTGGCTCCATGCAGCTGTCAGACAATGTGTGAACAATGTTATAGCTTGGAACAATTCTAAGACTCATTCAACCATTTGGACCATGCTCTCCAAAAGAAAAACATAATGTGAATCACAAACATGAGCCACTATATCATTTACAATTTTGTAGTAGTAGACTTATTTTTTAAAAAATGGCAGGATTTCACTTACTTGTGGAGCATAAGGAATAGCACGGAGGACATTAGGAGAAGGAAAGGAAAAGTGAATTGGGGAAAACTGGAGGGGGAGACGAACCATGAGAGACTGTGGACGCTGAAAAACAAACAGGGTTTTGGAGGGGAGGGGGGGTGGGTGTTAGGTGACCCTGGTGGTGTGTATTAAGGAGGAGGGCACGTATTGCATGGAGCACTAGGTTTGGTGCATAATGAATGAATCTTGGAACACTGAAAAAATAAAATTTTTTAAAAAAGTGGCAGGATTTTAAAAAGTAAAAGGAAACAAGTAAAATTAATTTTAATAATATCTTTAATTCATTATATATAAATATCATTTTAACACTTACGGGGAAAAACCAATTTTTTTTCCTTTTTCTTTTTTTTTTTTTGTGCTAGGTCTTCAAAATTTGGCCCCGATTTTACATTTACAGATTAGTCACACTTTAAGTGCTTAGTAGCCACGGAGGACTAGTGGCTACAAAATGGAACTACAAACTTGGGACAGTTGGGAGAAACTTCTTACCACTAGAGCCCATTGGCAAGAAATACCAGCATTAATTTTTATCTTCATCCCATACATATACACATTGCTTTTCTTTTCAAAATACAGCTTATCTATGTATGTACGTTATCCCCATTTTGTAGATGAGAGAACTGAGCTCAAAGAAATGAAATAATGTGCCTTACAAATTACTTCGACAGGTAGTAAATCATAGAGCTGGGACTTGACTCCTCTTCTAAATCCCATCATGCTGGCATTTTCCAGAGTCTTACAAACTCCACAAGATAGATTTAGGGTCAAGGATATTTGTGGAATGTTCCATTTGATGGCTCAGTCTTGGGGATTCAAGGTACGTATTCCATGTGGAATGTTCCAGGAAGTCCTCTAGTTAAAGGAACCTGTTTACTTTTGTTTCATCCCAAGTTTCCCAAACATGGAATATAGAACTGTTTTTCTTGCCACATCTATTAACATTCTAAGGACCTAGCGTTTCACATAACTGGCTTTGGGAAATGCAGTCTGCCAATGGAATTCTACTTATTGGAACAAGTCTCTCAGCCACAGAAGAGGTCAAATCACAAGTAATGACAGGATTTTTGAATGTCAGCCTCAGGCGTTCAAAGGAGGCACTGTCTGGTGACTTCAGTTCAGCAATAATATTGTTCCTATTTGGCCCCTTCAGCTTCAGATTAAAATCATGGAGTGTGACCCACAAGGTTCATCTTGGCCAGCCAGAATTCACACAGTACAAGAGCTCAAATAACGAACTCTTTCTCCATCTCACACAGTGAAGATTTATGTTTGTAATGTTAATTGGGGTCCTTTAAGACCTTAGAATAACTTCTGAACCAAAACACAAAGAAACTTGCATTCATACAGTGTAGTTTTAACATAAAGTAAAAGTGATCATATTTCCATTTTTTTTGGAAAATCACCAGTTTGCATTTGGGAACACTGGTGCTTAAGTTGATTGAGTACTTATATGTATTCAACATGGTTTGAAGACTTCATGGCAACTCATTGGAGGTAGGAACCATTATCATCATCATCACCATTTTAAGCTGAGGAAACTGAGGCACGCAGGGGTTCTGGAACATTCCAGAAGCCATGCTAGAAAGCAGCAAGGAGTCTTTGATTTCAAGGAGTCTGGCATGTAACCCATACGTTTAAGCCATCACCATGTAATCCTGAATCAATGAATCCTCCCTAACCACCCATTTTAGAACCCAGTTGGACAAAGAGGGTGGATGTGTGTGTGTGCATATATGCAGAGAGATAGAGAAAGAAAGATTCATAACAGAGAGAAGAAAACTAGACCATATGAGAGATTGAGAGGGAAGTAGTGATAGAACTCCCAGTCAAAAAATACTTTATAAAGAGTTTATATATATATATATATATATATATATATATATATATATATAATCTCATTTGATCTTCAGAATAATTTATTTGAGTTAGGAACTAGGGCTTCTAACAAAGTGGCCGAGTAGTAGAGGACTTCTAGGGCTCTGCTTCGAGGTCACAACCCTGGCTACAATGAGACTGTTGCTCAAAGAAAATTCCTTTCAGCCTTCTCTACTTGCCTTAAATCATCTAGAGGCATGTTAAAATAAGGACTGCATCCATACTTCTAGTATATATCACAACCCTCCTTAAAGTTCCGAGTCCAGACACCATCCAGGCTTCCCTCCACATTGCTAAGGCCCCAACAAGACTGACCAACAGTGTGGCAGGGAGCCAGCATTCTTATTTCCTGAGGTTGGATGACTGGGAGGCCTCCGGGTGTCTCTGCCCATTTCCCGGCACACAGCTGCTGTGGCAGAGCCTGTAAAAATGTTTCAGCATCAGACTGGGAAATCGCATGAGGGACCATTTGGAGAATGGAAACACTCTCCTTATGTCAGTGTCAGGAAAGAGGGAAGCAAGCTAAAGCTTACAGGGGGGCCTGGATGGGAACCTCTCTGGCGGGTACCCTGGAGAACCTCTGACCCAGGTAACAGCTGTAACCCCCAAACTCTTCCCAGTTCTCAGTTGCCCTCAGAGACCCCAAAGGACTGGCCAGGGACAAGTGTAGGACTTTCATCCTGGGGGTAGGGTGGCATGGGGTGTGTGAGTGTGAGTATTAGAGTCCCTCAGCACAGTCCCTCTGCTAGAGGGTCACATGGACTGGCTGTTCCTTTGAGGGGACATAGGTGACATCCTGGCAAACCTCTTTGTTTCCATTGCTGGTTTCTTCCAGATGCAAGTAGAAGGGCCTGTTTTATATTTCTGCTTAACAAATTAGTTACACCTTTTGGGTTTTCTCACATAAGCCAACACATCAAAACATGCCTGAGAGCACTGGAGAATGTCCCAATGGGTCCCAGACCCTCTGGAAAAACATTCATCTGGACAGCTGCAGGAGGTGGGACCAAGGACTTCCTTTGAAACCCCTTAGTTGGAGGAGGAAACTTGCCAAAATGGCCCCTCAAAAGGATTGGGGAGGGAAGCTATGACGAACCTGATTCTGTGACCAAAATGGATTCTTTTACTAGAAGCTGAGAATGGTCATGTTACTAGCTACCACTTATTGAGTATTACTTAGCAAGCATTTAACACATTCATTCATTCATTCAATAAAGATCACTTCACATTATCTTATTTAGTTCTCACAATAACCCTTTATGAGCTAAGTATTATTTTCTCCAGATGATAAAATTGAAGGGTAGAGCCTTTTTAAAACTTGTTTGGTTTCCCTCATCTGGTTTTTATAGTGGAGGTGGGATTTGAGGCATTGATTTTTTTTTTTTCTGATTCCAAAGCTCATATTCCTTATTTATTTGATCATCCCTTTATTCATTTATTAAATGAATATTTATTGACTGCCCACTATGTGCTAGGCATTCTTCTGTGTCTAGGGTTGTAGGAGTGAACAAAACAGGCAGAGCTTTCATTCCAACAGAGAGACAGACAAAATCCAGTGAGCTAGTGAAATTGTAATATTTTAGATGTTGATGGGCAGGAAGAAAATGATGCAGGTGTTAGATGTTAAGTGCAGGAAGAAAATTTAAGCAAGATACGGAGTATAAGGAATACTAGAGTGGGGAGGGGGCTTTCCTCAGCTTAAAGTGATGATGATGATGATGATAATGGTTCCTACTTCCATTCAGCTGCCATGAAGTCTTGCTATTTTAGATTGGCCAGTGAGGAATATCATTGCTCACAAGGAGACACCTAAGCAAGGACCTAATTTAAGAGAGCCATTTCAGTGAAGAGGGTTCCAGCTGGGGGAGTAAGTGCAAAAGCTGTGAGGAGAGACTATACTTGGCATTGGAGGAATAACAAAGAGACCAGTGTGTGTAGAGTGTGGCAGAGTAGAAGGAAATTGGGTCAGAGAGGAAGCGGGGGCCCAGTTCGAGCAAGGTCTTGTATGGGGTGAGTGAAATGAGGAGCCAAAGGAAAGTTTGGGTCAGAGGAATTACTTGAACTGACTTACCCTCTAAAGACTGCTGTGTATGGGTATGTGTGCATACATATAAATCATAGTTCTGTCTGCTGATGGGGCCTGGAAGCAATGACATCCCCCTACTAGCAGGTACGTTTAGCACCTAGATCTCAGCTTCTAAATATCATTTCCCAATGAAGAAGACCAGGGATCCTTAAAAAAGTTGTTATTTCCAGGATTAGGGGAGGAAAAATACAAGATGGAATATCTTTTGGTGCCAGCAGTAAAGGAAGTATCTGTCTGAAAAAAAGTTTGGGGGCATTTTGAAAGGAGACGGAAATCAACTTAAAGGTCAAATCTAGGACAATCTGAGCAGCAAAATAAATAGTGACAGAATTAGATTAAATCCACAGAATAAAATAAACAGTGATATAAACATGTAATTCATTAAATAAGTAAAGGGGGGAGGAGAGATGGAAGAATTCAAATTAATAAATGTAGAATCAATGAAGGAAACATAAATTCACTATTAGTATACCATCTTAGTAGATGCTGCAGGCAAGTTCCACCAATAAATGCTCAAGTTGGATAGTGAAAATTTGAATAGAATAGAATATTGGCACAGTTTTGAGGTATATCCTCCAAAATATTGACTAATTACAAAGGAAACAACAATAACATGGTAGTGAAGAAACCCAATAAATGCCATTTGAAATTAAGTGGTTAAGATTAGCATCACCAATAAGATGTTGATATTTTACACCTTCTTACCTCACCATCATATGTAGCTTGAGTATGGTACACTGAGAACACATTTCTTTGGTGTGCTTATTAAAATGTAAAAATCTTGGGGCACCTGGATGGCACAGTTGATTAAATGTCAGACTCTTGGTTTCAATTCAGGTTGTGATCTCAGATTCATGGAGATTGATCCCCTCGTTGGGCTCCCTGCTCAGCTTGGAGTCTGCTTGAAATTCTCTCTCCCTCTTCCTGTGCCCCTCCCACTCATTCTTTCTTTCTGTCTTTAAAATAAATAAATAAATAAATCTTTTTAAGAGTGTATAATCTTAATCTCACCATGAGAAAACACCAGACAAACCCAAGCTGGTAGATATTCAATAAAATAGCTGACCAGGACTCATCAGAAGAGCATTAAAGTCAAGGAGAAACAGAAATTGTCACAGATTGCAGTGCACTAAAGAGATAACATTATGTAATGTGGGATCCTGGATTGTGTCTGTGGAGAGGAAAGAAAAAACCTGGGACAAAAGGGGAAATTTGAATACAATCTGCAGTTCATAGTCTTGTTAATGTCCTGGTTTTGACCATTGTATATGGTATGCAGTTGTTAACATTAGGGGAAGTTGGGTAAAGGATATACACAAACTGTCTGTACTAGTTGGGAAACTTCTGAAAGTCAGTAATTCACAATTAAAAAACCCGTGTAGGGAGGCCTGTTGGCTCAGTTGGTTAAACAGCTGCCTTCGGCTCAGGTCATGATGCCAGGGTCCTGGGATCGAGTCCCACATCGGGCTCCTTGCTCGGCAGGGATCCTGCTTCTCCCTCTGGCTCTGTCTGCCACTCTGTCTGCCTGTGCTCCCACGTGCTCTCTCTCTCTCTAACAAATAAATAAATAAAATCTTTAAAAAGAAAAACAAATGTATCTAGATTTACTGTGGTGGTCATGTCACAATATGTAAATATATAGAACCATTATGTTGTATACTTGAAATGAATGCAATGTTATATGTCAATTATATCTCAAAATTTTTTTTAAAAGACTAGATTAAAAAGTCTTAAATAAAAACCTTTAACTAAAGGCTGCTAGATTGATAATATGCTGTATGGGGCAAGACTCTCAGGAGTCAGAAAACCAGTTAGAAGCCTACAATGGACATAATTCTGGTGAGACTGATGGTAGTTTGGAGTAGGGTGTAGCCAGGCAGGATGTGAGAAGTAGCTGGATTCTGGAAATTTCTTGACAATAGTGCTGACAATATTTGCTGGTAGAATGATGTTAGGAGGAAAAGAAAATAAAGAACGCAGGATGACTTTCACATGTTTACCCAACGAACCAAACTTCCAACAGAAGACATCTTTTAAAGTGCTTTACTTGTATTATTTCAATTAATCCTCACAAAAAATTATGAGCTAAGTACTTTAATCTCCCTATTTTAATAGTAGTAAAAACAACTAATATTTTCCAAGTATTTACACTGGGTACTTCACATGGAAAGTCTCATTTCATCCTCACTTTGTCATTATTCCTATTTCATATTTGAAAAACCAACACCCAGAGAGTCTAAGGAGCCCTCCCACTGGCACCCAGCTGGTACCTAATAGAAATGGGATTCAACCCTCTGGAGCCTGATTCAGGTGCCCGTGCACTGAGCTGTGGCACTCGACTACCTAATTTTATAGCTGGGGAAATTGAAATTTAGCAGGTTGCATAATCTGCCAGGATTCACACTGTTCAAATGTGGGAAGGCCAGAATCTGACCCCAGCTGTGATTTCGAAGCTTGAGCTCTTCAGCTTAATGCCCTGCTGTTGGATCCTGTACTTTAGAGCAGAGATGGTGTCAGATAAGGAGCTCTCTGGCACAACTTACAAACTGTTGGCTGGGGGCTTTTGGTGGCCAGAGGCCACAAAGGGTAAATCGGCCACCTGTGGGGACCAGGCCCCAGCCAGCGATTGGAGCGGCTTCCTTGCCCCTGGTTCTTATGCCATTCCATGCCCTGAGCAATGAGGAGGGAAACGTCATCACCAGCCCAGGCAGCACCACAGTTCCATATGCTGGAGCCGCACGTGCCCAGGAAACCTGCTATGCCCATCAGCCTCTTTGGTCAGTCGCCAGTTGGAAAGGACAGATAAATCATGTACTCATTTTAATGGGCCAAAAGGTCCCTGCTTTCCCTTTCTACTCTGTAGCAGGCCTGCCCGACCCACCCTGGCCCCAGAAGCACAGAGAAATAGTCTCGGTCTCTGAAAAACAGAAATAAAGTCTTCTCACAAGGAAAAAATATGCCCAAATAATCAATCTTGAGTGTCCTGGGTAATAATTAAAGTCTAAGAACTAAGAGAAGGTGATTTTTTCCCCCTGATTCTTTCTATATTTTTTTCTTTTTCCCACTTTTTATAATGATCATGTAACTTTGAATTTCTAAAGTATCGATTACTTGGTAATTATTAAAAAAAAAAAAAAACTAAGTGTGGACTCTGACTTAAGAATCCTTACATTTGAATACTAGGTCTATCTACCACTTACCAATGTGACCTTGAGCAAATGAACTATTTAAGTCAGAGTCTCTGTATCTGTGGAAATGGGTTAACATAAGATCCTACTTCATGGAGTTTTTAAAGAAGGATTAAATGAGATGATATATACAAAATAATTTAGCAATAACTTCTAGCTGTATTATTAAATTAGTATTAACTTTTCAATTTTATCCGATTTTCTTTTCTCCATGCTATCTTCTCTCTTTTGCTCCCATCTGGGTGCTAAACCAATTCTGTTGGGGAACAGGACTGCTGGGGAAATGGGGGGGGGGGGTCCTGCCAGTGGGTGGTCTGAAAGTGGACTGCGGGAGATTTCTCTAGAAAAAGTAGCCATTTCATCACTACCATTCTTAGCAAGGCAGTCAAACAAAAGCTGGTGGTTTTTGTTATTCCTGTTCTCCGGGGAGCACATCCTCAGTGTCTCCAGTAAATTGGACTTTCAAAGGTAAATGTAAATTCTAGTGTTAATTTATTTAAAGTAAATTATTCAGAGAATCAGATGTCAGCAAACCTCATTTTGTGGCACTATATTAATGTCTTCCTTAAATACAGCTCGCCCTTTCTAAAAGCTGTTTTATGGGTCCAGGAAATCTGTCTATTACAAAGAAGTGCTTATTGTAAAGGATGTTTTAGTCTTAGGGTTCAATTAGGGAGAGAGCCAGGGTCAATGGGAGCCCTATGTGTGAAAGAGCGTTAATAGCTGAGATGTAGTAGGGAAGTGGGAAGCCCGCTAAAGCATATGGGTTTTTAACTGGCAGGAAGGGATGTGAAGAAAGATAAATGAAGGGCTTGATTCAAATTTCACCAGCCTTCAGGGAGCCTAGTGACAGTGTCTGACCAATTCATTGTAGTGGAAAAAAGGCAGGTTCAGAGTGGGAATTTCTGGGTCCTAGTGCCTTCTCAGGGACAATTCATCTCTCCACATCTGGATTTTTTTCTCTCAACATTGGGGAGAGGAGTGTCCTCCCTCCAGGGCTACTTATTATTGGTATCAAGTGAAACAGCTGTGAAATGCTTTGAAAGATTCAAAGAATCATACAGAAAGCATTTTACATTACTATTTTTGATTATTAGCTGATCTCAGGTACATTGGATTGCATTACTTCTACTCCTTTGTTTTTGAAATGTTATCATCGCCAAGGTCCTTTTTCTTATTTATTCTTTATTCTTTTTGATCCTGGTTCTTCATCCCTGTTCTGTGCCTACCACCACCGCTTCAAAGAACTACTTTAATGTGTTCAATGTGTTTAGAAAGGACACACACATACTCACACACGCAGGTGTCTCATATGCATGGAGTTGTAATTTACACATGAATAGCATTGTCTTTTAGAGTTCCCAGACCCAGTTCTAACATGGGGGTGTACCCACAGGCTATCAAGCGATCATCCCACATCAGCATCAGATTCCACAGGTTAGGGTCAGTCCCACAAGACTGCCCCCTACTCCACTTCAGAGGTCAGTTGCAAGCCCCTGGCATTACCTGTGCATCTGACCAACCACCTAAATACAGATTGGACTAATGACCTCCTTATGTTCAATTAATTTGTTAGAGTGGCTTATAGAACTCAGAGAAACACTTCCTTATGTTTATCAGTTCATTAAAGGATATGATCAAGACTGCGAATCAACAGTCAGATGAAGGGATGCATAAGGCAAGGTATGGGGAAAGGGTGCAGAGTTTCCAAGACCTCTCCAGGCATTCCACTCTCCCCAGGCTCCATGTGTTCACCAACCTGGACCCTCTCAGAACCCAGATCTCTTGGGTTTTTATGGAGGTTTCCTTGTATAGCCATGATTGGCTAAGTCATTGGCCCTTGGCTGATTGAACGTCTAGTCCCTCTCTCTTCCCTAGAGGTCAGGGTGGGACAGAAAATTCTAATCCGCTAATCACATGGTTGGATTTTCTGGCAACCAGCCCCTGCCCTTGGGTGGGGTCCAAAATTCACCTTTATTAACATAACAAAAGACATAGCATTATCCTTATTACTGGAAATTCCAAGGGTTTTAGGAGCTGTGTGCCAAGAACCATGACCAAATACATATGAAAAATACATGTTGGGTTGTCTGAATGACCAAATATATACTATAAATCAAAATATCATATATGTCATTTTATAGATCATTTTGTTTCTTTTACCACCCATCTCTACGTTTCTAAGAATCTGTGCTTCTACCCATACATCTAGTTAATCACTTAGAATTGTCACATAGCACCTCAGAATATTCATTCACTCATTGTTCATTTTGAACAATTAACTCTCTGAGTGAAAGGCCTTACCACTGTCTCCAACTCCTGGCCACATCAAATAAAAGCAATGATTACTTTTGTGCACTGCTCCTTTTGGTACATTTAAGAATGTTTTTTGGAAAAGAGGTGCCTGAGTGGCTCAGTCGGTTAAACCACTGCCTTTGGCTCAGGTCATGATCTAAGAGTCCCAAGATTGAGCCCCAGGTCGGGCTCTCTGTCCAGTGAGGGGGAATCTGCTTCTCTCTCTCCCTTTGCCCCTACCCTGCTCTCCTGCACTCTCTCTCTCTCCCCCTCTCAAATAAATAAATAAATAAGTAAAAATTTTAAAAAAGAATGTTTTTGGAATATAGGCCTAGGAGCTGAATTGAGCAAAGGACAAGAATAAGCAATTTTTTTAAAAGGTTTTATTTATTTATTTGAGAGAGTGTGAAAGAGAGCATGAGCAGGGGAGAGGGCAGACAGAGAGGGGGAAGCAGACTCTCACTGAGCTGGGAGCCCGAGGCAGGGCTCTATCCCAGGACCCTGAGATCATGACCCAAGCCAAAGGCAGACCCTTAACTGACCAAGCCTCCTCAGCACCCCAGAACAAGCAATTTCCAGAAAAGAAAGGACTAGCAAGCATATGAAGTTTTGCTCAAATGTATTAGTAATCAGAAAAATATGAATCAAAACAAATGAGCTATTACTTAACATATTTTAGATTGACCATAATTAGACAACTTAGAAATGTCAAGTGTAGGTAGAGATGAGGAATATAATTGCCCTTATTCACGGCTGGTGAGGAGTGATGGGGAGTGGCAGCAGGCATTTGACCAGTATATAGCCAAATTCAGACACAGAGAGTTTCAGAGAGTTATTATATTTTATGATTTCCTCATCATTAAAAATAATTTTCAAGGGTGCCTTGATGTCTCAGTTGATTGAGCCTCTGACTTTGGCTCCAGTCATGATCTCAGGGTCCTGGGATCAAGCCCTGCCTTGGTCTCTCTGTCTTCCTGCCCCTCCCCCTGCATGTGCATTCTCTGTCTCTCACCCAAATAAAGAAAATGTTAAAAAAATATATATATTAAACACCTACTCTTCTCATTCAAAAATAATTATTCAATCTAATCTAATTCCATGTAGCTCTACGGGTGCTAAAGCTACAACAGTGTACTGCTCAGACATGGTCCTTGCTCTTAGGGAACTTAAGACACAGTAGGAAATGCTAGATCATCTCTGTATTACCAGGACCTAGCAGCATAGTTAGCTCACTCCTGCTCACTGAATGTCTGCTGGATGAATGAACAAGGAGCCGCAGATATTAACCACACCACTGCTTTCCAATCTTACCATAAGTATGGATCAACTTTCAGCTCTAAGACAGTCACCCAGGCAAGGCTAGTACTTTTCACTCTGTAACCTACTCTTGGCCTCCAGGGTGACCCTTAAACCCACCTCTCCCACCTTAACCACCACCCCTTGAAGTTATCTGCAACTAACATTACTTATCTTCCAAAAACTTGGCTAAGCTTCTTTACTCCCTAATATACATTCAATGATGTAGGTACTACTACTATGCTTCTTTTCTGGATGAGGAAACAGAAGCTTGAGCAGGGCTGAAAGATGCCCAAGATCATACATCTTTTTGGGTTCAGGCTGAGCTCTGCCCCAGATCGTATTCTGCTCCCTGGCTTGAATCCTTGCCAGTGTGTTTTGGGTGGGTGGGTGGTGGGATGTGCCTTAGTTCGGGCTGCTGTAACAAAACACCATGGATTAGGTGGCCGGGGAGGGCCTTCTTGGGGTCACAGACTTCTATGTGCATCCTCACATGGTGGAAGGGGCAGGGAGCTCTCTCGGGCCTCTTTCGTAAGGGCCTTAATCCAATCGCCTCCCCTAAATCAGCCTAATCACCTCCCACCACATTGGGCATTAGGATTTCAACATATGAAATTAGAGGGGACATGGACAGTCAGACCACAGCAGGGAGCATTTACCTTTGTGGTAGGACCTATCACCTTCAGATAGACGCAGAATGTGCTTGGCAAATAAACTGCTGAATGAAAATGGCATTTATGACTGTCTGTTAAGGCTTTAGTTTTCACCGCAAGGTCTGGTTCGAGAATGACCAACATCAGCCTCCTGCCCTCACCCTCCATCAGCAGAAAGTGCTCATTAGAATGGAACCCCAAAGCTTTGCCTTAGCTCCTCCCAGGAACCTCAACCCGTCCCCTCCCAAGTGGTTCTGACCGAGGGTTGAAAAGATTTATGGCATCCTCTAGCTGTTGACAGTGTTTCCCTATTGATCCTGCTTCCGGAGCTCTGCTCAGAAGATGGGGAGTGAGCAAAATGCTAAATTTTTGCCAGGCTCACTGTGAAATCAGCCAGACAACCCAAACCTCCTTTGGGATCTGGAGCCGAAGGCGGAGAGCCACTGAGTCACACATGGTTTCTTCTGATCCGTAGTGGGTAAATTGTCCCCTCCTTCAGTCAGTGCCTCAAGAGCCGATTTACAGGTGTAATTCAAAGTCTTTTCTTTGAAGGTTTCACTCTTGAGACATTTATCCACCATGGCGCCACCACACCTCACTGTACATCCACTAATATCCCTTTCACACTGCTGGCTGGGATCAGTCTAAAACATGTTTATATTTTCTATCAGCCTTTAAACTCTGAGGGCAGGGACTGCACAGCTCCAGCACTTAAAACAGGGTCTGCGGTGGGTAATGTTTAATGAAAGAATGACACACTTACTGGTCAATTTTCACGGCAGGAGCTAAGACTATGAGAAACTACTACTACCGTGGATGAGTTAGAAATGGCAGATCTTAGTTCCACGATTCCGGAGAGCAGGAACATTACTTGTTTCATTCTTAGAGACAAGAAACCTTATCTGGGCACCTGGGTGGCTCAGTTGGTTAAGCAACTGCCTTTGGCTCAGGTCTTGATCCTGGAATCCTGGGATCGAGTCGTGCGTTGGGCTCCCTGCTCAGCAGGGAGTCTGCTCCTCCCTCTGACCTCCCCCTTCTCTTGCTCTCTTTCTCTTTTATTCTCTCTCTCTCAAATAAAAAATAAATTTAAAAAAAGTAAATAAATAAAAAGAAAATGTGGCATGAAATTAAAAAAAAAAAAAAAAAAAAAAAAAAAAGGTGGAATGAAATTAAAAAAAAAAAAAAAAAAAGAGAGAGAGAGAAAGATCTTATCCATGGGACAAAAACAGCTCAGGGAGAGCCAAGTATATGTCCGTATATCACCCCTCCCTGTGATCACATCTATGACAGATATTAGTTGTTCAAGGCATCCTATTTCACGGAGAATCCAGGCAGCCTTTATAAACCATGAGAGATGAAATCTGTGTCATCTTTTGGCTAGAAAGAGTTTGCCACGTCATGCTTTCCACCACAGTTTATACAAAGCCATGGTTCTCAGAGTCTAATTGGAAAGAAAGTGCTTTCACATATGAAAAAGTATTAAATAATACTACAGTGATCCAGGATAGCTTATTCATTTATTTAACAAAAATCTATTGTGCATCTAATAATGCCAGCTGCTATATGAAACGCTGGGGATATATGAAAATGCCTGTTCCTGCTTCCAAGGAGTTTGTAGTGCAACAGAGGACAGGGAACATGCACTTAATATGCAATGTGGTAAGCTGGTATTGAGAATGTGGGGCACGATGTGGACCAGAAATGGCCTTGAGAGATCTAGAAAGGACCAGAGAAAGGGCACTGCATTAGTTTCTTGATTACCACTAATTAGAGACTTAAAACAACAGAAATCTATTCTTTCACAGTTCTACAAGCTGAAAGTCCAAAGTCAGGATCATACTCCTTCCAGAGGCTCTGAGGGAAAACCCTTTCTTTGCCTCTTCCAGCTGTCAGTGGCTGCCAGCCTTCCGTGACTTGTGGCCTTGGCACTCGAGTCTTCAAGGTCAGCATCTTCAAGCCTCTCTCTGCTCTGTTCTCTCATCGCTGTCTCCTTTGTGTTTGTGTCAAATCTCCCACTGTCTCAACATTATAAAGATACAGGTGTGGCATTTAAGGCCTAACCCAAATGATCCAAGACCCTTAGTTCAATCACATCTGCTGTTCTTCTGTTTGGCATATAAAGTACCTATCACGGATTCCAGGGGTTAGGATGTGGATATCTTTTGGGGGCATCTTTCAGCTTCCCACAGCACTCAGTACTTGAACTGTGTTTGGTACTTACAGGCACTCAGTAAATGTTTCATGCATCAGTAAAATTGCAGCTAATCTGAGAACCTAAGAATGAGTATGGAGAGAATTGCTAACTCTTGCACAGAGAGGAACTAAGAAAGGAATCAAGAGGAGGGGTCATGAGGCCAGGTAGCCCGCCAGGCCCGGGAATTCCACAAGCCACAGGTGTCCCTGGGCATCCCTGGCACCACCCTCACCGTGGAGCCCCCCCAGAGCTGAGCTCACAATCTAAGCTGAGCCAGTGGCCTAGAGCCAGCTGGCAGGCATCCTGGAGGTGGTGGGCATCCTGGAAGTGGTGGTGCTGGAGGCAACCTGATGTGCAGCCTGGCCTTGGCTGATAGCAGCACGATAGGACAAGGGCAGGGGTGAAGGTGGCAAAGAGGATAGAGTTAGGTAGGAACTGGCAGAGACAGTGTTGGCAGCCCAGCTCCCTGCCCAGGTGCTGGTGACCCAGCGCCCCATGTCTACCTTCAGGGTTGCAGGTGAAGGTCCCAGGGTGCAGACCAGGAGAGCCCAGTGAGGCACCAAGGGAAGGTCGTTGTCAAATAGGACCATGAGAAGCTGGGGAAGTACCTTGACATAGAGGAGTGAATTCTGGGGCAGCTCACTCACCTCTATAACTTCCAGGAAGAGATCCCAGAATTAGAATTTGATGTAGATGAACTCTTGAATGTGGAGAGTGATAATACCATGCCTGCCAGGGTCAAGGAGTAGCTGGGTGACTGTGATAAACCCACTGGGGCCTTCCTTGGACTACTGGACAAGACCTGGGGAATGCAGAACCGAGCACACCCCAGAAGAAGGAAGGGTCCTTGACCAAGCAGACCAGTGGCTCCCCCAGGACCATCGCTGTCCCTCAGCTCCACAGAACTGGTAACAACAGCAAATACCAGGGTGCTTTGAGCCAAGCCATGGGCCATGAACAGTCCTCTTTGTGCATCTGGCCTAGAGTCCTCCTCCCTACCCCCTCAGTTTCTATTTTGGGCTTGTTTTATTTAAAATTGTTATTAAACTGATGGAACTTAAAAAAAAAAAAAAAAAAAAAAAAAGGAAGAGCTGAGGAAAGAAGCAGGAAGACCAGAAGTTCAAACAGATTCAGGTGGATACCAAAGTGGAGCAGGCAGGAGGTAGGAAGCAGGGCAGGGGACTATGGTGGGCAAATGCAGAATACCAAGAAGGAAAGTCAAGGCCAGTGTAGGATTAACTTCTACAAAATAGAAAGTTCACCATGCAGTTTAGGCACGACTTTGATCCCTTTGCTGAGCAAGGACAATTGTGGGGAGAGTGGTCAGGACTCTATGATGCCATGGGCTCCACAGTTTCCTACCTGTCCCTTGTGCCTGTGGTGCCCTTGCCCCACAGCTTCCTTGCCAACTCCTACTCACCTTTCTGGTCTCTGTCCATGAGTCTGTTCCTGATTCTGACTTTCTTATTACCCTGCTCCCTTCCCACAGAGCCCAGGGTAGCCAGTGGGAGAGGGGAACAGCAGCAGCATGGTGGGCTGTATGGCAATGGAAGCTCTGCCCTGGCAGAAGCTTCACAGGCAAGGATTTTGCCTATTTCCTTCACTGTGGTGTGCCTACTGCCTGAAACAGTAGACACATCCTTTGTCTACAAAATCAGGATACTAGTATCTGCCTCATGGGATTGTTCTGGAGTGTAGAAGAGTTAATATGGGTAAAACATTTATTATTTTTTATTATTTTTAAAATATTTAAATAAATTTAATTTTTTAAATTAACATATGATGTATTATTAGCCCCAGGGGTACAGGTCTGTGAATCACCAGGTTTGCACTTCACAGCACTCACTATAGCACATACCCTCCCCAGTGTCCATAACTCAACCTCCTTCTCCCTAACCCCTTCCCCCAGCAACCCTCAGTTTGTTTTGTGAGATTAAGAGTCTCTTATCGGGGGTGTCTAGGTGGCTTCGTTGTTAAGCATTTGCCTTTGGCTCAGGTCATGATCCCAGGGTCCTAGGATCAAGCCCCAAATCGGGCTCCCTGCTCACTGGGAGGCCTGCTTCTCCCTCAGCCTGCTGCTCCCCCTACTTGTGCATGTACGCGCTCTCTCTCTCTCTCTTTAAAAAAAAAAAAAAAAAAAAGAGTCTTATGATTTGTCTCTCTCTTAATCCCATCTTGTTTCATTTATTCCTTTCCTACCTCCCAAATCCCCCACGTTGTCTCTTGACTTCCTCATATCAGGGAAATCATATGATAATTGTCTTTCTCTGATTGATTTCTTTCTTTCTTTTCTTTCTCTTTTTTTTTTTTTTTAGATTTTATTTATTTATTTGACAGAGAGGAATCACAAGTAGGCAGAGAGAGAGAGGGGAAAGCTGGCTCCGTGCTGAGCAGAGAGCCCGATGTGGGGCTCGATCCCAGGACCCTGGGATCATGACCTGAGCCGAAGGCAGAGGCTTTAACCCACTGAGCCACCCAGGCGCCCCAAGATTTCATTTCTTTTGATGGCTGCATAGTATTCCTATATATATATATATACACACACACACTATACTATACTATACTATACTATATATATAGTGTTCTCTCTCTCTCTCTCTCTATATATATATATATATGCCACATCTTCTTTATCCATTCATCTGTTGATGGACATCTAGGTTCTTTCCATAGTTTGGCTATTGTGGACATTGCTGCTATAAACATTCAGGTGCACATGCCCCTTTGGATCACTATGTTTGTACCTTTAGGGTAAATACCCAGTAGTGCAATTGCTGGGTCATAGGGTAGCTCTATTTTCAACTTTTTGAGGAACTCCATGCTGTTTTCCAGAGTGGTTGCACCAGTTTGCATTCCCAACAGTGTAGGAGGGCTCTTCTTTCTCTGCATCCTCGCCAGCATATGTCATTCCCTGACTTGTTAATTTTAGCTATTCTGACTGGTGTGAGGCGGTATCTCATTGTGGTTTTGATTTGTATTTCCCTGATGTTGAGTGATGTGGAGCATTTTTTCATGTGTCTGTTGGCCATCTGGATGTCTTCTTTGCAGAAATGTCTTTTCATGTCCTTTGCCCATTTCTTGATTGGATTATTTGTTCTTTGGGTGTTGAATTTGATTATCTTTTTAATTTTTAAAAAAGATTTTATGTGTTTATTTGAGAGAAGAGAGAGAACACAGAAGGAGAATGAGGGTGAGAAGCAGACTCCACACTGATCAGGGAACCTGATGCAGGGCTCGATCCCAGGACCCTGAGATCATGACCTGAGCTGAAGGCAGATGTTTAACTGACTGAGCCACCCAGATGCCCCTGAGTGAAATGTTTAGAATTGTGTCTGGCCTAGAGATATTTTTCAAATCTATACTACAGAGATACTCAGACGTTCCCCAAAGTGCGGGAAATATTTAATTTTAAAATATATTCTAAACTATTTTTAAAACTGCAACTTACAAAAGGATACACATGTGTCTTGTAGCAGAATCAACATCCAACAAAACACCAGTGCTTCCCTTTGCTGCCTTCTTATTAACTTTAAGATCAGTACATGATATTATCTAAATTTTCAATTTAGAGCTCTTCTAGCAAAATAACTATTAATTCACTGTGTTGGGTTTTTAAGAAGACATTTTGCTTGAACACAAGGTCCATCCCCTGGGGGAGATGCTGGCAACCACAACCACTCTCAACCAATTCCATTAATACAGTGATAAGATTTGATTCCATATGTTTCCAAACATATAAAAGAAGGTGGTAAAGTTTGCCTTATTTGAGGTAATGTCCTTGTTCCGGCCCAAAGGAAGAGGGAAGGGTTATGATTTGTTCAATCACCAGCGTCTTTCCCCTTGTGTCCTACTGTGGTTACAAACTGTGAGGCACCAACATGGTGTCGGTTATCAGCTCTGGAGGCTCACTTAGGGGAAAGAGAGTTGTGGCAGAGATGGCAAACTGATTGCTTGTTCTTTTAAAATGGATAGCTTGGCTGGGTCCCTCAAGCTATTTTTTTTTAAAGATTTTATTTATTTATTTGACAGAGAGACATCACAAGTAGGCAGAAAGGCAGGCAGAGAGAGAGGAAGGGAAGCAGGCCCCCTGCTGAGCAGAGAGCCCGATGTGGGACTCGATCCCAGGACCCTGAGATCATGACCTGGGTCAAAGGCAGCAGCTTAACCCACTGAGCTATCCAGGCGCCCCCTCAAGCTATTTTTTAATTGTTCTTCTTTCTGGCAATGAGAATTAACAATATGCCATGTGGTGGGTTTTGTGCCAGGTGCCAAGGTTGTGGTCACAGTAGAAGCAAGATAGACAAGTTCCCACTGTGATTGAGCATGGAACTCTTGTGGGGTGGGGTGGAATGAAAACCTCACAGAAGAGGAAGTGTGAGAAATCCTCTGCTAAAGGGAGTGCTTCCCTGTGAGAACTAGAGTAAGTCACTTAGTTCTAGAAGAAACTTCCTTGGGCTTTCAGAGGAAGAGATACTTAAGTTGAGACCTGAACAATATGTAGGAGGAGTTGGTTTAGTGAAAAGAAAGTGTGGGGAGGCCAGGGGGAGAAAAATAATCCTGCAGAGAGAAGGCCATCCATGAAGGTGTAGAGGCTGGAGACAGCAAATCATACTTGCAGAATGGCAAGAAATTTAATATACCTGGACCGTAGAGCTGGGATTTTCACCATCATCAACAGCCCTTATTTTTCAAACACGCTCACTGGTTTATCACTCAATGTATTTCTTGGCCTTTAATTTCTTTTTTAATTTCACCTCTCTTTTTTGATTGTTGCTTGCCCCAATACAATAGCCACTTTTCCAGATGGTCGCTACTCTTTGCCATATGTCCAACGTACCTTCAACTTTTTGATCTTCTCTAGCATCCCTGACTCGGCTTTCCCATTGTGGTATAAATGACACCTTCTTGTCTGGTGGCTGCCCAAAAGTTTTTCTCATCTGCCTCTCCTGGGACTCAAGTTTCACACTCACAGATAACAATCTTCAAAGAGAGATTGACTCAGTGTAATAAACTCTCCAGCTTGGGCTTTACAAAATGAAGTGATGTCTTTGATCCCTTTCTGGGTGCCCCTTGGAAAGAAATAAACTCTTTGAAGTTTGGCACACCTAGAAATGACAAAATAGGACCATAGGAATTACAAGGTTAAGACAAAGAGGGTGCTCCATGCCGGTTATTTTGTTAAAGAATGGATTTGAGAAGATGATCCAAGAACCTAGGTTTAGACTGTCAAAATTAGCATCAGAAACTAGATGATGATTCAAGCTGAAAGATCTTCCCCCGCTATCCTGGCTCTGTGCAACTGGGTAGCAATCCCAAACCATTACACATTCTCCCCCTAAGAACTTTCCAGAATGTATTCCAGATGGCATACAAATAAATATTCAGATTAATTTCTCACAGTCCTCAAACACACACTATTTGCCTTCTAGAATTACACCTGGTAATGCGCTGGCCTCTCTGCTAAGCGTTATGTGACCCATGTGCAAACAGCAGTGCCATCTGAGCACCAACGCACCAGCACTGAAGCCATATGATTCACACCACGAGGGAAAGGAATCCAAAAATGCCAAGTTTACTTTGTAATCACGTCCACGGAGCAGGGATGGTTAAGGGTTGCTCTGGGGCCTGGAAGCTAGCCCCAACAGCCCAATCTACCCTGTTTCTTCACTAAATCAACTACATGTGCTGAAGAGTGGTTAAAGCATGTGTTAATTAACTGTCCTCCAGATGAAGACCATAACCAGCCTCGAACAGGAAGTGTTATTACCCTGTGCTCCATTCTAGCACTTTGAGTTGCCAGTAGGTGGCAGAAATTCAAAAAAATTTATAATTCTGTTTTCTTTTAAAGCAAGGTCTAAGTGTGTCGAACCCAATCACCAATAGTCTTGTCACATCTGCATGAGATTAGAAGTGGTGAAAGACATGTTTGCAAGGCTGATAGATAACCAACTTTGATTTACCATATTTTTAAGTAATTTTGGCAATTTCCCCTGAGGGTGTGAATAAACCCTGTGATGCAAACTTGATCCATTGTATTATTTTTACAACTCTTCATAAGGAATTGCTCTGTATTGCATGGGTTTTATTCTCTAGCCAAATGGAGTCTTGGATCTTTTCTCACTCTGTCTACACTCACCACCCTTGAATTTTGAAATGTTATAGTTAAAAGTTTTCCAAAGAGGATGAAGTGGCGGCTTTTGATGAACTTTCCCTTCTTAGTCTACAACCAATAGTCCAGTAGGTGTTAAGTTTCTTTTACCCCTTAAAAATAGTTTTTCTTTTAAACACACAGTTTTAATATGCATTCAGTGGGCAGAATTATGTGGAAATAAGAACTAGAGATGTGAAGAAATAAAATTTCAAGTCATGGAGAAAAAAATCTGAAATAAATATTTCAAATTAAGATCTGCAATATAGGATTTATAGAGTTTCAAGCTGGGCCATTTGAAAGCATTAGGAAACACACAATATATGAGATATCCTAAAAAGTTTCCCTTCTTGTAGAATCTGGGAGAAAAACTAAGTGTTTGTATGGTTAATTTTTTGAAAGACAAATCCAACAACACCCAGAAGCCTCTTAGAGGTTTTAGAAGATTAATGGGCTCTGTCAGTAACTTTAAAATTCTTTAGGAGAGACTACCATAGAAATACAAAGCATCATGGTTATTAAGGATGATTTTCTGGTGATACCAAGAAATCAAGTCACAGTTACCAAAAAGTACATATTTTTTTTCCATGTTATTAGCTTTTCCCCTCCCCTTTGATAGACAGAGAGGCAAGACCCAACTTAATTTCACTTCAAACAGATATTGAATTTCTCTCCACCAGCTCTGGTGAGATCATCTCCAAGCCAGCCTCTCCACTTGGTGGTTTTGTCCCTGGGTGATCTGCCAATAACCACACAAGTTTGTCACTGTGTTTGTTCTTTAGGTTTGGAAGCAAAGAAAGAGGAGGGTGGGGACTCAGCCCAGATTGCCTATACTGCTATTACTCATACTCTAGGCCAGTTGTTTTCAAATGTGGGTCCCAAACCAGCAACAGCAATATAACCTGAGAATTTGTTAGAAATACAAATTTTGGACTCTCCGTAAACCTACTGAATCAAAAACTCTGAGGGTGGAACCCAGCAATCAGAAGCTTTCCAAGTGCTCCTGATACACACTTAAGTTTGAATCTTCTAAAGAGTAGAAGCCCATTGTACCCAAGATTTAGGGCCTTCTCCTGGAAGTTATAAAGTGCACCGCTAGGTTTCAATGGACAAAGAAGGAAGACCTTGGAACCTCACTGGTCATTCTCAGTATAAGAAAATGATTTATTTTATTCTTTGACTGAATTATTTTTCCATAGCTGATTTTATTTTCTGAAAATAAGTATGGTATAGCGTGAGAGAATGGTCTCTATCACCTGTTAGCTGTGCAACATTGAGCAAATTACATATTTGTGCTGCAGGTTCCACATCTGTAAAGTGAAGCAATACAAGTTCTACTTTTCTGAATTGTAAGAATTAAATGAGATGATGCTTGAAGAGTGTGAAAAGTAGTGCTTGATACATGACAGCTACATAATAAATGTTAGGTATTATCATTTTCATGGTCCTTCAAAATCAAACTCTCTTGTCACCCAATGTCAAGGTCTTTCTGCCTTTGTAATTCTGTTGATTGATCCTTTATCTGTGCTATGACAATATTTCATCCCTAGCATGTACACATTTGTCTAGGTCATGTGCGACCCATTTTAGTGGAAAAGGAGTGGTTCTCCAACTGAAAATCAGGGTACCAGTACTAGAAGAAAGGGGTGGTGATTCCAGGTAGGAAAACTCAACAAATGTCTCTATTAGGCATTATACTCAGTCTTTGCAACTCCTTGGTTATCTGAAAAACCAAGTAAAACTAAAAGCAGTCATTGATATAGTCATATCGCAAGTGTTAGCTACATGGATATCCAATGGCTACCTACATTTTGATCAAAAGTGAGCCATATTATATGTGTTACAATTGTATTTTTTCCTTGTATAATAGGTGTCAGAAGAAATTATGAAAGACTTTGAAATGAGCAAAACAAGATTACTGCATGAAGCTGATCTATCTAGGCTTTCACAGTCATTCATTTCTTTGCCTTTCATTGTCTCTGACCTTTTTAAAAATAATTCTATAAGTTACAGAAAACTAATAGTAATACATATTACCATTATTCATAGAAACACAAATGGTTATGTATGGTGGAGTGCTGTGGTAAACAGAATCTAAGATGATCTCCCAATGACCATGTCCTAAGAAAACCTCCTCCCCTTGAGTGTGGGAAGAACATGTGGATGAGATATCACTCCTGTAACTATGGTGTATTACATGGGAAAGGGAGATTATTTGAGATTATTGAGTCAAATCTAATCCCATGAGCCTAATTTCATGAGCCCTTAAGGTAGAGGGTTTTCTCCAGTTAGAGACGGAAGAAGAAATTGGAGAGATTCAAAATACCAGAAGGATTTGATATACAATTGCTGGCTTTGAAGTTGTGCAAAGTGGCCGTGATCGTATAGTGGTTAGTACTCTGCGTTGTGAAGTTGTGCAAAGAACATATGCAAGAACCAGGGAAGGGTTTCTAGTTGTTGATAGCAATCCCTGTCAACAGCCAGCAAGGAAATGGGGTCCTCAGTTCCATAGCTGTGTGGAATTAAATTCAGCCAGCAATCTGAAAAAGCCTGGGAGCAGATTCCTTAGAATCTCCACAGAAGAGTCCAATCCAACCTACATCTCGGTAAGACTTGTAAGACTAACCTGAGAACTCAGAGAACCCACCCAGAGTTCTGACCTACAGAACTACATGAGATCATAAATGTATGTTGTTTTGAGCTGTGAAATTTGTGGTGATTTGTTACATGGCAATAGAAAATTAATATGAATGAAACAGATTGCTGCTCTATGAATAGATCATTTTGCTTCTCTTGGTAAATTCATTTTAGAATTCCCTTTTCCTTATATATGATTCTCCTCTTTAAATTTACCCTTTGTGTCAGTTGTGCCGGTTCTCTCCTAAAGAGATGAATTAAACAAAATCATTGACACATGTTCATTTTGTATTTGTATTCCAGTCATAATTGCGCCTTTTGGGGATTTTAAGAAAATTACCCTTTAACACTGGAATGGACAATTGTTTTTGTTTGTTTGTTTGTTTGTTTTTGGTTTGCTATTTACTGTGCATCTTGTTACTCATTCAGTCTAAAATTTTCTTTCTTTCTAAAACCTTATGCAATATGTTAAGTCACACCAGATAGCCTATCCACTGTCCTCACCCCCAACACTTCCTAGAGCCTTCAATCCTGCTACTCATTTGGGAATGAATATCCTCTAAACCTGCAGAACTGTCATCCTGGAACTTCTCTTTATCACCACTCTGTGAATTGCTGTCACTTCTCTCCTTTTTCTTATCCCTTTCCTTGGATTTTTTTTCTTTGATTATGCCCTCATTTTGTAGGAGAGCATCCTTCAGTAGCTCCCTGAAAAAGGATACATGAAAGATAAACTTTTATCTCTAAACAGATTTTTCTTCTACTTTTATTTGACTATGATATAATTATGTGTTGGAATCATTTTTCCTTGAAATTTTGAAGGCATTATCCATTTGTGTTTTAGCTTTTAATTCTACTCCAGGAAGTCTTATGCTATTTTGAATCCAACTTTTTATATGTGGCTTGTTCTCATTGCCCCTCTCTGAACTCTTCCAAGGACTTTAGAATCTATTTTTGGTCTGGGATATAATGGAATTTCTTAATGATGTGCCTAGATGTGGGTCATTTTAAATTCCAAGTACTTGCCAATGGATTGGTCCTTTCAATACATAACTTCAGACTATGTTATACCTGACTCTCAGCAACAAGCAGTATAACTGGCCACTCTCTTCTTCCTGAAACACTCCTGTATTTGACTTGGCTAATGCCTCAATCTAACAGTTTTCTTTTTAGCTTTCTGATGGCTCCAATTTGATCCCCTTTGTATTTTGTATTTTGGGCACTTTGTTTTTCTTTATCTTTAGTATTTTCCTGGGTACAACCAGTTCCATTCATGGCTTTGAATGCTATCGATATGACAACCAGGCCCAGACACATATCTCCAGCAGACTTTTCGGCTCCAGATCATATGTGCAGTAACCTAGTCAACACCTTACATTTCAAACTTAATACATCTAAAGCTAAACTTTTATCTTCTTACATCTATTCCCCAGGCCCCTGATTCCCCCAACCAAGTGGCCTCCATATTTAACACCATTTCTGGGAAACAGAAATGTTTCCTTCCTTCCCCTTATCATTACATTCAATTCCACACAACTTCTGCATCTTCTACCTGTAGAACATCTCTTGAATCAATCCTCTTTTCTCTATCTCCATGGTCACATTCCATCACCGATTTCCTGGTGGCTGTAGTAGTTTCCCCATTGATCTCTTTATATCTGTTCTTTCTCCAACTCATCCATTCTCCAAATAGTATTTTGATCAGATTTTAAGGCCAAATCTAATCATATTGTCTGGTTATAATTCTTCAATAGTGTCAGAATGTACCTAGAACAAAATTCAATTTTTTTAAAAGATTTTATTTATTTATTTGACAGACAGAGATCACAAGTAGGCAGAGAGGCAGGCAGAGAGGTAGAGAGGAAAGCAGGCTCCCCGCCTAGGAGAGAGCCCAGTGTGGGGCTCGATCCCAGGAGCCTGGGATCATGACCTGAGCTGAATTCAGAGGCTTACCCCAATGAGCCACCTAGGTGCCCCCAAAATTCAATGTTCTTAAGGGACCTCCACAGCTCAAATGTTCTAGTCCCTACCTACCTCTCTAGAACCACGGATGCCACTCTCTCCTTCCTCACTTTGCTCCAGCCACACTGGTTTAGTTTATGTGTCGAAAGTGCCAACTTTTTCAACCTCAGAGCCTTTTCCTGGAATATTTCATTCTTTCCCTTTACACAGTTCTTACTCATTGCTCAGGACTCAGCATAAAGTCACCTTCCAGAAAGGCTTTATCTGACCACTGTAGCATATATAAAGGCCCTCTTTCATTCCTTTTTATTATAATACCTAGCAAAATTTTGTAGAATTTGTGTAATCTATTTTTTTCCTATTTGCCTTTTTCCCTAAAATTGTGGATTTCAAAAAAGCAAAAACTATGTCTGATATTCCTAGCACCCAGCATGGAGCCTCCTTTGTTTAATAAGTGCCTATTAATTTGGAATTTTAGTAAACTGACTCCAGTCCTGGTCCCTCTACTAATTGTGCAAATTTGGGCAAGTTACTTAGCCTTTCTTGGCCACAGTTTATTTAACTGTAAAATGAGGATAATAGTATCTACTTCACAGAGCTGTTACAAAAAATTAAATGAGGGAATCCATGAAAAATGTTTTCCCAAGTGCCTGGCACATATTAAATGCTCAGTAATTTTAGATGAAAATAATAACAATGTTAAGAGGTTATAGTTTCAGATCTAAGAGTGAGAAAAATAAGGAGAAAAGTTAAATAAAGGGTTTCAATTTTTCTACATGTCTTAGTCCATTTGGGCTGCTACAAAAAAATAGCATAGATAATACAATGAACTTTTTTTTTTTTTTTTCACAGTTCTAGAGGCTAGAAGTCCAATATTGAGGTACTAGCTTTCTGGTTTACAGATGGTTGTCATCTTACTGTGCCTTTACATGGTGGAAAGGGTGAGACTGTTCTCTGGGGTCTTTTATGAATGCACTAATCCCCGTCATGAGGATCGAGGATCGAGTCCTCATGACCCAATCACCTTCCAAATGCCATCACATTAGGGATTAGGATTTCAACATATGAATTTGGGGTGGGGGCAGGGAAGGTGGGCACAAATATTCAGTCCACAATACCACATGAAGCTACACAGACCGCTCAACTCTGTTGTATATAATGGCAATATTAAGTACCTAGCTATCCCACTGTCTGTTCCATGGATGGGTGAATACACAAGACAGTGTTGTTGTCTAACCAAAGTTAATTTCTTTGTTTGGTTCTTGCTAATATAACATTCCCTTTTTTCCCTCCGGAGATTTATCCTCTCTGGACAACCTTATGCCTCAGTCAAGCCAATTGTGTGAGTCCCGCTCAGCTTGGCAGTGACTGATTTAGAGTGGGCATATAGTTTAGTTTTCAAGGTGAGACACCTGCTTGGGGTTGGGGAGAGGCTGGGAAAATGTTTCCCATTTTTAAGAAGGTGTACAAGAATAAACAGTCCTCTGCTGACTCCGGACCCTGAATGTGACATCCATAACTGTGGCAGCCATGTTCTGATCCCAGGGAAACTGATCTTAGGGAAAAGCTGCTACAGAGCAGAGTGGTAGAAAGCAGTTGGGTCTCTCCTTTTCTTTCCTTTTTAAAGATTGGTCCTTGATAACATCTTTCAGTTATGTTGTACCAGCCTGAGACTTAGCCTCTTTCTATTCTGGGTTTCTGGCTATAGGAGACAATTTCCCCTAATATTTAGGCCTGAGTCAGGCAATGATGTTACGTGAAGCCCAAAACATCCCAACCAGGACCCAATGTCTAGTTTTTCATTAGAGACTTGTGTGACCTGAGGGCCATGAGATCTCTGATCACCCTTCCAACTTTGAGATAACATAATGCCATTTAGTCATTTGTTAGACAAAAATTACTCCAGCGGGTGAAGAAGAGGGAGTTTGAAAACACTTTTGCCAGTAAACAGAACTCCACATTTGAGTGTTCATAAGTGGGTGGAGTGATGCAAAGTCCCCACTCCTAGCTGCAGGACTGCGGCACAATGACTCCAGTGAATAGACTCTTGTTTCCACAACATTATTCTTCCACAGCCTTGCCAGATGGAAAACATCATGTATTTTTCCTTTAGAGATAGGGGATCAATTCATTTTCCAGTGTATTCAAAAGAACATTCATTGTTTTGGTTCTTTTTGGTCCTGTTTTGGATGACTTTTATTACTTATCCCAGAACTCAGAGGTCTCAGAAGATACTAAAATGAAAGTCTTAAGCTGATCTGAAAGGCACCAAACAAAGGTCTGTTAGGCACTGGCAGAAGAAGTGGTCTGAAGATTTTGTTGTTCAGAAGACATTTATCATGCAATTTCTTACTCTGTGCCTATGCCTGTGTTAGGCTTGGGGAACACTGGACAGTAGTTTAGTGGCATTGCATTTATGTCAAACTAGATTCTAAAGTTAACACCTAAGACAAAATTGCATGCAGTCAAAGTACTCTTGAAAAAGTCCTTAAATAATTAACATAGAAGATACACAGTTTGCTCTATACAACCATACATATGTATGTCTGTGTATGTCTGTAGAAATGAACAATGTATTTGGGAATCTATAGTAGTATGTAATAAAGAAGATGGGAATGTGTGAAAAATATACATCTTGGTTAGAAGAATACCTGATTAGAACAATACCAAGGCAAGATGTTCATGCCATGAAAGGAACTGAGTCTATAAAGGGAGCAGCTTTTCTTATCTTTCTTCTTATCTTCCATTGTATGCGCCACTATTATTCCTTTCTTAAAGGAAGTCCATGTAATTACCTGTATATAGTCTCTACACTGGAGGGTTATGGCTGAAAGTTTCTTTATTTTTAAAATACAGAAACCTAGGGAAAAGGCCAGAAAACTTGGTCGAACTCACAATGGTTACTGGGGGTAGCAAAACCCCATAAGCATAACCACCACCAGGAGGCTGAGTGTGTTTGTGTTAGAAGTTCACATACCTGCGCAGGTGTCCCAGTACTAGGAAGTCATGATGCTTTTGCAGGACACCATGGAAAAATCAATGTGTGAATCTTAAAATGATTAAATCAATAATCTGCTGCCAAATAAGATCTAAAATGCACTGGTAAGCGCCAAAGGCTTAAGAAAACGTTGTTCTTTAAACAGCTTCTTTTCATTTTTCTTTCTCTACCTGTTTTACTGGGTTTTCGGGGGAAAAAATGACCTTTGGAAATGTTTTCTGTGAATTTCAAAGAATGATAATGTTAATTTTATATTGTTTTAAGAGGCAAGGAAATCCCAGTCCGCAGGCTCTCCTTCATGAAATTGTCAATGAGAATGATAAGGAGTTATGAATATAGACATTGCACATGGCTCCTGAAAACTTGAAGATTGCTTGGGTTTGGGGAGAAGGAGGCTGAGATTCTATAATAGTGATAGGCCCTGAACATTTGTTGATCAGGGCCATGAATGCTGGGACTCTCAAAGGGGGCATTGTAGGTAGAGGAGGGGAGACTACATTAAATGATGAGTCTAGTCTTGCTAAGGAATTTCCCTTGAATGGGCCCAATCAAAAAGGGAGAATGGGGCCCCCACCTGCTAGTGCCTCTAATTTCTGGGCACTAACTAATGATTGATGGAATGTGGAAACATAATACAAGCCATATATGTAAGCTTAAATGTTCTAGCAGTCATATTAATAAAAAGTAAAAAGAAGCACATAAAATTAATTTTAAAAATATACTTATAGAACCTATTAGATATCCAAAATATTATTTTGCAACATGTAATCAATGTAAAAAATAGTAATGGGATGTTTTATGTTTTGTTTTTTTTGTACTGAGTCTGAAATCCAACATATATTTACACTTACAACACATCTCAGTTAGGAAAAACACAGTGAAAGTGCTTAATAGCCACATTCATTTAGTGGCTACTATGATGGACAGTCCTGACCTAGCAGATCATATCACCTCCTTGAGTCCCATCTGTCTCATCCTGGGTGTATATTTTATAATGATAAGTTCTAGGAAGGCAGGAATTTGGGATATGTCCTCAGCACTGACAGTAGTGCTTAGCACATAGTAATGGCATAATAAATACTCGCTGAAGGAACTAATTATTGAATGGTTGTGTATTTTATCTATGAATGGAGAAGACTATATAGCAAGATGACAAGAGTGGTTACTTGGAGGAGGGACAGGCTGGAGAAAGTGATCATAAGAAACTTCATCTATATGTGTTATGTCTTCACTTTTTATGCATGCTTTCATTTTTATGTGTATTTAGATATTACTTATGAAATGGAAGATAAAGTACTGTTAAGAAAGAAGATAGTTATTATTTACAATTAGAAAAATTAGTAAAAATCAAGAAGAATTATAAAAGAACCAGACTTGGGTTTTCACTTCCTATGACGACTTTGGCAAATTACCACAAACCTAAAGGGCTAAAGACAACAAAATTTATTTTCTTATAGTTCTGAAGATCACAAGTCCAACATGTCTCTTACTGAGCTGAATTGAAGCAGCAACAAGACTACCATCCTTCTGGAGGGTCTTGGTGAAAATCCATGTTCTCACCTTTTCCATCTTCTAGAGATTGCCCACATTCCTTAGTTCTTGGCTTCCTCTCCATCTTCAGAGCTAGTGATCATATCACTCCAACATCTGCTTCTGTCACCATGTCTCTTTCTCTGACCCTCCTGCCTCCCTCTCACTTATGAGGACCCTCATGATTCTATTGGGTCCACCTGGATAGTCCAAGATAATTGCCTAGCTCAGAATGCTTAACTTTGTCACTTCTTCAAAGTCTCTTTTGCCATGTCAGGTAACACATTTACTGGTTCTGCAGATGAAGATGTGGACATGTTTGGGGGCCCTTATTCTGCCTATCACAGTTACCAAATCAGACTCAGCTGACAGGCTGCCTGTGATATGGAATGTGTTGTGTGCTCTGGAATTGTCCTGTCTGTGGGCTGACAGGAAAGAGACCTGGCCCTCCCTCCCAAATTGATCACTTGCAGAAATCAGGAGGGAATAATTTTGTAGTTCCTACAATTTTTGGCGATAATTTCCTCTTTTTGTGAAAGCTGGTTCTATTTCCTGAACTTGTGTGTCTAACCTCTAAGAAGGCACTCCAGTGACTCCCACCTCCCGGGATCCATGCTCACCATAACCCTCTCCCCTTAACTGTGGGCTGGACGACTGACTTGGTTTTAATGATAGAATATGGCAGAAGCAACGGCATGTCACTCCCAAGATTTGCTTATGAAATCATGGCTTCTATCTTGGGTGTTCTCTCTCACGCTCTCTTTGTCCAAGGAAATGGAAGCCAGCTGCTAAGTTGTGAGCTGCCCCCTAGAGAGGCCCAAGTGGCAAGGAACTGATTCTTCTGGCCAACAGCTGTAAAGGACCTGAGGGCTTGCCCTCATGACTTCATCTAATCTTGATGACCTCCCAAAGGCCTCACTTACCTCTTAATACCATCACATCTGGGACAGGGTTTCAGCATATGAATCTGGAGTGGGGAACACAAATGTTCAATCCATAATAGAAACTCAGCTAAACAGTGCTTGGATTTCAGATCCACAGAAACTGTGAGATCATAAATGTGTGTTTTTATTGGCCTGATCTTATTCTTTAAGAGAACTTATCCTAGAAAGGGCCAGATAGTAAGTATTTCAGGCTTTGCAGGACATATATTATCTCTGCCTTAGAGTCTCTTTTATATATGGTTTGCCAACCCCAGGGATCCACACATTCTGGTTCGGAAGCAGTTTCTTTAAGTCTGTCTCCTCCAGTAGTTCTTCTACTCAATCTGTTCCATAGTTCCCCAGATCTCTAGGAATAAAAACAAAGTCCTGGTGATGGTCTGCAAGGTCATAGGCATTTATGGTCCATATCTGTTACATCACTGCTGCACACCCTGTTCCAGCTGCACTGGCTTTCTTGGCAGTCCTCATGTGTGAGCAGCCCACTCTTGTCCCAGGACATGCATGCTTCACGCTCCCTTTGCTTGCAGTGAGTTTCCCCCAGAAACCCACACAGCTTGCTCCTTTGCCTCCTGCCTTTCTTGACCATCCTATTTAAAACTGCATCCCTCCCCAAACGCCTTAATTCTTCTCTCCTTTATCTTCTTACACCCTAGATATATTTACTATTATATATATATCTATTATATTATATATTATATATACTATTTTATATATATATACACTATATATACTATATATATACTATTATATATATGTATATATATATATATATATATATTACACCCTAGATATATTTACTCATTTACTCATTTATGCTGTTTATTATCTGTTTCCCTGTTAAAATTTAAGCTCCATGAAGCCAGGACATTTTTTGGGAGGAGGATGGCAGGTCTGTTTCCCCGCCCCCACCCCCGTCACTGCTGTAAACCTAGTATTCTAAAAGTGCATGGAATTTAGTAGACACTCAATAAATATCGGTTGAATGAGTAATATTTTTTAAAAGAACACTTGTCTGGATTTAAGGCGCCCTCAGTTCTAGTTTGACGATGCCAATATTACCTGTGTAGATTTAGGCAAGTATAAAATATTGAGCAAAAATTATAATAAATAGGTACTATCATGGAGCATAGATTTCATGTCATTTTCTGTGCTAAGTGGTTTATAGATGTTACCTTATTAATGGTCACAGCAGGTACTATTATTAGCTCTTTTTAATGGCTAAGGTTTACTGAAGTTGAATCTCATCATCCATAAAATGAAAAAGTTGGAGCCAAATAATTGCAAAGGTCTCCTTTTCCCCCTCAAAAGTTTTTTTTTTTTTTTTTTTTGGTAAGATAACTATGTCTTTCTCTTTGAAAAGATCCATTTCTTTATCTATGACTCAAAGAAGAAAGTCAAGTATCAAGGCTCCATCATAAATGTGAACATCAATGCTACCTTCAGATAAACAATCTTTCACTTCTTTTTATTCTAAAATGCTCATCTCAGTTTGCTGGATCAGGAATAAGTTCATAGAAATGAATTATCACCACAGTACACTCCTTCATTTGCAAACACCTGGCGGCATGTACATGCAAAGTGTGAGGTTAAACCCCTACATTTTGAAAGAAAATCCATGACCAATTATTTTTAGGGCGCCTGAAAAAAGTTCAATGTTCATTATTGGTTTTCTATTAGTAATGGAATTCAGAGCTGTTGTCACTGAATGTTCTTTGCCTCTAGACTAATAGTCCTTCTCTAGCAATTTGTCTCAGGAAAATTGGATTAAGGAAAAGCTTTATGAGACTCTGTACCTATACCTCGAATCACACACTTGAGGGCTGGAAAGGACCAGAGTGATACCTGAGGTAACCCTCTCATTTTGGAGAACAGGAAAAGGAAAGCTCAGAGAAGGTTAGCTCCTTACAGAAACAGAAACAGCTACTGGGCTGAGGAATTGGAAATTTGAACCAGTACCAGCTTATCCAGTACCAAATCCCACGCAAGCCTTTTCTACTTCATCACACTTCCTTACCGTGACCTTGAGAGGCACATTCCTCTATGAGATTTTATTCGGAGCATCAGTGTTTTTTCCTCTACCGTAATAAATGTAGCAGAAGACGCTCATGTGTATAATACGTTCTCATGGTGTATTCCAAGTTTGATAGAAATCAAACACTATTTTGCATGAAACTAAACCAATAGTACCATGAGGGCATTTACAAACACTACCACAATTTATAATTGGCACAATTGTGCAAAAAGAATATATATAACAGATTAAATGAGTTATAAGCACTTTCCTGAGTTTGAAAATACTAATGAAAATGGGACCGAAGTAATAGCCTTAATTAAATACTTATTATGTGCCAGGTGTTGCACTAAGCATTTCCAAGTTCAAATGCAGATGCAACAAAGTTGCATCTGGTTGCCTGGATTCTGATTCCCTTGCTAGGGACAGGGCAAATTATTTGGGCCATTATTCTTTATTTAGGCCTGTCCACAAAACAAGGAGAACTACAGCAGCTACATCACAAGATTATTTTAAGGCTTACATATGTGGAATGCTCATTGAGGTTTTCCCACTTGCCAGGATGGGTTCTGAGCCCTCAACAAATGTCAACTGCCATTATCTCATTTAATTTTTCCCAGAACCCCCCGGAAGGTGAGCTCCATGAGCCCAGAGATATTTGCTTTGTTCACTGTAACTGACACAGCCATGCAGGAGGACGTAAGCTGCAGGGCCCGGAACATGGTAGAAGCTCAATAAATATTTGTTCAGTGAATAAATCTGTGAGTTGTGTACCCTTTTTACCTTCATTTTGCACTGGAGGAAACGGAGTCTTCCTTTTTCCAGAATCACATGGCGAGGTCATGCGCTGTGATGGCATACCCAAATGTGTGATAAGGACTCATATCAAAATTCAATTACATGAGCATGAGACAATAGAGATGACCCTCAATCTTTTAAATAACTTGATTATTTCCAAATATGACTACTTTAGCTATTTTAAAGCATACATTATTAGAGGCATACCTGATATGATTGGGAAACGTCAGTGACTGGGACAAACCGGCAAGCAGTGCAGAGCCACAAGGCTTTAGACACAGAGGGATGTGTGCAAAGTCTTTAAGGAAGACAAGTGTGGTGTAAGTGTGCATGAAAGATCGGAGGGCCAGGGGCTGAGTGCAGGAAGAGTCGGACAGCAATAGGATGGGTTGGAAAAGTACAGTAACCACCTTCGGGTTACCCCAAACCGTTAGATAATTCTGAGGGCACCATCTAACTCCCGGATCTCATTCACCAGAACACAATGAGTAGGTGGAAACCTAATCCGAGCTGGCAAATTCCAAGTGGCCTCCAAGTACCCCCCAGCCCAGGTAAGAAAGGCTAGATGGGGAGTCTGCCTGACCCCAGGGATATTGATAGGGTTCTTTTCAGGGGAAGAGAAAAATTCGATCTGGGATTTACCTGTGACTGTCAGAGGGGGTTGTGTGCACTCATGAATAATCCAGAGGGAATTCAGAACCCTGGAGTGTTCGCTGCCCCGCAGCGGCTGGCCTGGCTGTCAGCAGAGCCAGGCTGGCGGGTGTGACCTGCAGGGTCATTCCACCCCAAGGCATCCTGCTCCTCGGCAGCAGCCCAGCATCACCACAGCAAACACACTGGGAAAGGCATTGGGCCAGGGGAGTTTAGGGAGAAAGGAAAAACTAAGGTGGAACGTGCTAGACACAGGTCTTTCTTGGCCTGAGGGCAAGCTACTGGCTGTTGAGCAAGTCAGGACAAATCATGTCAGCCTCAGTCTCACTGGGGCCAGTAAATGTGTGGCCTCAATGTATTCCCAGCCTTTCTACCAGTGAGAACCAAATGCAGGTCTGGAAAGCAGAGTGTGATGAAAAGACAGAGGCTGCAAAAGAGAAAGGTAAGGTGGTCTCGTGACAAAGCTGGCAAAGCGTCAGGACCCCTTGACTGTTCCTGGCAGCTGTATTTGCAATGGTACACAAGAGGCGATGACTACATTTGGGCATGTACAAAGGGAATGAATGGAAAAAGGGAAGCATTCCTGAATCAGTGGGGGATCAGCCTGAAGGAGGCAATGTTGTGCAGGAAAAAGAGTAGACTATAGGGGTCAGAGAGACCTGCGTTCAAATTCCAACTCCACCAGTTTCTGGTTGTATGACTTTGAACAGAGCGTTTCCCCTATCTGGGGTCCAGTGGCATCATCCGTAAAACAAAGATGACAATGATGCTAATAAAATATAACAGCGAATGTTTTAAAGCACTAAGATATGTCAGAATCATAATATATAGCCTAATGCATAAAATTTGTATGTCTAGATCACACTACATGGGTTTGAGTCCCACTGCTGTGACTGATTAAGTAAACCCTAAAAAATTAACTTCTTTGAAGTCTAGTGTTCCCATCTGTTAAATGAAGACAATAGCAATGTCTGACTTCCATGGCAAAGGCCCTTAAATATTTGTTACATGAATGAGGGTGGTTTGACATATTTTGACATACTCTGAACTCCCTAGAATGTAGGCTGCCTGAGGGAAGAGGGTTTTGTCTGTTTGGTTTATTCTTTATCTCTGGCTCCTAGAAGAAAGTAGGAGCTCAACATACAATTGCTGAATAACCGTGTTGTGTGATCCTCATTACACCTCTGTGACTTTGGTAAGACAGGTGTTATTCTGATCATTCACATCTATAACAAAAGCGAAAGGAGGCTCAAAGGCATTGGAACCCCAAGACAGGACCTGAGGGTTAGTGGAGCTGAGATGCAGACCTTATTCATAGCCACAAAGTCCATCTTCTTTCCAATAAACGGTCTTTCTCTCCATGTTTATTTGCCCAGCTAGATAGAAGTTCTGCCCAAGCTGTCTGTATGAGACAAGCCCCTCATGCAGATGGACAGTTCCTCCAAGTGGAGCGTTCTCTGTGATAATTTTCATGCTGGCTTTTTGACTTGCAGGTATTGCTTCTTCTCAGGATCCAGATACCTACCTGGCCCTTGGTTTGCCAATGTGAAAGCCTGCTGAGCTCAGCTCCTAGCCAAGAGTTCCAGCAGATTCTCTTACTAATGCCTGGCTATGCTAGGATTACTAATCCCCTGGTCAACTACAGACCCATGTGACAGTGTCATTTCTTCATAAAGCCTTCGGCATTCAGCTCATTTGACAATATGTATTGACATACATTTTTTTAAGCGCATATGCTTTGACAGTCTTTGTCCAAAGGTAGAGTTGGAGAGGATTTTAGTTTCTACTTTACGTATTTGGCATTGAAAAAAAGCATAACCTTTTTTTACAAAGATTACTATTTTTATAGTCAGCAGAAAGGAAGATTTTAAAAATAATTTTTATTTAAATTCTAGTTCACATATCGTATAATATTGGCTTTAGGAGTAGACTTCAGCGATTCATCAGTTACATATACCACCCAGAGCTCATCACAAGCACCTATCACCTATTTAGCCCATCTCCTGCAAAGATATTTTCATTAAAAAAAAAAAAAAAGATTTTTGGCATCAGCTCAATAAGACACACTAAAAATACTCCAGCAGACACTGACGATATATAACCTTAGTCTTGAATTGTTCCACCTCATTCACTTGTATCTTGGTCCACTCTGTCCATTCCTTGTTTTGCTCACATAGTGGTCCCTTCAAGTTACCAGGCTCCAGTTCTGTTCTCCCAGCTTACTTATTTTCATTTTTCTCTTTTTGCTCAAACCTCCATGAGACCCTACAACTCCTTTTCTGGTGGATGAGCAAATGATCTGTGAAGGTGACCTTCATTCATCAAGTAGGGAAAGAATCAAAGGAAAGATGGTTGGAATATAATGCTCCCTTCTCTGACCTCAAGGAATTCATGTTCTTGCCATACAGTCAGGCACTAGGTGATAAACCTGATTGTTTTCTCATTGGTTCTTGGTATTTGCCTTATCTGTCCGACTTTATTTTAAATTCCTCAAAGGCAATATTTGAAATAATAGTTCTCTTTATCCCATGGAGAAAGGCTAAATATGTTTTCTATGCTCTGTATCTGGGTTCTTTCCCCAATATTCTGCACAATATTGTGCAAAAGAGGTTTCCCAGGACTTTCACTTGCTGCAAATGTCGCTCACAGGTTTACTTGATAAGTGATTATGCTCAAACCATGTATTATGGTTTACAAAGTTCTTCATAATTGAATACCAAACCACGTCAGCAGGCTCATCTTGCCTTCTGCTTTCCTCTTCCACACAGGGAAACCAGTTCCCAGGAATAATTAATTTCCTCCCTATTCCACAAATATATCAACACCATCATTATTAATCACCATTAACGGTTTTACATTTTGATGTCTTTGCCCACTGTATATGGAATAACCTTCTTCTTTCTGTCCAGTCTGAGAAGCCCTTCTGTTCTTCTAAGACTTGTTTCAGATCACTCCCCTGCTGGAAAAAATCTTCCAGAGTTCCCGAGGCAGATCTAGTCTCTCCTATGAGCTCCTATAAAACTTTAACCCTTATCACCTTACATGTATGATTCTTTCTCTCTGACTTGCTCAGGGTAGGACTTGGGTCTTATTTATGTATTTACTTTTGTGGATCCCTAGCAGTACTTTTTATAATACCTGACAGAGTTGGCACATAATAAATATGTGTTGCATGCGTGTGTGAGCAAAAGACAGAAGTATTCTCCAGGTAGTTCCCATGATGGATTCGAATGCAGAGTGATGGTGAACAAGGAAAGAAAGGAAGGAAGGGGGTGGGGGTCATTTTACTGGAAGTCAAAGGGATTCGTTCTTGTATCGTGCAGTGCAGCTGACCGCTCCCAGAAGGGAGACATCCAAATGTAAGAAGCAGAACATTAAATATTGAAAGCAAAAGTTAAATATTAAATTTTAATATGAAACATTAATGCCAATAAACAAAGCCAGCCATAGGGGGACAAAATTAGGACCAGGCCACAGCCAAAAAGGAAAGAGTCATGGCTTAGGTTAGAAGCTGACCATGGCCTGGACTTTCCCAGCAGGGCTCATTGGTAATGGTCACACCCATCAAATTTCCCTGGGGGGAGCAGTGGAGGGAAAAAAAAAAAAAAAAAACAACCTTTTATAACCCACAGCCATAAAACCCAAGTCTTTCCTACAAAACAAAACACAGTGAAGTGTTTCAGGACCGCCAAGGCTTTAGAACTCATGGTACACTGGAACAAAAGTAGAGGCAGCAGAGAGGAAAATATGAGGTTGCTGAACCCTTGGGGCAGGAATCCTATCTTTGCTTGTACTGTCTGGGACTGGGCTTGTGTATAGCCAACTTCAGCAGAAAGAAATAACAAGAGTCACTAAAAAAAAAAAAGCAAAAATAATGGGATTGGTCATGTTGGCGCCAATGGGTGTTTGCCTAAATGAGAAACAACCCCGGCAGCAGAAAATTGAAAATAGTGCTCAAAACTTTAACTTATTAAGGTCCAAAACTTACCCCATCTAGAGGTGCAGGAGCACTTGTGTCTACCATGACTATTCAGGGTCAAGGGCCTGTCAACCTTATAGGACTCAAGCTAAACCCGAAAATCTCATAAATTGTGCATTTTTCATCAGAAAGCCAATGGTGTCGGTTGGTAAAGCTCAATAATTAGGTAAGTCGTTGGGTTAGGTTCAAAATGACCTGGATATGACCTCTTATGCCTATATTCAAATTTTGCTTAAGAAAAAATCTTATTCTAAACATTGAGGCTGGGACTGCAGGGACAGATCAGATTCTTCTGGGGGCAACTATGGTGAAGTATTAGGAATCGACATCCGTGACCATTGAAAGGAAATAACTTCACGGCATTGGCCTTCAGGGTCAGGATGACACAGAAGACTATTTGTCTTGCTTTAAGCCTTGGAGTCCAGGGGAGAAGCAGAGAATTCTGGGAGCAAGACCCACATCACAGCAAAGGTCTCACATAACCCGTGCCCAGGTTATAGGAAATTTAAGAGGTCACTGAATGTAAAGCCCTTACTCCCAGCCAGGCTCTCACGTAACCTGGGAAAGCACAAATGTGTGCAGTACATCAAGACAGAGGAAGTCTCCACCAAGTCTCCCATTCCTCAAGAACCCTTAGTTTCCAGGGGAAATAATGGGCACAATGATAAAGGAATGAGGGTAATTTAGCTGGAAGGATAATCTTCACAAGAAATTAGCAAGCATCAGGAGGGAAATGAGCATGGATTGGTGGTTTAATTTTAACCATATGGAAGGATTAACTGATCGGTGCTATCGAGTAACCCTATCAAATGAAAGTCAATCAGGAAACAGCTTGGGGGAAAATTAGGTTTTCTTAAAGGAAACAAGGTATGAAAATGGAAGCTGGAGCCAAGAAATGCATAGTCCATATTATGTGATGTTTTCTTTCCTTGAGGTCTCTTTTTTAGGATATATTTTGGTTGCTTTCCCTTCTTTCAAATCTATTTGAGAATTTTTACCTCACTTCTACCTCTTTCTCCCCACTTTTGTGTAGCCCACATAAACACATGAGGCTGGCAGAAGTTAGCTCTAGGAGACAAGGTAGTCTGCTGAGTTTCAGAAGAGACAGGGAATTTTAATGTAAGTTGTAGTATTTGGGTGTATACAAAATCAGTATATATACATATAAACAAACATATGCACAATATATCTAGATCTGGCTTCTCTGATAAAATATTGCCTCTCAAATAAATATCGATCATGTTTTATAGAAAAAATAGAAGTTATAGTTTGTATGCTATTGGCAACATCAAATTATTCTTAATGCCTCACAAAATGCAGAAAAAAGATTAATGAGCCAGACAGTCAGGAATAGAGCCCAGCTTTCAGACTGACTCATGAGGTGACTTGGAGGTGATTACTCAACAGTACTGGGGTTCAGTTTCCATGACTGGAATATGACAGGATTAGACCCATAGGTGGTTCTCAGACTATAACCCAAAGGCCCTGGTGGTTGATGGAGAGGTGATGCAGGGTCCACCATAAAGGCAAAGGGGGAACTGGAACAACTTAGCTAGTTCAACCAGAGTTGCTCCATTTTAGTCAACTTATTTCTATATTGGACTTTTGCATGACAGTTTATGTTTAAAAATGGATTCATACTTAACAAAATTAAAAACTCCTTGCATTCTGATAGATGATCACTCAACAAAGCTGCCAGGTTCTATAGCTTTTCACATAAATAGTGAACCATCACTTCTGAGTAGGAAGGAATTGTAGGGATCACATGGGTAAACTCCTTCCTTTGACATGTGAGGAAACTGAGGGCAAAAAGCAGAAGTGACTTGCCTGAGGACCCATGGCCAGTTGGTGTTTGAGCAAGTTTAGTCTCCCTTTTCTCCCAGACCTCTTGCTTCCTCCACGAGGTAAGTGGTGGTGAAACCTGAAGTATTAGTTCTCTAGGGTTGCCATAACAGGGACCACAGACTTGTGGCTTAAACAACAGAAATTTATCCCCTCACAGAACTAGAGGCTAGAATTTCAAGGTAAAGAGGATGGAAAGTTTGGCTTTTTTCTGAGGTTTCTGTTGTTGGCTTGTAGATGTTGTCTTCTCTGTGTATCTCCACACGATCCTCCCTTTGTGCTCACCTGTGTTCTAATCTCTTCTAATAAGGACACAAGTCATGTTGGATTAGAGCCTACCCATAAGACATTTAACCTTCATTATCTCTTTAAAGACTCCAAATATAGTCACATTCTGAGGTACTGGGGGTCAGGCCGTCAACATGAATTTTGAGGACAAATAATTCAGCCTATACCACTTCGTGATTATAGGGATCACTCAGAGAGGTTTTTGTTTTTGTTTTAAATTATTGTAATGCTTTTGAAAAAGAAATGTATGCCCTCTCAAAAAATGCAAGCACTTTGAAAAGGTATACAGTGAATAACCACCTCAGTCCTCTAGTTTCCTTTCCCAGAATCAATTACTCTTACTTTTTCTTCTGCATCTTCCAGAAATGGTTGATGTATATTCAAACCTATAGTATATGTGTGTCTCCCTTGTATATATTGGGGAGATTTAAAACAAACAATAAACTCCTCCATCTCAACCCCAGATGAATTAAATCAGAGTCTTGGCAGCTGGAGCCCCCCAGGTGTCTCCAGGAATAGGATAGACTCGGAGAATTGTTCTAGGCCCTCGATTCTCAGGGAGCGTCTGAGGTCCAGCAGCATCAGCATCACTGGGAATCTGTCAGAAATGCAGAACCTCAGGCTCTGTCTCAGACCTACTGATCCAAATCTACATTTTATTAAGATCCTCCCTTGGGTAATTCAAAGGCAGGCAAAGTTTGAGAAGCCAGGTGACTTAGGTTTTTACGGAAATTTCTGCTGGACATACGAAACAGTGGATTGTCCCACTAAGCAGGCCCAACCAGAACAGAGAAAAAGGGCTGATGCTTCCAGGGGCAGGAGGTAGGCTCCCATAGCGTGGCCAGTCACTTGGACCAAAAAGTCCTCTGACAACATGTCTCTCGAGAAGAAGAGAAGGAGCAACGTCAAGAACCGCCTTGCCATGCCTTTCTTTAGCAAATGCTCAGGGTCCACTTTGGACTGAAGTTACTGAAGAGCCCTCTTCAGATCTTTCCAGTTTTGCAATTGGATACTCTTTTGCTAGTGAACAACCGTGCCCGCAGCGAGGTGGAGAATGGCTCTGCTAAACCACAGTGAACACACTGCAGATTCGGCAGCCTGGCATTCCTGTGCGATAAATTGCTGAGGCCATCATCCGTGGCAAATAACCCAGCTAGGCTGCCTGGCAGCCTGCGGGGGAGGGAGACAGCGGTGGGGAAGTGTCAGCCAGTCAATTAGCCACGGAAACAGCATTCCTTCCTCCAGGGTGGATTTTCCTCTTTTCAGCACCACTAACTCAAATGTCAAACAAGTTGTAACTGCCATGGAGAGCAGGTCCTGGTTACACTATTTGCTTTCTGTAAGAGAGAGAGAAAACAACCCGCCATTTCAGCTTTACCTTTGGAGTTCTGGGACTTGGGATGGGGCCAAGTGAGCTGCTTGTTAGAAACTTTCCTACTCCCACCCAGCTCCTGCACCTAGTGCTGCTAAACGAAACCACTTCTGAGTCCTCTCAGTGCTAGTTGCAAACCCAGAGCTGGGGGAGGAGGGGGAGCTCTTACATGAAGAGTCTCCCTTCTGGGGCAGCTGTGGCTAGATGTCAGCCCCAGTCATATTAAGGCATGTTTCCAGCATCTTAGAACCCAACTAGAGAAGAGTTAATGAGGCCTTGGAGTGCACCCAATCCTAGAATGAACTGAGAGGCCCTTCACATCCTGTAATGCCAGGTGTTCGCCTCAAAGAAGCATTTATGGGAGTACTGGTTTTGGCAATTCCCTTTTGGCAATGGCAACTGAGTAACGGGAACGACCTCCTCCCCCTTTAGGGGGTGTGGATATTAGATGCAAAGAGCTTCTGTGACTTGCCCAAGATCCCTAGGCAGGGAGACCACTTGGGTCATAAACTCTCTGAACCTGAGCTCTCAGAGGGCAGACACCAATTTGTGAATTGCCTTAACGTCACGTCTGGGGTTTCTTTGGACGGGCACACCTGGTCCTACCTAGGATCTCAAGCAGGTAGACAGCTCATTTGGGAGCAGGCAACTTTCCAAAGCAATTCTCATTCTCCTCCCTTACTCAAAGAGGGTGTGAGGGAGATGGTAGTGGACACTGGATTTCCACTTATGGGAACTGCATAGACCTAGGCAAATTCTGATGTTCAGAGGCTACAGGAGCATGTTAACAAGGCAGCCAAGAAGAGAAGGAAATTTCAAACGAGCAAAAGTGGACTCCTTTGAGTGATCTGGATGGTGGAGGCTAAATCCTAAGAAGAGAAAGCAGGGCTGGAAACAGAACGGAAGGACGAATAGTAAAAAGTTGAGTAGGACATGAACAGACTGTGGAATGAGACAGAGTAGAAACAAAAGCCTGGGGGCTTCCAACTTTTTTTCTGGTTTCTAGCTGATTAGGGTGTAGGCATTATCACTTCATTTAAAGATGTAAAGTAGGGGTAAACACAATCTTGGGCACAAAGTACCAAATCCTCCTTCCCTTCACCTGCCATTAGCCTGGCTAAGCTGTGCACATAAAGTTGTAGTAGAGCTCTGGTCCCTCTCCAGAGCTCTGGCCATTATGTACCAGCAGTATTTTAATTGCATCCTTGGGTATGTGGCAATGGTTTCCCAAATCCTGGTCTAAACTACTCCCTTTACTTCTTGGAGCAATATGACATCCATTGAGAGCTTATCTCATGGTTTCCTCTCCTGGACAATCAACTAAATTAATAGCTGATACTAATACAATGCTTATTGTGTTTCTGGTATTATTCCACGTACCATAGAAATATTTTCTCATTTAGTCATCACAAGAACTACATCTATAAGGAAGGTACTAATATTATTCCCATTTTATAGAGGAGATAATTGAGGTACAGAGAGAATGAGGAACTTCTCCGGGGTCATTTGGTTAGTAAGTGGAAGAGAATGGATAGAAACCCCAACAGTCTATCTCCAGAACTGTGCTTTTAACGTCTATACTGAATTGCATTTTAAGCTTGTTCTTCTACTAATGTAGCTAAATCCACGTTATTTTCCTCTGGATCAGCTTGGGGGATTGGCAAAAACACCTACATGGTAGACGCTTTATGAAAATCCTTCACATATTTGTAGTAAGTATTTGAGCTAAGCCTAGGTCTTCTCTGCTGGGGTCTCTATGGAGCTCATGGATAGACTTCAGGAAGTACTTTATCCAAGAAGCTACAAAGCAGAGTTCTCTAGTAGATCCACAGCCAATTGAGGAGTATGTGGCAAGTGCTTCAAGGAAGTGGAATATAACTTTAATATAGCTGGGAGCCCATATGGTCCAGTCTATGCCTAGAGTCATATACAAAAAAGTAGTCCAGAGCCAAAAATAATTATAAATCCATTTTGATTTTTCAGTTTTCTTCCCAAAAAAGTAAATGGGATCCCTCTCATAATTCACACAGTTTTTAAAAAATCCTTTTGTCTCTCTTTCCTAATTTATTCATACCCTGAAACCACTCCACTGCCTCTCTCTTTTCCAGTTAACACATTTTGTTCTCTCAGAGCTCTCCCTGACAGCCATGCCACCCTTCTTCTAGAAGTGGTGTCTGGAGATACCTTTCCATGACTGTCAAGGGACTTGGCAGCTCTGGGTCATCTGTTCTTTGCTCACACCCCAGGGAAGACAGATAATCTTCTGGGAAGCTTAGTTCTTTTCTTGTTTTGACTATTTCTCAGTGAGTAGTTCTCCTGGACAACTTCTGGAAAACAAAATTCTCACTTATTACATTAATAAATACCATTTTTTAAGTCCTCCAACATACCATCCCTGTGCTAAGTCCTTTAAGATTGTTATTTCATTTTATCGTCACAACAACCCTCCTAGAAATGTGTTATTGCTTTATCAGTTTTACAGGTGAGAAATTTTATGCTCACGGAGATTCAGTAACATGCCTAATGTCCTACAGGAAGTAAGGAGCAAAGTCAGACTTAGTCAAATTCTTGTGTTTCTTAAGGAATGGTCTGCAGAACAAGGTGATCAGAATTCTCTAGGGTCCTTGATAAACATGTAGATTCTTGGTTCTAACCTAGACCAAGTTATTATGGGGAGTGGTGCTTAGGAATCTTAATTAATATTAAAATGTATGATCTTATTACTATACTTCGGCTCATTGGCTATGGCTGCCCCATCCCCCAACTCTCTCTTCTCTAGTCAGGCCTCTGGTAGATCCAGGATCTGCCAGGCATTTAACTAGGTTCTTCCTGCAGGTACAACCCAGGCCTTTGACTTCTCTCCCCTTTTTCCACAGAACAAGGACAAGCAGCATGCACTTGCTTCCTGCTGGACTGGGATTTGTATTTCCATTTGCAAAACACTGTCCTCCCTAAACCCTCTGAGGTCTGTGACAGGGTGTCCAGTCTATTCAAAATCAGAAAACAAACAAGGCTTCCTGCTGGAAGGATCCAGGGAAGGAGGGACTCCAGCTGTCTGTGGCTACTCGAGGGAAGCAGCCAGGCCTCAGTCCAGCTTTCTGGAGCGGATGACACCTGGAAGGAAGGCCATTTGACATATTTGAAAGAGTTCTGGCTGGGAGTGAGCAATCCAGGTTCCAGTCCTTGCCCTGTCACTAATTCCCCACAAGTCACAGGCCTCTCTGAACTCCATCTGTATGCTCAGTGGTTAAGCAACATCTACTCTAAAGATCATGAACCTGTGATGAACTTGTGATTCCAGAAAAGCAGGATCTTGGGTCATTTGGAAGACATCCCGGAGAAGATATGAGTAGGACCTTGGGACACATTTCATCTCAGACTCTGGGTCATCCTGGCTGGTTTCATTCTCTTCTCGAACATCCAACTGCAGAAGAATTAGCACTTCTGCTGAAGCAAGGCTGAGCCTGATGTGGTCCATGGTGAAGAGTCAACCTAGACATTCATTAAACACAATTTACTAAGTACCTCCTATTGGCCAGGTACTGTACTAGGTACTGGTGATAAGGCAGAGATAACACTTGTGGAGTATTTACTATATGCCACGCACGATGACTGTTTCCCATGTACTACCTTGCTTAATACTTAAAACAATCCCACAAAGTAGGTGGAATTATTATCCCATGTTATAGATAAAGAAGCTAACAATCAGAGAAGGTGGTATAGAGTATGATTCCAGGATGTCTGACCTCAGAACTCTTGCTCTTGGGGAAGATAGCCCTCCTGTCAGTTGATGGCCTTGGACAAGAGTAGACCATGTGGTATGATGATGCTGAAGAGCTGGAATTCTGAGGTCCCTGGTGTCCTTGCCTCCCATAGATGTCTACATCCCATTGCTGCCCCCATGGCTACCAGTCCACCCTACTACTTGGCTGAACTCTCCTAGGCCTACATACTACAGTCCAGACCCTTACTCACTCTATCGAGATGAGGGCCATGCCCACCTGCTGACTTTCTGGGACCCACCCTGCTCCATCCATGCAGGCTTCCTGAGTCATCTTCCACCAGCTCCATGGCAACCAGATCAGCTCAGGACAAGCCCCACTACGACCTCTGTTGTTCCCACAGCTCACATTATATCAGAAGCAAACTTGACATTCCAGAGGCCCACTGTACCCTAAATGTTGAGTATCTACCTCAGCTTGGCCCTCACTCTTATCACACTCCTGAGAAAAGAGCAATTCTGTGGGGTTGATATGCCTTATGCAATATGGGTCTCACAATAATTCTGCTATTGTTTTTCCAAGGTTAGTTTTTTCCAAGATCAGGCAGCTGGTACGCAGTTGGAATTTTAGTCCAAGTCGTGTGGCTCAAATCCCATGCCCTACACTGACATTTTCCTAATTTCAGTTATTTATTTGCTATTTTCATGATTTTTTTCCAAATGTTCATACACTAACCTTATAATTTACTATTTTTCTTTCAAATGAACCCCCACCTTCTTTATTCACTTTAATACATCTTGCCTCATCTTAAACCAAAACTCCAAAATAACCATAGGTTTGATGTGCTGGTTGCTTTTTTCTAATAAACATTTGAATCGTATTTTTGTACATTTACCCTATACGGCCCTGCTTCCCTGAACTTTCCTCACTGTTCTCCACAGATATGATTCTAATGACAGGGCCAATGCCAAGGAGCCTGGGGTATTAGAAAGAGCCTGAGCCAGGGGAAGGAAAAGCTGGCTTCTCAGCCTGGCTGAACAAAGCTATGAAACCATGTGACTTTGGGAGAGGAGACTCCTAGGTACTACTGACAAGTGAAGTCACTGGAAAAGAGTGATCTCTAGGGCCTCTTTCAGCTTGCCACCCTGAGCTTTCCTTCTCTTAGAGCATGCAGTAAGCAACCAGGCAGCTGGGAAAGTGTCCCTTCCCAGCCATTTTCTAGGGCTGCTGTGGGGGTTTGGTCCCTCACCTATGCCAAGCACCTAGCACAGTGCCTGGCACAGTGTGAGCTTATTATATTAGCTGCCTCTCCCTACTGGGGCTGCTGCCTCTGAGAGGGGTCCCAGGCTTGAGAATTCAGGGGGTGACAGAAGGAGAAAGTAATTCCTTCCCCCTTTCCTAACCCTCTGTCCTAAGCCCCCTCTGTCTGACAGAAACAAGAAGGGAAAAGAAACCAGAAAGGAGAGGCTGGTGCAGCTGGAGCCAAGGCGGGCTGTAAAATAATCGGAGAGCAGCCGGCAGGTATCGCTTTGCAATGATTGCTCTGGGAGGTTGTGTCAAAGTGAGAGACTGAGTCGCAATCATGAAACATTAGCACACTGACACACGTGGCCCCAGCAGAGCAGGGCTCTCTGGTTTCAAGAGGGCATGACCTCTGCCCTAGCCCCTCAAAGCCGGGTGATGAGGATCCTCCAGCTACAGATCTAGGGTCCAGCCTGTGTGGGGAGCCCCAGTGCCCTGGAGGAACTCTAAACCACTTGCTTACCTATGACCTGTGGCCCTGGAGAGGCTTCTGAGGGAGTTCCATGGTGGGGGGAGACATCAGTACTCCTGTCGGGTGCTGGGTGGGTGGTCTGCTGATGCCAAGGCAGCTGAAAGCTTTGTTTCAGACTTAGTCATCTCTTCCAGGAGCTTGCAGCCAAGCTGCCTGGAACTCCACCTCTGAAAGCCTGTGTGACTTTGTAATGCCATGTAGACTCTCTGAGTCTCAGTTTCCTTGTCCATAAGTGAGGATGAAGAGATCAAGCTGTCAAGCTTAATACGAAGGGTAAATCAAATATTTAACCTGATAAGGGCCCCAGGGAAAAATCTTTAGATAAGACCAGGGGAGAGCAAAAGACTGACAAAATAGTAGGGGCAATCAAGATAATATTTGGGTTTCCTTTCTGTAAAGATAGCTGGGTAGGTATCTCAGGTTGACTGTTGATCCTATGGTTTTGGGGGGGCGTACAGAATGAGCTTTTAACAAGAGCTTTGTTTGCAGATGGGAGGCCCTGCCTTTTTGGATGTGTATATAAAGTCAAAACGCTGATAAACACAATTTAGGGACTTATGTGTGATCCCTTAGGCAGACCTGTGAAAGACATGAGGATATTTGAGCTCAGAGAGCAGCTGAGCAATTTCCCCCACAGTTATCTTTTTAGTGCCATTAGTGTATGATGTCCACATGTCTCCTACCTAAGGCCTGGCCTTCACCAAGCTTCTTCCCCATGAAGCACCATTGCTGGATGGCCCCGAGCAATCCTTATGGTATTCAGACTCTTGTGTTATCTCCTCAGACATTGGGCCAGAGAAAGGTTGTGTGACCAATAGACTGTTGCAGAGGTATAAGGTGTGACTTCCAAAGCTAGGTCATAAAAGGTGTCATGGCTTCCACCTTGGTCTCTTAGATCACATATTCTCCAGGATGTTGGCTGCCATTCTGTAAGAAAACTCAAGCAATATGGACTCTGTGGAGGACTCTGGAAAGGACTATGTGGAGAGGAGCAAAGGTATTCTGCCAACAACCAGCATGAAGATGCCAGCCATGTGAGGGAGTCATCTTGGAAGTGAATCCTCCAGCCCCAGTCTTCAGATGACCGTAGTCAAAATCTTGGCTGTAACTTCAAAACAGCCCTTGAGCCAGAACCACCCACCAAGCCACTCTCGAATTCCCATCCCACAGAAAACATGAGAGATAATAAATATTCACTGTAGTTTTAAACCGCCAAATTTGGGGATAATTTTTAATATAGGAATAAATAACTAATACAGAGCATCTCAAAAAGCCCCATAGATATGATCCCATGTTAATAGAAAGCACTTGGCATTGAGGGGTCTGCATTTAGAAGATCAGAGGCAGCTGAAAAGGGGTTTAGAAACATAAACGTGTTTTTTTCCATTCTGGAATCCCATCTCACAGATCTGTATTAGAATCTTTTTAAGTGTTTGTGAAAATACATATTCCTGAGTCCTGCTCAAGGAAATTTGGACTCATGAGGTCTGGAGCTCATGAATCTATATTTGACTGACTTCTATAAGTTTCACAGTAGTTTTGGTGAATAGATAGTTTAGATCTAGACCAATTTTAGATCTAGACCTGATTTTATAGAGCCGCTATGTTGAGATAGGAAATGGCCTGTCAAGACCACAAAGCAAGGCAGGAACAGAAGAGAATATAGAAACTCAAGGGTCCTGGAATTAGGTCTGAGGCTCTTGCCCCAAATTCACAGCTTAGTGGAGCTCAGACGTTAAAACAGGAGGGCAACTAGGGAGAGATTTGTCTCAGGTGTGGAGACACAGAGCCGCCCTTTTCCTCTAAGGAAGTGTTGGGTGGGCTGCAGCTGGCAGGCAGACAGGCTCCACCGCCTCTGTGGCTGGGCTAATCACACCCATCTCTGTGCAAATGCCAGGTAATAGCATTGTAATGAGCCTGCTGTGCTTTTAAAGTTGCACTGAAGGCGGCAACTGTAAAGATGGCTGCCGGGCTTAAGATGGACTTTCCACCTGCTAGTCCCAGCCAAATGCAGCAGTAACCACGGGGACGGCTGGGACTTCATTTCCATGAGTGTGTGCATGTGTTTATGTGCCTCTGAAATAATGAGCACGTGAGTGCAAAGGTGTAGCTCTGAGTCCAAATATGTGGATTTATGCCTATAAAAAATATGAACACACACATCTCTGTGTGTGTTTCTGTGTGTGTGTGTGTGTATGTGTGTGTATGTGTGTGTGTTTATTCCTACCATCACATCCTGTATTCCAGAAAACATGCATGATTTGTAGACACAGGAAATGTCTTTGATGTCATGCAGGCTTCTTGTCCATTCTTGGTGCTACGCATGGTGGTTTACAAAGCCAACATCCCATATTTGATCTGAGCGAGACCTGACACGGAGCCATCAATCTGGTGGCTTTGTAAATATTTTCAGTGCTCCAGTCACAATGGGCACTGAGAGCTCTGTGAACATCAAAGGCCTCACCTCTGCCATGGTATTTGTAGGAGGAAGGGATGTAGCCAAGTAGGCATGAGGGCGTTTGTAGAAGTATTATTAGAGAAGAGTGTGGGGGACAAAAGGTCACCTACCAAGTGTACCTGCCACCCCATTGCTCCCACCCGCCCCCCAGTCCCCCAACACCCCAGCCCCCAGCTTAGGGCTTCAGCTCTTCTGCCTGTGGGCCTGTTGCCAGCTGAAGTAGGAAGGGGTGATTTTAAGGAGCTCGATGCAGTGTTTGGCAACTCGACTACTCATCAGTCTCTGACTTTAATGTCCTAGTTCTAACAACTAATTGCTGGTGATTCCAGCAACTGCTCCTCTCGCTCTTCCTGAGGTTTTTGATATATATGCTTCTGTGAGAGTTATCACGTTGTATTACAGAAATTTGTTCATGTGCCTGACTCTCCTGCCTCCTAGTCCTAGAGCTTTTTTTTTTTTTTTTTTTTTTTTTAAGATTTTATTTATTTATTTGAGAGAAAGCTTGAGAAGGGAGAAGGTCGAAGGGAGACGCAGACTCCCCGTGGAGCTGGGAGCCCGATGTGGTACTCGATCCTGGGACTCCAGGATCATGACCTGAGCCAAAGGCAGTCGCTTAACCAACTGAGCCACCCAGGTGCCCAGTCCTGGAGCTTTCTCAGGGCAGTCTTTCTATCTTGTTTACTGCTGTGTCCTCAGCCCCAGCCCAGTACCTGAAGCCCAGGTGATGGCCAGTCAGCAGTGGACAAACAGATTGAATTAGGGCCTTGATGCTGTAACCAAGCCTTTCCTCCAACCCTAGAATCTTAATACCTAGATCCCTGTCTTACAGCCTCACTTCACACCATTGCTGGAGTCCCAGATCCATGACTTGTCCAGGACACCAAGTTTTCCCTCTGGACACCAGACATTGTCCTTCCTCACCCCTACCAGTGACAAAAGAAGCTCAGCTCCTGCCTCTGCCTCCCAGACTATGCCTGATGAGAGCCTAAATTGAGCACCATATAGAATCTACAAGTGCAAGAGGCCTGTGGTGCCCCACTCCAACTGCTGCCCAGTCTGAGGCCACCACCCTCTAGATTCCCGTCTTTTGTCTCCATATTAGATTGTTACATCCTAGTGTTTCAAGAGCCAACGCAGTCCCAAAACTCTGTTCTGATAAGGAATAATAATTACAGTGATTCACATTGAATTGTAAAACTACTGCGTCTCTGGTGCCAAGTGTTTTACATACTTGGATTCTCACAGAGAAGATTCTCACTACTTTACAGATGAAGAAACTGAGTCTCAGAGAGGTTTAGTAACTTGCTTGAGGTCACATAACTTATGAAGTCAAGACCAATGGAGGAGGCAGGGTGGGGTTGAGAGACCGTAGGGTATAGGGTCAGGAACACCTGGATTAGAGCTGGGTTGGTAATTGGCATATTCACCCTGCACAGTGCACTCTTGGAGCCTTATCTGTAGAATAAGGACAGTGTGTTGTTAGGACAGTCCAATGAGCTGTGTCTGCAAAGTGTCCAGCGCAGAGTCTGACACTTAGTAGGTATTCAGCAAGTGTTTGCTTCTGTCTCTCCTCTTCTTGGTCTCTCCTCATTCAATCTTGAGTTCAGGCACTCTGACAAAGAGAAAATACACTGACATAATCTTTGATCAGAACGTCCAGAGCTATACTTCTCTCCTGTCACCTCTTTATTTCTTTGTCTCTAATGGGACATAATGAGAAAGCAAGCGTTCACAGTCTTTAAAAATTTTTCCTCATGACAATAGATTTATGTCCCCCCCCACAACTGTTAGATCATTGTGAACGTGACAAGCGAGAGCCTTATGGAGAAGCAATTATCCCGAGCAAATGAATTCCACACAAATTCAAAGGTGAAGATTACAATGAGAACAGAGACGTACATTATTAGAAAATTAAAGTGGAAATCAAATAAGGATTAGGAGCCCTGAGCCTCAAATATTTAATTGTCATAATTGCCTAATTAAAATGGTTTTTTAAGCACTCCTCCCCCTCGCCCATGAGTGCTAGAAGGGCTCTATTGCCAGGAAGACAATTGTAGCACGTAGACTTATCATAACATGAGGGCTGACCCCTGGCAAACCTTTTTGCTGAAAGAAAAGTTACACTGTTCCTTCATTCATGCCTTCATTTAGCAACTACAAAGTAAGTGTGTACTACTACACACTGCTTTAGAGGCAGCCTTGGGGGACCACACCCTGGGGTAAATGGGTGGGGGAGACCTTGAGAGCAGAGCTGAACTGATTTGTTTACTTGAAAGTCTCCTCATAGTTGGCCAAACCAAGAGGGATTCAGGGTGAGTGCTGGTATGGGAAGCTGGGTCATAGCCAGAAGGTAGGTCAGGCTAGAGGGAAGAGGAGAGGCATAAACTGAGATGAGTCACACAGCAGGGCAAGTTGTAAGAGCAGATCAGGGAATGGACAGTTGGTTTGAGTGTGCCGATGAAGATGTTTCCTTTCGTTCATTTGGCATCTGTCTTCCCTTGCTAGACTAAAAGCCATCTGAGGGCAGGGATTTTGTCCATCTGATTGTTATATCCCCAATGCCAGCACATAGCAGAGGATTTTTAAAATGAGTTGTTTGATTGAATTAAATTAAAATGATATTTCTTTGAAATAGATCTTGATGTAATTCAGGAAGCCAGAGACCTTGAAGGAGTTGAGCCAGATGGACACCTACAATCCCTGGCACATAGTAGATGCTTATTAAAAATGTGGTGAGTGAATGAATCTATGAATGAATGAATGTCAAGCACTGATCTACGCATTGGGATAGATAGAAAGATGATTAATGTATCGCTCTTGCCCTTGAATATGTCCTAGATGAATGAGGGACACAGACTTGTGACCAGCTAATGAGAACCCAGCCTAATCTGAGATGAGTCATACCATTTATCAAGCCCAAGAGCTGGCATCTCATTTTCATTAATCTGGGGACATCTGCCAGGATCATTTTTGTGGGGCTAGAGACTTCACTGTTTCAACTTGAGTGTAAACTTTTGATAGCAGAAACCTGTGTAGACGTAGACTATCACTTTTTATTTGCTAGATGAAGGCATGAATGACAAGGCAATGTAACTTACCTTCAGTGGAAACAGGATTGTTTTCACATTATGACAAGTGCTGTGAATAAATCCTATGTCTTGAATCCAAGTTCGGCTCCTTGCTTAACAAGTACTTTTTCTCTGACCTTCCAGATATCTGTAAATATTGGGTTGAAATGCACTTAATAAATCTACTGCAAACACTCCACCAGATACTAAGGAGAGATGTAAGGATGCATACGATTTGATCTCTTTTCTCAAAAGGTTTATACTCTAGTTGAAGGGATAAAGCCTAGACCCATCAAAAAGATCACATTAGCAGCACCCAAGCAGAGAAAATGAGATGTCAGGTCTCATATTTGATAAATGGTCACCTCTCCCACTGCCACGAACTTTAGCCTGCCTTGCCATTCCAGTTCTTAAGTGCCACTGCCCTGCTAAATGAACTGGTTAGGCTAGGAACATTGACCTATGGATGGACCTATGTTTTTATCACCCTGGATTAAAAGTAAAGAGTGTTGGAACCTAGGACCCAGAGAAGTCCAGGGCAGAATAAGTGATGAGCTGCATGAGATGCGCAGATAACTAATGATGTCAGAGGTGGGTCACGGTACAATTCACCCAAGAGGTGGCATTTGAACTGTGCCTTGAGGAGGGACAGAATTCTATATGGGGAGAAGTGTCAGCATGTAGGGAAAAGTGAGGAAGTACGCTGTGATTTGACATATGTTTGTATTCATCCTCCCATTAGTCTAATGAGATAAGTCCTGCTCATATCCCCTTTTTGCGTTTGAGGAAACTGAGCTTCAGCAGGGTTGAGCCCCTTGCCCACAGATATCCTGCACCAAGATGGTCAAGCCAGGCCCCGATGCTGCTGCGTGGCTTTGAAGCCCACTCTCCTTCCCCAGAGTTCCGTGCAGGGGAACTGGGGATTACAGCATTGGAAAGTAAACTTGAAGCCACTGAAATCAATGAGCTAGAGCATTTATAAAAATAGAATTGGAACCTTTTCTAATTTTCTAGCCCTTTCATTTGCTTTCATTTGACTGAGTCGTGTAGTTATTTTTGCCTTCACTTTGAAAGTGAAATCTCTGCAGGTTGGAGAAGCAGTCATATGACTGACAACTCCGGTTGCCTTCCAACTCCAGGTCAGCTATTTGAAATGTCTGGCTTCTGAAAGAAAACAGATCTTCTTTGAGGAGAAATTAAGAGAAGATGGTAGACAAACAGGGGAACGAGGAGAAAGGCGAAAGGGGCCACAGGAAAAGAAATATGATAAACATTACTTTGATTTTCAACATTCATACCAAGGAGACACTGACTCTGCATACCAGAGTTCCTGAGGAAACCAGGAGTGGGTGGTCTCTGGCATTTTCTTGAGAGGAGCTCAAGTGATAAATATAAAGAATGGCTCCAAGTGCCCAAAAAGAAGGACTCAGAGTAGAAATAGAAACAAAGCTCAAAAGAAACCATGGTATTTTTCAGAGTAGATATAGAGATGCTTAATAATTTACTTCATTGCAGGATCCAACGTAATACTTGAAAGCTTCAATAAATAAGCATAATGGGCTCCCTTTAAAAATGTATTGGTTGGCAATTTATTTAGTCATGTATATGCACCTTATGGTATGTGACATGTTGCCCTTCCTCTCTTCGAGGAAAAGTACTCTATAGCAGGCTTTAATTAGTGCTGGTCACGAAGGCCAAAAACTCTTCCCTTGCCTTACGTAATTTCTCTCGTGCTGCCTGGTCTTCCAGATCTGTTTTTTCCTTCTCTTCTTTTCGTTTTTAATCTTCTCTCTTTCTCTGTCTCTCTTTCTCTCTCTTTCCTTCTCTCTCTCAGTTTCTTTCTCTTTTTTACTTTTTTTCTGTTTATTTCTCTTCTTTGTTTCATTCTCTCCTTTCCTTATTTTTCTTACTTTGTTTCTCTTCTTTTTTCCCCTTCTTGCCTTTGTTTATCCCTTCCTTCCTTCTCTCCCGACCTCCTTCCTTCTTTCCTTCCTTCCTCCCTTTTCATTCTTTCATCACGCTTCAACCAATTTCAACAAATCTGACCCCAAGAACTCCCAGTTGCTTGGGGGGAAAACATGATAAAAGTATGGTATAGTGCTACTGGTATTATACATGATGTACATAAGCAGCCCATCTATTAGGGCTAGGTAAAATTCTAGGCATGCAAGTGATAGATAAGTGAAGATGAGTATACATTTTCTAGAAAAATATAGAGCCAAAGCTTTACAAGTGGACCCACACATTGACCCAGTAATCCTACTTTGAGGAATCCATCCTAAAGGATGGGAGAAAATAGATTCTTGAGTGTGGAGAAAACTTTATGCAAAGGATTTCATCATGTTTATCATGACATTATGCATTACAAAACCCTCCAAATTTATCTTTGGGAAAAAAAAAAAAAACCCTGAATTCTTTTAAAAACCATGGTGCCTCTACTCAACCAGGACAATTTTCTCTGAGGTAGGAGTTGGAGGAGGATTCTAGAAATGCTTCCTGGAGCGGCTGACAAATGAACAAAGTCCTGGAAAAATAAACAAATGATCACTCCAGAAATAGCATTAGCAAATAATTTGAGCAACTGCTAAGTGATATACAATATATTAGCTGCTTGGTATACTTTTATTTTATTATCCTTTATTGAACACCTACTGTGTGTCAGGTTGCTAATTTTTAAAATTTGTGCTTTGAGGTATGTAATCTTAATTAAGTCTCTTAAGAATTTTGTAAAGGTTAGTATGAATATCCTTCTTTTAAATGTCATGAAAATGAAGCTCAGAGAAAAACAAGCAACTTGCTCAAGGTGAAACAAGTCATAGTCATGGGATGTAAGCATAGGTCTCCTTGTTCAGAGTTGGGTGCTTCTACGAGTGCCTTGGCTGACCTGATGCTGATTTATAGGTTGGTGCATGACAAAGTACACAAAACTCATAAGCACCCAAACATAGGGAAGTACAGAAGGGGCTTCCTGGGCCATTGTGTTAGTTTCTTTCCCACTGGGGAAAAGTTTCCACACCATTCTTAAAAAGTGAGCAGGACTCCTCTTTGGGAAGCCTAAATTAAGACAGTAGTTACTCAAGTCATAAAATCACGGCAACGGCTCCTCACTGTGGTTAGTGCTGAAAGGCTGGCCATGGCCACACTGTACTGCCATTTTAATCAAATCACAAGTGACCACCACAGTTTACACCACAATCAGGTGCCCAGAGGAGGGTCATGTTTGAAACACCGTTCCTACCTCTCGATGCCACTTCGCCTAATCTGATGTTGTCATCAGTGAGAAATGACTACAGGGATAGATCTCATGGCAGTTCCCAAAGGATGTCTACATACATTTAGAATCTCGCCATAATTCTATAAAGTAGACCAGGCAAGTTTTAGCACCCTCTCTTGACAGATGAGGAAACTGAAGTCTGGTAAATGCACATGCTGTGAAGGTGCTGGAAATTGTGTGCATTAATTTGGGAAAGTAATTTGAGCACACATATACAGAAACTTAAAAATATACATATTCTTTTACCCAGTAGTTCCACTTTGGGGAAATTGTCCTAAGGAGAGACTCCAAAAATCTACAAAAAGCTGTGTACCCAAGACATTTACAGCAATATTGTTTAAGATAAAAATAACTGGAAACTGCCAACATGCTCAGGCCTAGGGCAAAGATTAAGGAAATTAAGGCAAACTCACTGCATCGACTCTTACAGAGCAAATAAAATGGTCTTTTAGCAAAAGGTTTTTAATAAAATGAGAACATGATAACGTATAATGTCAAACAAAGAAAATAAGTTATGTATAAAACAGTAGTACAGTGACAACTATATAAAATTGCTAGAAAGAAATATTCCAAAGTGTTAACAGCGATTACCTCAGGGTCTGGGAGAAATTTCTCAATAACATGCTAGTAATTTTTTAAAAAAGATTTTATTTATACATTTGAGAGAGAGAGGGAGAGAGCAGAGTATGTGTCTGAGAGAACACAAGTGGAGGTAATGGGCAGAAGGAAAGGGAGAAGCAGGCCTCCCACTAAACAGGCAGCCTGATGTGGGGCTTGATCCCCAGACTCCGGGATCATGACCTGAGCTGAAGGTAGGCCCTTAACCTACTGAGCCACCCAGGCGCCCCCATGCTAGTAATTTTTAAAAAAGTAGCCTTGGGAGCAGTTACAATATGTTAAGTTCTCCTCTAAGCATTTTGCATATATTCATTCATTTAATTCTCATCACACTGTATGGACTGAATGTTTGTGTCCCGGCAAGATGGCCATGTTAAAATCCTAGTCCCCAGTGTGGATGGTATTAGGAGGAGGGTAATTTAGCTGCAGATTAGGTGATGAGGGTGCAGCCCTCATGAATGGGGTCTTTTGATAAGACCCCAGAGAGCCATCTTGCCCTCTTTCTGCCATGTGAGGACACAATCGGAAGTCGCAGTCTGCAGCCTGGAAGAGGCCCTCACCAGAACCTGACCATACTTGGAACCCCTGTCTTAGCCTTCCGGCCCCCAGAACTGATAGTAATACATTTCTGTTGTTTAGAAGCCGCCAGTCTGTGGAGTATTTGTAACAGCAGCCTGAATCGACTGAGACAATATCCTTGAAAGACAGGGAGGGTTACAGAGGAAGCTGAGCATGGTAATCACCCTCTGCCTTGGTTTGCCAGGGGTCCCTGAGTCCATGTTCACGCACAGCGTTCTGCTGGCTTTGCCATGACAGCTAAGAAACACAGAGAGTGCTGACTAGGTTTCTAGTTCTCACCTTGATCATCCCATCCACCTCTCCCATTAGCACTGTGAGGAATATATTATAATTATTCCCATTTTACAGATAAAGCAGCTGGCGTCTGAAGAAATTAAGTGGCTTGCTCAATGTCCCAAAACCTTGACCTGGGCCTTCCATTTGACCACCACAGGGAGCTGCCTGTTGCTTCTTGGTCATTTCTGTCCTTTCCTAAACTTTTGGCAATGGAGATGCTTTTCACTATTATTTCAATTAGGCGTCACCTAACCATATCCATCATGCTATTTTTTAAATAAAAATTTTATTGGAACACATCGATGCCTGTTCATTTATGTAGTATCTATGACGGCTTTTGCGAACTATGGTAGCGTTGAGTAGTTGAGACACAAGACATCTGGCCCACAAACCCTAAAAAAATTTAATATCTGGTCCCTTAAAGAAAACATTCGCTGACTTCTGATTTAAATCATCACTGAAGTTGTAAGGATAATAAGGAAACCAGAATCCTGGTCTTCCAACTGTTGATTGCTTGGCAGCAGTAGATGGGAAGAGAAATGAAGGAATGTGCCTGTAAGTGAATTTGTAGATGCGATACAGTCAGTCTCCAAATCTGCTATTAGCCCTCTCTCTTCTCAGATCAGACCAGACTAGTAAATTCCAGAACAAATGGTATGACTAGCACATTGTTTTCTTCTCTAAACCATTCCATGAAAGCCTGGATGACTATAAAAGGGGCAATGAATGACTCTGGGGTCCTTTGGAAACTGCCAACATTAGAACCACTTTGAAAGATTTGGGTGTGTCCACAGGATAAAAAAAATTTGAGCAGACAAATGAGAATTGAGTGTTTTTAAAGAGCATTCCAGTCATTTCAGAAGGTTCCCATCTACACAAAAATGCAGTAAATGGAAGACACACCCTGTAGAGAGCCTTCCTGCAAAAGTGGGCCTTGGGGGCATTCCAGACTGGGAGAGGAGTGGAAAAATGTTCAGTGTCCCCTGAAATTGAAGTAAATGTCCAAAGGGCCAAAAAAACAGATGATGAGCTCCGTGCAACTGAGAAACTGGAAACAAGTCAGGTATTATGTGAGATCAGTCTCTGCCTCCTTGGGCTGGGGTTGTTCTTATAAACCCAGAAGAAAGTTTAAGGAGATCGAAAGAAGTGAGAAGAGGGAGAGAGAAAGAACATCTTTTGAAAACTTCTGTATGTTTCACAGAGGATGTTACATTGTCCTTAGGTGTCATCTTACAACATTTCTTGGTGTTATCCCTAATTTACAGATAAGGAAACTGAGCTTCAGAGAGAGACCAAAGAATTCCCTCATATCTAGGCTACATATCTAATAATAATAATAATAATAATATATAATAATAATTATATATAATATATAATATGATACAATATATAATAATATAATAAATAAAATAATATATAACAATAATAATTATAACGAAGACTTACTGTGTGCTGCATAGTTCAGTGGTTTAGAGGACAGACTCTGGAGCCAAGACCTCCAGGGCTTATATCTCAACTGTGTCACTTACCTTGAGCAGATCTCTCACATTCTCTATGGCTCATTTTCTTTACCTGTAAAGTGGGGATGATGAATTGCTCTCACTCTGAGTAGATGTGAGAAGTAAATGAGTTGATTAATTTGTAGTGCTTAGGATACTGACAACCATAGGGAATACAATTAAATGTTTAAGTTAAAACTACATGCTAGGCAGTGTCCTAAAATACTTCGTACACACTATTCATGTAATCCCAACAATAAGCCTATAAAGTAAGTATTCCCTCATTTTACAAATGCAAAAGCTGAGCCCCGAACAAACAAGTGACTTTCTCAAATGGGAGAGCCAAGGATTGAATACAAATAGCCTAACTCCAGAGCTAACTCTCAACCTGTCATTTATCCTGCCTCTACCTCTAGAGTTCTATCCGTTTCCCACGCTCGTGATCTAGAACTTTTATGACTTGGCATCCTCCTGGGCTCTCTTTGGGCACGTGTTCCATCACGGAAGACCCAAATGGCCCAAAGCCCCAAAGTCTGGCTCACCCAGTTCACCTTCTTTCTCCTGTCTGTGTTTGCCCTACGCCTGGACCTGAATCCAAGAACTGTCTCTTTACCAACCCTCAGAGGCTATGGGCTGTTTTTACATTAAGAGAGAGAGACTTTGTTTAGGGTAGTTTTTAGCTGAGCCTTTTCAATGCCTTCCACATGCTCTGAGAGAGGATAGGCCAGGGAGGAAACATGCCAGAAGAGTGCCGTAAAGCAAAGAAGACATGACAATTGAAATCTAAGGATGAGATCCAAGACCCGTGTGTTGGTTGGTGCAGGCTGTAATAATAAAGTACCACAGACTGGGTGACTTAAAGAACAGAAATCTACTCCTCAGTTCTGAAGGCCAGAAGCCCGAGATCAAGGTGTTGGCAGAGTTGCTCTCTTCGGAGGCTTCTCTGCTTGCAGCTGGCTGCATTCCTTCTGTGTCTCTTCATGTGGTCTTTCTCTGTGTGTGTTTGTGTCCCCATCCTGTCTTCTTAAAAGGACAGCAGTCCTGTTGGATAAGGGCCCACACATATGATCTCATTTTATCATAATTACATCTTTAAAGAGGACCTATCATCAGATGTAGTCACATTCTGAGATATTGGGTCTCAGGACTTGAATAGTTGGCTCTTGGGAGGAGCACAGGTTAACTCATAACAACCAGGCTCCACCACTGTTTAGTTGTATGACTTTGGGCAAGACATTTAACTGCTCTAATTTTTACTCTAGGTCAATCTGTGAAACAGAATAAGGAAACAAGATTGTCATGGAAGGCAAAAGAGACTCTAAAGGACTATACCAACATATGGACCTGCAAATTTGTCTTGTCACGAATGACAACAAAACACAGAGATGACAGTAACATACTTGGGATCTATGCTTTTGGACACTGTACTTTAAGAGGAACATTGGCAAATTGGAGTAACCAGTTTGAGAGGGACCAGAATGATGAATGATCTGGAGGAGAGGACATGGAAAGAACAGTTGAGTAAAGCAAGATATTTAAGTCAAAGAAGAGATGAGAAAAGAAGGTGCAGAGAGCCATCTCAAAATACTTGTTTACTATTATGACAAAAAAGGGATGGCATGAGTCTGCTTGGTTTCAGAGAGGAGATCTGATAGTAAAAATTTTTAGGGAGGAAGATTTCAGCCCAATAACAAGAGGAGTTTCTAATGGAACATCCACAGTTGAGGTACCGAGTTTCCTTCCTGAGAAGGTATAAGGCTCAGGTGCTTTTCTGAACATCTACTCTGCCAAACACGGTGCTAAGCAATTTCACGTAGAGTGGAGTAGGAAGGGTCTGTCCTTCAATAGGTGGTATGGTAGAATAATTGGCCTCAAAAGTCTCCCCAGTTTTGAGGTTCCCTCTCCCATAAATAGTATTGCCTGCAAGATAGGGAAAACTTAGGCAAGCAGATTTTAGTTAATGGAGTCATCTTATAAGGAAACAAAGTTCTCATGAGACTCACTGCAAAAAGTATAAACTTCTCATAAAGGTCTAGGCCTGGAAACTAAAGACTTTTCAGGGATAGAAGCCCTTCCTCATTGTGCATGGCTCTCAAATGCCCCCTTAGTCTCAGATTCACGCTCAACTTTCAGGTCTGGCACACTCAGCTAATCAACTAGAACTTCTGACTCTCAACTCCAAAGGAACATGCATCCTTTGTTCAGAGAGCTATGGAAGGGCAGGCTGGGAAAGAGGGGTTGCATTATTTGGGGAGCTGTCATGACCCATCCTTATGGGAGGGGGTCAAAGCTTACAGCATATGGGGCTGAGTAGCTGCCCCAAACTAAGTCTGCATCAGGAGTTCTCAAACACCTAGGCAGAGATTTTTTACTTCATCTTCCTTCAGAGATTCTGATTCCACAGCTATGGGGTAGGGTTTGGGAATCCATATTTTTGAGTTGCTCTCATGGGTGATTCTAACACAAACCACTCTACGACGTTGTGATTCTGTCCTTCATGGGGTTAATTTATCTAACTTTTCAATCAAAATCCACCCTTATCTCATAGGAATATGTTTGTATCCCTCACATGACATCTTTCAAATTACCTTCACTCCAATTTTGTTTTATAACCCCAACTTAGTTATGTGGTCCTGGAGGGCACAGATTATTTCTCTTTCATCTTGCCAGCTCCTACAAGCATTTACCACAGTGTCTGGCACTGTGTTGATTCCCATAGAATCGATATGGTTCTGAGAACCTACGGAAAGCTGCATTAATAGGATGTTTTCTACCTCCCCAGCCCAGGCAGGGAAACCCACTCAGAAAACGCCTAATTGTTCTGTGATTCGACATAGCTGGGTAGTCAGGCTGGGAGGAGGGTGATTAATTACAAGCAGCATGCTGTGCTGCCCCAGAGGCTGGTAGCCTATGTTACACAGTCAATTAGCTACCAGACACAATCATCTAGGTTGTTATTTATTACTGGGTATGTCTGAGCAGTGAATCCTGTGAGGCCGAAAACAAGCGAGGGGATCTGTCACTGTGGGCCTCCAGGCAGGAAATATGGGGTGGGGGGGCACCAGGGACCCCTGAACAGGGGCTATTCTCTCCAAGTCAGGCAGTTGGAGAGGTTCCAGGTCCTTCCTCCTACAGCTCTTAATACACAAGATGAGGAGGAGCTAAACGAATTCAGTTCGTGCAGGGTGTGCAAGCACCAAGGAGGCCCCAGGGGTAGAGAACACAGAAAATAATAAGATCTGTGCATGGGAAGTCTGCAAGCTTGTGGGTGAGAAAGAAGCAGGCACTCGACGAAAGAGAGGTCAAAATAAAAGCTTTAAGCAGCTTTACCTAGCCTCAGCAGATGGGTTGTAGATAAGAAATCAAAAGGCAGCTCACAAATGGTATGGATCATCTTCAATGGGCGGTAAAAGAATATCACTTTTTAACCAGAGTGATCTGGAAGAAGGTGAAATGCCAGCCAGACCTGGAGGGTAAGGGAGGAGAATTACAGGGAAGAGGGAAAAAGAAAGCTTAGGCTTTGTAGACACCTTCTCTCAAACACTATACTTGACATTGTGAAAGACAGTGCTACATTTCTCTGCTACATTGTGGAAACACCATGGATACTGGGGCCAGATTCAACCTGACTTTGAAAATCCTGGTTCTGCCGCTTACCTTGGGCTAATTTGTTAACCCATCTGCAGCTGTTTCCTAATCTGCAATAAGGGAAAAAGATATTTATCTCAATGTGCGGTTACAAAGATGGATTGAGATAATCATGTATGTGGAACACCTGGCAGGTGCTCAAAAAAGTGATAACTAGACTTCTTATTGTTGTTCAAAACAGACCCACAAAGCTGGCTTGTCCCTTTCACAGATGAGAAAACCGAGGCTTAGAGAAATGATGTGATTTATCCAAAGTGACAGGCTGGAAAGCGACAGGGTCAGAATTTAAACTCATTATCTTTGTGACTCCAAAGCACATTCCTTTCCCAGTACACTTTAAAGAGAGGGGGGGCAACACAGGCTCTATTTAAGGGAACCTGAGTAGGACATTTTTTTAAAAAAGATTTTATTTATTTATTTGACAGATCATAAGTAGGCAGAGAGGCAGGCAGAGAGAGGAAGGGAAGCAGGCTCCCTACTGAGCAGAGAGCCCAATGCGGGGCTTGATCCCAGGACCCTGGGACCATGACCTGAGCCGAAAGCAGAGGCTTTAACCCACTGAGCCACCCAGGTGCCCCAGAGTAGGACATTTTTGTGGGGAAGTTAAAGTTCATGGAAAGAGCTACCGCTTACTCATGCTAACAAATTAGTCCAGGATAAAACCCAGCATTGGCTTCAACTTCTCTGAGCTCCCTGCCCATCTCTGCCCTCCTCTCCTGCACTTCTGGCCTGTCACTTCCTCTGGCCGCTGCCATGCTGAGTGGCCCTGTCGTTCACTGCCTTCAGTTGCTCTTTACCATCCTTATGCTCATTGTTTCTGTTGAGGGTCAAGCACAGCCTGGTGATATCTTGCAGAAATTTTTCTCTTCTTAAACTGAGCAGGCCTGGCACCCTCCCCCTCCCACCCCTATGAAGGTAGAATTTCCTAGGCCTCAGAGACTAGAGGCACAAATGTGAAATGTCACACTTAGCCCTTTTCTCCATGGGGGGAGGGGCGGGGTCCCACATGGAAGGAAAGCAGGGAGAACAGATTTAGGAAGCAGTTCCCTCGGGAACTGAACACCAGCAGCTCTCCTTGGATTCTCAGGTTCCATGACAAAGTCTAGATCCTTGGGGTAGATTCCCACTACTGGGATGAATTGTCCCTCTGGTATCAATCCACTACCATTTGCAATTTTGTCCCCAAAAGACCCAAAACTTGTGCTTGCTTGGATTTGGCCTTGGGAATTGGGAGTCCATTATTCTCTAGGGGGTTCTTAACTGACTAAGTCATCCAGATGCCCCTAAACAAATTTATTACAGGACTTCTCAGAGTCTTTATCTTAATGGTTCATATGGATCTCTTAGAGCATGGATAATACTACAGACATCTATAAATTTAATTTTTTGAGTAGGCATTGTAGTTATATGGTTCAAAATTCAAAATCTATAAGAGGATATACACTTCAAGAACCTTTTCTTCTTCATAGCCCCTTTATCTCATCATAAACAATATTTTTAAAATATATTTTCCTAGGAATATTTTATTAATGTATAGTCATTATGTATTTTTTCTATCCATTTCTACACAAATGGTATCATATTATAAACACTAGTATACAACTAATTTTTCTCTCACCAAATTTCTTTTCCATATTAGTACATTAAAATCACCTTTATTTTTTAATAATACTGTAGTATTCCATTTCATGGATGTGCCAGCTCTGTCTTTTGTGAATATGTAATTTTTTCTCATTTTCCAAACATTGTTGCAATAAATAATTTCATACATATATTTATTTACATGCGTGAGACAAATTTCCAGATGTGGAATTCCCATGTTAATGTATCTGTATTACAAAGAGGATGCATGTGCCATATCAAATTTCTGGAGATTTGCCAAAATGATAGGTGAAGAATATTTTTCTCAGTGTAGCAATAATTTGCATTTTTCTTATTATGAAGGATGTTGAGCATTCTTTCACAGGTTTAAGAGTCATTTGTATCTATTTTTCTGTGCACTCTTTATAATCTTTGCCAGTGGGTTGTTGGTCTTGTTTTTATTGATTTGTAAGAACTCTTTAGGTATTACACAAATTAGTCGTTTGTTTTGTTTTTTAAATAATCTTTACACCCCACGGAGGGTTTAAACTCACAATCCAAATATCAAGAGTCGCATGCTCTACTGACTCAGCCAGCCAGGCACCCCTAGCCCTTTGTTAATGAGTTGAAAATATTTTTCTCTAATTTGTTTTTTATCTTTTATCTTTAAGCATGTGTTTTTTGCCATCCAGAATTTTTTATGTAAAAAAAAATTATTCATCCTTTTTAAAAGACTCTGGGGTATTTTAAAAATCATAGTTAGAAAGCTTTTCCTGAAATTGTAAAAGAATTTTTCCAGTTTCTTTTAATACTTTTATATTTTCATTTTTCCATTTAAATAATTGGCTTTTTAAAGATTTATCTAGAGGAGGGTGCCTGGGTTGTGCAGTCAGTTAGGCTTCTAACTCTTGTTGGCTCAAGTCGTGATCTCAGGGTTGTGAGATGAAGTCCTGGATAGTGAGATCAAGCCCTATGTCAGGCTCCGCACTCAGTGAGGAGTATGCTTGTTCCTCTCCCTTCCCTCTTCTCTCTCTTAAAGAAATAAAGAAATAAAATCTAAAAAAAAAATTATACTGGGCATAAGGTATAGTTTATACACATGTTTTTTTTTTCCAGATGGTTAACTTGCTGTACTGACAACAATTATTAAATAATTCATCTTAATATTTTGAAATACCACTTTTTATTTATTAAGCTTCCATAAGGGTTTAAGTCTATTTCCAAACTTTTCGTTGTTATTTGGATCATTTTCTATTCATGCATCCATAGCATACTGTTAATTATTAAGGCTTTATAGTATGTTTTAATATCTGATAGACTTGTTCCCATGTTACTTTTCTTTTTCAGAATTTTCCTGGCTATATATTTTTGTTTATTTTTCAAATAAACGATGGAGCTAGATTGTCTGACTTCTTAAAAACTTCAGTTGGTATATTTATGGAATTGTTTTAATCTTATAGATTACCTACTGAGAACTGACATCTTTTTGAGGTTGCAGCTTCCTTTCCAACAATATAGGATGCTTTTTTTTTTTTCCATTCATTTGAGCCTTTTGAATCCCTCAAGAGGGTTTAAAGATTTTCATTATATAGATCTTTCTATAGACATTTCTTATTAAGTTTATTTCAAGGGGTGCCTCACTGGCTCAATAGGTTAAGCATCCAACTCTTGATTTTGGCTGAGGTCACAATCTAAGGGCTGTGGGATCAAGCCCTACATGGGCTCCGTACTGGGTATGGAGCCTGCTTGAGATTTTCTTGCTCCCTTTCTCTGTCCTTCCCTGCTCCTTTTCAAGATAGAGAGATAAATAAATAAATACTAAAAAAATTATTTCTAGATATTTCATCTTTCATTATTATTATGAATGGGGTCTTTTCTGTGACATTATGAAGCTTTTTTGGAAGGTAATCTTTTTTTAAAAAAAATTTATTTATTTATTTGACAGAGATTACAGGTAGGCAGAGAGACAGTCAGAGAGAGGGAGGGGGAAGCAGGCTCCCCACCGGGCAGAGAGCCCAATGTGGGGCTAGATCCTAGGACTCTGGGATCAGGACCTGAGCTGAAGGCAGAGGCTTTAACCTACTAGCCACCCAGGTGCCCCTTGGAAGGTAATCTTATGAGACTAGTGGCCTGTGGGACCATCTTGGGAAATAGTACTCGACGTTGTATGGCCTCTTTGCTCTAAATAACATGTAGCTGGATGGAAAATGACATTTCCATAGAGTGTCCAGAGACTGTGTGAGGAAGGGACAGAGGAAGACCATTCTTTTGTCTTTGGAAGAGTTTTGGTCCCATTCTGTGCTATATAGGAGCACTCATGGAATATCTGAACTGGAAGACTGTAGAAGATCAAGCAATTAAATCCTCTCATATGGAGTTGAGAAAACAAATGATCAAAGAGAAAAAATAATGTGCAGAGATTGGGCAAAACCTGGGTTCTGGCCCATATCTGTGGATGTCTAGGGCTTTCTATGGTTGAGCTTCCTTGTCGCCAGTAATAGCAATACCTTATTCTGTTCTGAATTTCTTCGTGCTTTCCTGAGGGTTTGAGAAAATGTATCCAGCATCAATTTTGCCCTAGTCTGGTACCAGATGCTATGTCACCCACTGCATATACACCAGTCCTAATGACACTACACATTCCCATCTTTCAGCCCTGCACAATCTTGACTAACCTGTGTTTCTTTCCTGTAGAATCTCTATTTCTTGTCCATACCTAGAGAAATGATTGCATCAGTGTTTCCTTGTATGTGCGGTCAAACTTGGTTATCGGGTGTGTGTGAACCATGGCTAAGGTGCAATGGGCTCTCACATCGGAAGGGGTTCAGAAGATTAAAAATGGTTCTGATTGTTAATAGGAGCAGTTAATAGGTGCCCATCTGGTTCACTTCTTCCTTCACCCCCTAACCCTTCCCACCTCAGCTAATAGGTGTTTAACTGTGAAATTTCTTCAAGCCTGAGTTAGAGTTGTTGAAGATTCATCAACCTTTCTCCTTCCCATGTCCCTTCCTGGTTAATCAGCAGTGACTACCATTTACCATAGAGGGTTTTTAGTGATGATAATCATGCCAACAAGCGTTCTCCTTACAACCTGGTAAAAGAAACGCTGACTTGGGGGTGCCAAAGGCTTAGAGGGACATTTTGCTCTCTGATGGTTACTGGCTGTATGACCTAAGCCTGATCATATAAACTCTCAGGCCTGACTCCTCCTCCCATCAGTGGGAGAGTGAATAAATGCACCGTAGTCAAAACATATGAATGACAGCAATATGCAAAAATCTGAATGAATCTTAGCAATATGCTTTTTGTGTTTATTTTGTTTGTTTCAAAGCCAACTCAACTTATAAAAAGTTACAAGTACAGTCCAAATGCCTTTTTTTTCCCCTGCTCCATTTTAGATTAAGTTGCCAATCTGATACTCCATCATCCTTGAATACTCTAGGGTATATTTTCTACATACAAGGGCATGCTTTTACACAACCACAATACAGGCATCATAATCAGGAAATTACATTAATGTTTGACCACCATGCAATCCTCAAACCTCATTTAAGTTTTTTCAGGTATTCCAGAATGGCTTTTTAGACCAAAAGAGTCTAGTTCAGAGTCACATGTTGTATTTAGCTGTTGTGTTTGTTTCGGTCTCTTTCATCTGGAACTATTCTTCAATTTTTCTTTGACTTTCATGACTTTTACACTTTTGAAGATTATAGCAAAGTCATTTCACAGAATGTCCCTTGATGCGACAAATTGACCTTTGTCTGATATTTTCTCACGATTAGATTCAGGTTATGTATCTTTGGCAGGAATATTCCAGAAGCAGTGCTGTGTTCTTTTCATTGCATCCTACCAAGCACATGGTTTTGATTTGTCCCATTGCTGATGAAGAGCACTTTGACCCCTTGATTAAGATGGTGTCTATCAAGCTTCTCCTCTGTGAAGTCACCCTTTTCCCCTTCAGCAATATAATTTTAGGTAAAATATAGTAAGTACAGAAATTATAAACAGTATAGTGCCTTTTTATAAAGTTAAAAATAACTAACTTAAAAAAATGTTTATTAGGAATATATATAGTTGAGATAGAACCACATAAAAAGAAAAAGCAAATGAATGATGAACACAGGAATAAGGTTGGCTATGTTGGATGGAAGGGGTAGGGAGGTGGGTGGGAGAAGGAAGGCACAGGTATGTGTCAGTTATTACCAAGGCACTGGCATTGGTGTTGGGTGGTGGGTTCAGAGAGGCTTATTATATTGTTGAAACAAGGTAAGAAGGAAAGAAGGTCATGCTTGGACCGACGGTGACAGTGAGTCAAGAACCATTATGATTAATTCAATTCTATGTACTTAAGTTCCAATTTTTAAAATTTATAGGATGTTTGATAGGTATATAGTGGAGAAATACCAGGAAGTAGAAGAGAGAATTCTAAGGTCACTCCAATGACCTTTGCCCACATCCCCAACCACAGTGATTAGGGAACCAAATACTCCAAATCCTTCTATTCCCTTGACTAGAGCAGATTGGTTTGAGCCCAGAGAATAGACTCTACAGACTAGAAAAGCTGTTAAAGCTTAGAGCATTTTGATAATAAAATCTAGGAAAATTTATCTCCTTCCTGGAGCAATTTTGCATTCCCAGAACATTTGTATTTTTCCAGCTTCATTTCCCATTTGCAAGAACACATATGAATTTCCCAGTCTTCTATGTACCCAGGCCCTGGCTCTGGCATGTGTGAGTTTGGCATCGTTGACACAGACAGGCTTTTATTAGAAAGTCTTGGGTTCTAATCCCAGTTGTATTTTTTTTTTAAGTAAGCTCTATGCCCAATATGCAGCTCAAACTCATGACCCTGAGATCAAGAGTCACATTCTCTACCAAATTCCAGTTGTGTTTTTAATTGCTGAGTGACCTGAGGCAAATAATTTCCCTTCCACAGGCCTCAACTTATCTAGGTGGGATTATTGACCCTTTTCTTTCCCCCCAGAGATTGTTTAGTAGGTCTGGGTAGAGCCCAGAGAGGCATATTTTGAAAAGGCTACTCAGATAAAAATCCATACACTTGTTGACCATCTCATCCACACTTTCATGTCCTTATCTTAATGCTTTTGCTTTTCTGGATGTTCTACTCTGTAATGGGTGTCCATTGAACTGCAGTTCTTCTCTGGGAAATGACCACACTCCACAGAGGTTGGCAGCCAAATGTCTGTTCTGTGATCCTGCCCTTAACTGTAGTCAATTTATCTAGGGGTTGTCACATGACTTGAAATAAGTCAATTATAGTGGTCCCCCCCCCGCCCCCCCGCCACCGGAATCTGAAATTGGGACAGAGAGATTCCAGTCTTAATCCTTGCCAGTCTTCTCAATCTCAAAGGAAATTTCTGCATTGTAAGATTGGCTAACACAGAAGAGATTTAGAATGAAGCTGGTGGACGGTAAGGGGAGAGAGGGAGGGGGCAGTGGGAAGTGTAAACAATTTTCAAATTGAGTTCCCATTTCTTGGTTCTAGTCCCTCTGGGTGCCTGTTTTATTTTTGTTTGTTTGTTTGTTTTATTTTGTTTTGTTTGTTTGTTTTTCCTCTACTCTTACATGATGGTTAATCGTGTGTGTCAACTTGACTGGGTTAAGGATGCCCAGATAGGTGGTAAAACTCTATTTCTGGGTATGTATGTGAAGATGTCTCTGAAAGAGATTAGGATTCATTAGATTGAATAAAGCTGATCTCCTTCCCCAATGTGTGTGGCATCGTTCAATCCATTGAGGGCCTGAATAGATCAAAAAGCTGAGGAAAGATTTAATTTGCCCTCTCTGCTTTAGTTGAGATATCTTTTTTTTTTTTTTTTTTCCCCTCCTGGACTTAGGTGCTCTCACTTCATGAGCTTTTGGACTCAGACTGGGACTCAAACCATTAGCTCCCAGTCATTCAGCCCTTCGGACTTGGATTGAATTACAACATTGGACTTCTTGGTTCTCCAACTTGCAGACAGCAGACGGCAGGACTTTTCAGCCTCCATAACCACATGAGCCAGTTCCTATAATAAGTCTTCTCTCTCTCTCTCTCTCTATATATATATATACATATATATATATGTATATATATATATAATATTCTACTGGTTCTATTTCACTGGAGAAGCACACTGACTAATATGCCTTGAGTAGGTGAGATGATGAGATATTAATTTCTTTACTGAGATAATTTGCAAAATAATTTATTCTCTCCTGTCCACTGCTCTGCTTATCTGCCTTCATCCTGGACTGCAAGAACTTCACTGTGGGTTGATGGACTATAGACTGAATAACTATAGGTAGAAAATAAACTTCTGCACTTGGTGGTGGAGGTAGGGAAATCAGATAAATGTAAAAATAAGCTAAAGTCCTTAGCTTTTCAGAAGGAGAGATACTTATTAATTCTACGCATTAGAGAAATACATTTGAATGTATGTGTTAGAAGTTTCAGAGTAACCATTGGAAAGGTAAATATAAATATGTGTATCTTTCAAATAAGTAAAGCAAAATGGATAGAGGGAATTTTATGCCTTTGACATTATAAGTCTCTTCATTAGAAAAATGAAAACGGAAACAGGAAGCTTCCCATGGGGCGCCTGGGTTGCTCTGCTTTCGACTCCAGTTATGATCCCAGGGTCTGGGATGGAGCCCCACCTCGGGCTCCCTGCCTGCTTCCCCCGCCTCTCTCTGCCTGCCTCTCTGCCTATTTGTGATCTCTGTCTGTCAAATAAATAAATAAAATCTTAAAAAAAAAAAAAAAAGAAACGGGAAGTTTCCCTCAATAAAAAGAGTAATGATGTTAAATCAATAATGAAAATGTTGCTTTTGTCTTATCGAGTTGACAAGACAAACACACAAACAAAAATTATAATAATCTAATGTCATCTAGGGTGTGGAGAAATGAACTCCATGTGAACTTCTGGTGTGACTATATATTGCTGTAATCTTTCCAGAAGGAAATCTGTCAACATATACTAAAGCCCTGATTTATTTATTTTGACTTTTGACCCAGAAATTCCACTTCTCAGAATGTATCCCAAGGAAGCAATTAAGAAGGTAAATAAAAGTATTTATTCTAGCATGGCTTATAATAGTAAAAATATTAAAATAACCTAAGTGCTTAAAATTATAGTATTGTTTTAATAAATCATGTTATTTCCATACTTCAGAATACTAGGCAGTGATTATCAATTATAATGTAGGTTAATATTTATTGGCATAAATTGGAAGGATATCCACAATAGTTTTCAAGAAATAACAGAATGCACAGCAATATAAATTGAGTTTTCGTAAAATTACTATGTGTCTCTAAATGCAGAGAAAAATGTGGGGAAGCACTCACATGTATTAACTGATGTGTTTTTCTTTAAGTAAGCTCAGTTGTTCATTTTATTTTTCCTTGGCTCACTTGGAATTATGAGTACACAAGCTCTGGATGAACTCTAAATCACTATTTAAAAAGATATTGTTTTTATAATATGTGCCCCGGTAAAAGAAGGTCCAAATCGCTTTGTATCCTTCTGTTTCTCATTTGACTCTTCAATTTGGTCTACTCCTGCATTGCTATGTGACCTGGGGCAAGTTCCCAAACCTCTCAATGCTTCAATTTCCATATCTTTAAAATGAGAATAATCATAATCTTACCTTATAAAGTTGTAATGAGCGTCGAATGAGTTAATATTTGTAAGTATAATGCCAGATACATGTCACATTCCCATATATTAACTGTTGTTATTAATACAATGTCACCCCATAACCTGGAAACAATAGGTGCCCCAGTGGAGTTTGTGAGCATATGCTTTTACCTTCTGGACACTTAAGTCATTCTATATTGAAAATGGTCTGATATCTGGTTCCCAAACAAATCCCTTCTGATCCTCTTTACATTTCACGTCATAACTCCACTCTCCCATCCTCTCCTGCCAGGAACTTTCTCAGTACCTAAGTCCTTACACTCCATTCCTTTTTTATGAAGATACCATTCCATCCCTTTTCTTTCCTGCCTCCCAGGGACATGCTTTTTTTTAGAAGGGACCTCTAAAGGCAGAATATCTCAACTTAAGAGGCACTATGAGGTTTGCAAATTGTGCTTTCAGACCCTTCCACTCATACTCTAGAACGCTTCACACTTATCCTGTGATGACTAGGAAGAAAGATGGTTCTGGCTTCCTTTGCTTGAGACTTGGTCTTCAAGGGGTTGAGAGATGGAGAGCAACCACAATTGAGGTTAAACTTGAATTGGGCAAATACTTGGCAGTTGTAGCCAGCTGGGGAGACGGGTCTGAAGGTAGGACAAGGGTGATAATTTTTGAACTGATCTCTGAGAAAAAAACCAGAACTGGTTTTTGATTTCTGGAAATACCCTAACCTCAGTTGTCAATGTATCACAAGTGGAAAATAAATAAGCAAAAACTAAATAGCCACGTGGAATTTGCTGTGGAAGTTGGATTGCCTTTGCAACTACATTTGGGACATTTCTAGAGAATTTCCCATGAACAGTCATGAGATAAATACTGACAACTGGGAAATACTAATTGCTGGGAATCCTAAAAGCTGGCTAATGCTGGTAGAAAATAGGATGAGATCTTTTTGATTTTACATGATGTTGAAAAAATTCCACTGAACATTATTATGAAGGGACATTTCTCTGTGTTGCCTTAGTCCTCATGATGAGTGTTGGGCAGCAATACCTGAAGGCACCTGACTTTCCAAAGGGACTTTCATTCAACCATTAATTCAATCACCAAACATTTATTGAGGCACTGAAACTAAGGAGATGGGGATTGATGAGACACTTTCCTTTCCCTTGAGGAGCCCACAGTCTAATGTGGGAGACAGGTAAGTAAACAGATCATTATCATTAAAATTATATACCAAAGTTCTGGGAGCATATGGGAAGGGGTGACTGCCATAGACCTGAGGGGGATGGATGGAGGTTTGAAGGAAAGCTTTTTTTCAGAGGGGAGAATGTTAAGAGCATGTGACTGCAGACTGAGTACTTGAATAAAAACTGGAGAGTTTAGATGCTAAGAGCAACATGGACAAGGAAAAGCACAGTTTCCACTGCTCTGGAAAAGAGCTTTTGCAGGGCAAGGTGTGATTCAGTGCAAGGAAGAAGTTGCATTTTGTCACTTCTGTGTCCGGCTGAGTGTTCTATTTGTATTTGATGAAATAAGTGAAAAACGTGAGGATAAGGAACTATGAAGAAGGGTTTTAACATGGAGGTCCTCTGATTGACAGTTCACTGTAGTGTATAACTACAATTAGACCAATGTTAAGAGCATGCACAATTGACATTTTAGACTGGATGATTCTTAGTTGTGGCGAGCTGTCTATACATTATAGGGTGTTTAGCAACATCTCTGGTCTCTACCTACTAGATGCCAGGAGTAGTTCCCTAGTTTTAATAACTAAGAATGTCTCCAGGTATTGCCAACTGTCTCCTGGAGGACACCCCTAGATGACTACTACTGATTTAGAAAAAGTAGCCAACATTTTTCTATTTTGCTCAGTTAAATTTCCACTGTACTAGGAGGCATTTGAAGTGAAGATCAATGGGGCTTTCGTGAAAACAGGAAACAATCTACATATCCAATAGAATATTAGTTAAATTAGTCATGATATACGTATATAATAAAATATTATACAGCCATTAAAAATAACAGTATAAAAGTACATTAACGTAGAAGTATGCTCCAGATTAACTTTGTTCCAGCATGTGTATACATATATATGTGTATATATTTGGCTTAGGCAAAAAACCATGGGAGAACATACACCAAAATGTTAGCAGTGAAAATCTTGGGAGGAAGAATTACAGGAATTCATTTGTTTCTGTATTTTCTATAAGAATATACTTTTTTTTTAAAAAAAGATTTTATTTATTTGACACAGAGAGAGAGAGCACAAGCAGGGGGAGTGGCAGGCAAGCAGGCAGAGGGAGAAAGAGAAAAACAGGCTCCTTACAGAGCAAGGAGCCCAATGCTGGGCTCGATCCCAGAACACCAGGTTCATGACCTGAGCCAAAAGCAGCCTCTTAACCCACTGAGCCACTTGGGTGCCCCAGAATATACTTTTTTAAAAAAGGTAGATGTGGGAGGAAATAGATATGCCAGTACTTGGCCTAAACAGTGGAAGTCTGCTTGATATAGTTGTTTGTTTTTCCTCTTGAAGTTTTTTTTTTAAACTTTTTTTTTTTAAAGATTTTATTTATTTATTTGGCAGAGAGAGATCACAAGTAGGCAGAGAGGCAGACAAAGAGAGAGGAGGAAGCAGCCTCCTGGCTGAGCAGAGAGCCAGATACGGGGCTTGATCCCAGGACTCTGGGATCATGACCTGAGCCGAAGGCAGAGGCTTGAACCGACTGAGCCACCCAGGCGCCCCTCCTCTTGAAGTTATATGCCAAAAGGGTGCAGCATGGTTAGGGACCTAGTGTATGGGTTTTTCTAGAAAAATGGAATAAAGCTTTCCTGAAGACTAAAGGATGGGTAAACTGTGCTGTTCCTGCAAACCCCTCCTTCCAACATGGAAAAGTTCAGATAAGAGAACCACTGAAGAAAGTGTACCTAATAGAGTGGCCGGAAAGACTCTCTTTCTGATGATGACCCAATAAGAGAAAGGCAGCCAGGCTTCTCTTTAAGAATATTCCCTCTTTGGCCTCAATTGACAACAAGCCTTGACTGTGCAACAGCCACTCACTGGGCTGCATGCATATCTTTAATTACCCACTGGCTGCAGCCAGCAGCTCTTTCCCTTCCACACAGGCCATAACCCTGAGGAGGCAAAGCCTTCAGGCTTTAGTGAGTCAGCCCCAGTAAGGCCAGGGAAGAACAAAATGAAGGGAGGGCAGCTGCTCTGGGGTTATCTTGGGTATCTGAAGCCAGTCATGCTGGGGACAGCTAGGAAGTGTGTACCTCTTCTATAGGCCTTTTGTTTGGGGGCCTCAAAGTGAGAACCAGGAGGGGAGGTAGAGGAAATGAAGAACCCTCTCAAAAACAACAGAAGTTATTTCTTCTTGTGTATTTATAAAGGCAAGTTTTTAAAAGTGAGATTTGTTTGACGGTGAGTCATCCCCAACATTTGATGGATATGATTCAGATGACCTTCCCTGACAGCACATTCTGAAAATACAGGCTAAAGTTTCCTGATTGTTCAGAAGCCCTCAAAGAGTTCTAAAAGGTAGCATCCTCAGCTTGGTTTTTAATCATCTATATTTCTGGTGGTGGTGTTGATAGGTTGAAAGCAAAAATTAACAACCCTTGGCTCTGCTGGGAGGAATGGATGCTTACCTAGAACTGGCAGGAATTAGGTTGCCATCAGATGCAGGACATAGATAAGACAGAATTCAAGAGTTCTGAGTTCTAAAACTCCCTCAATGACCAGCAGAGTGCCTTGACCTTGATCAAGACACTTTGCCTACCTCAGATGTAACATGAGGGTACAGCTAGACTGGAGACTATTAAGGTCCCTCTCAGCCTTCCTTGGTAGCCTGATACTCATCAAGGTTAAGTGTCTACCCTTTGTGCAACCTCAGCATCTTATGTTTATCTCTGTAGTAACACATCATAGAATACTGTTGTTGCTTGACTGGTCTGTAAGTCCTCCTTAGACCACAGAGAGAATCCTTGCCTTCTTCACCACTGCAGTACAGAACCTGGAACCCTGTATGTAGCACATAGTCAATTGATCTTTGCCGAAGGAAAGTATGATTGATCTTAGAGTCTCCCAATTCCAGCCTCCAGTCTCATTCTTCTGCCTTCTATTATTTCCCCTGCCTTGTCTTCTTATTGGGTCTAGAATAGAAACTTTTACTCAGACTTTGGGTGTCCTTCAAGCCACTTCGGGAAACCAGCTACACTAGATACCTTTTATGTATTTACTCTGTTCTTAATGACCATTGTTGTGGCATGGGAATGCGCCTTTTAGATGTTCAACTAAGAGTATTATCCACCAAGAGTCCAAGCTGTTGAGCTCTCAAGTGCCCTCCATGTTTGTTCGAAGGCCACTGCTTCCAAAGACTACTTCTAGTCAATGGCTGAGTCCAGCAGGGACACTAAGTCAGACTTCCTCCTAATTGACTAAAATCTCCCCTGGTGGGCAACTTTGGCTTGAGGACTCTACAGTGGACTTGCTAAACTCTCCCTGACACTTAAAACTTGGACCTAAACCATCTAAAATACTTCCACTCTCTCTCCCTCCCTTCTTCACCCCTCAATCCCTTCCTTCTTTCTCTCTCCTTCACTTGGGGTCATATTTACTTCTAATGGCTCTTGTTTAGCTCCTTTAGCATTCTCTATCACAACAATTTCCTTAATACACTTTATCCAATTTAATCTTGTCTTGGCATTTGCTTCTTAGGGGACCAGGACTAACACAACCACTTTCTCTGAGAGTTCCCTCTATACCACTGGATGGGCCCCTAATTCTCTTCTTGGTCCTTCATCTAACTCCTAGCAGTTTGGACCAGGGGTAGACTAGTCACATTTTCTTTCCAAGGAATTTGAAATTGGTAACAAGTTAGTCTCTGTACATGGCTGTAACTGAGGGAAACCCACATGGTAAACGTGGCACAGCTATCTTCTTACAACTGTGTACTTGAAGAAGCAGAGAAAGCCAGTCTGGAAAGAAAGAAAATAAGATAAATTTCAGAGACTTAAGGATAGTACTGTCTGGTGCTGTGTCTTGTTTCAGACCTAGCTGTCCCTAAATTCTACAAGATATTTTAGTATTTATCCGGTACTTTCCATTTTTAGCTTGTTATTTAAATTCAATTATGTTACTTATGATCAGAAGAAACTAGATTTAATCATTACTTGTACCTAGTAAATTTTCAGTGATGAAATAGGCCCTTTGTAAGTATAATCACAGAAAGTAATGGTCATTACCCTATGCCCTATGGCAAAGGTGATCATACCATTTATTATCTAAAGTGTGACAGTTTTGAAAGTGAAATGGGGAGCTATTCATAATTGTGTTAAAACAACAAGCTTAATCTAGGACTCTTCTGGACAAACTGGGACTATTATGGTCACCATACTCCCATAAAGAAAGTCAGTTGATAAAAAAAAAAAAATTTAATGAGATTGGACACAGTTGCAATGAAATAAACCCCTTATAGGATCATTGAAATCCCAGATGTCTCTGAAAAAGGAATTTTTGAGATTTTCTTTTTACGTTATTACTTTTCAAAGAAATTGAGGTTCAGAAAGAAGTAATTCACTCAAGGCCACTCAGCTAATAAGTAGAAGAGCTAGACTCAAACCTAGGTGTCTCTAGTCCTCTAGTCCAGTGTTCTTTCCTCAATGCAAGAGCCCTCAGAAGTATTTTGGTTCCCTTTTAGTGTGAGCTCTGGGCTTCTCCCTTTGTCTGAAACATCAAGGTCTCTCAGAACACATATTCTTATTGAGAATAAATTATTAAAACAATCCTTGGGAGTGTCCTCTTTATGCCAATGTGACAGACTGTATTTTTCAAAGACAGTCTCAATAATATCTTTTAGCCCCACTGTTTTACAGTGGATTCTTGCCACTCCTTCATCAAGAGATTGTCCATTTTTCCATTATTTTGAATATGGGTGAGCTCTATGACTGCTTTGAGCAAGAGGATGTGGTGAAAGTAATGCTGATGTAGTGTGGCTGCTTTTCAGTTTTTGCTTGGGCTACTTGGAATGTTTACTCTTAGGAAATTCCTTTTTGGAACCCAGCTACCATTCTGCAAGAAAGTCCAAGCCTTCTGGAGAGGCTGTGGTCAACAGTGCAACTGAGATCCCTGTCAACAGCCAACATCATCGCCCCACGATGTGAGTGAGCCATCTGAGACAACCAGCATTGCTGAGACTTGAGATGCTGCATCCCAGCCAATGTACAACTGCAATTTCATGACCAGCATCAAGTGAGAATCACTCAACTGAGCTAACTCAACCCATGAGAACAAGAAAAGAGCAATAAATTTTCATTTTAAGTCACTGAACTTTGGAGGAATTTTGGGTACCAATAGCAGAACTCTCTCTCCACATCCAAATTAGTTCAAGCTGGAAACGGGCCACCTTCTTGGGATAAGGTGCTCACCTCATAATTATAGCCACAGTGAATAATCTATTTGTCAAGAGAGCTCTTTATGGGGGAGCTTGAAGAACCATTCATCTGAGTTTTTATTACCTGAGATAGAAACTGTGAATTCCATTGGGAACTTTTCATGTAAAATCCAAGAATACTTGGCACTCCATCCATGACTTGACCCCAACTTACCTGCCTCATCCTCTAAATTCTCTGCTGAACTGGCAAATACCTCATGGCTTTAGTGCTTTACTGACTGCATGCTGTTTTACTGTACCATGCTGTGCTCAGGCTCACCTTGGAATTTCATTCTTATCTCAATTCACCTATTCCCAACTTACTCATCTTTGACGTAGTTTGAGACTGGACATTCCCCTTCCAATGAGGTCTCCTTTAATGTTCTGCATTTGTTTATCTAAGCAGGTAACACTTTATTAGATTTGCCTACTAACGTACCCAACTTACCAACGAGAATGTAAGCCGTTGGGCGATGGGAAAGTCTTTATCTATTTGTCTGTCTATCTATCTATCTATCTATCTATCTATCCATCTTTTAGTTAGTTAGTTAATTTGGGTTCTTGTTTCTTTTCTGGTCCTCAGAATAATGACTCTGATCAAGAAATGTTTTATGAGGTAAAACTAAGGAGTCAATGAAAGTAAATGGAAGATTTCAAAAGGATCATTTTCCTTTTAACCAGGCCTTCTCACCAACAATTACTCCTTCTCCCAGTAACAATCACAACAGCAAAAGCAAACACTTATGATGAAGTATTGGCATGTGCTGGGAACTCTTCACACATGAATTATGCATACAATCCCCATAGCTTTATAAGGTAGATATTATTATCATTCCCATTTTACGGATAAGAAAAATCAGTAATTCATCTAAGAGCCCACAGTTTTTTTTTTTTTTTTTAATATTTTGTTTACTTATTTGGCAGAGAGAGAGAGATCACAAGCAGGCAGAGAGGCAGGCAGAGGGGGAGGAGGGAAGCAGGCTCCCTGCAGAGCAGAGAGCCCTATATGGGGCTCTATCCCAGGACCCTGGTATCATGACCTGAGCCAAAGGCAGAGGCTTTAACCCACTGAGCCACCCAGGCACCATGAGCCCACACTTTTTAAGGGGCAGAGCTTGGATTTCAATCTACACACTCTGGTTCTAAAGCATAGATTCTTACCCTTTCAAGTTATGGTGACTTGGAACTAGCCATCATGATGTGAAATCCCTGGGAATGTTCAGGGTTAACCGCCCCAGCCCTGCTACTGTACTTTCTGGGGCAAGTTGCTAGTAACTGCTGCATTCCCATAGGAAGACAAAGTTAATGAAAGAGAAAGAAAGGTGGATAAATAATTTACCACCTGAGCACCGAGAAGAGATTTCTTGGATTAAGAGTCAGGAAACTCAAAAGACACAATTTAGACAATAAGGTAATAAATGACACAATTATTATCCAATTGGCTACAGGCTCATTCCGGCTCTGGAGTCTGCATTTCCCCTGACAGGGTTACTGCTTCTGCTCCTCTCCCATAAGACCTCTACAAATAGAGGCAGATTTTCCCACCCACCTTTATCAAAATAAATTTGTTTATAAAGCCTAAATTCTATATTTTTAAAAGAGTGAATTTAAAAATTATTAACATGTGTATTGAGCTATGGGACTAGAGAAGGACCAAGGGAGAAAGAGATGAAAAGAGGGAGAAAGAACAGAAAGCTTAAGGGCGTCAGCAGAGCGAGAGAGAAAGGGAGAATTAGAGGTAGAAAGAGACAGAGACATGAGGAGACATTATGTTGCTGTTTAATACAACTTCATGTTGAACTAGAATCCCTAGCCCTACAGGATTTCTGGGAAATACAGCTAAGCCAACAATAGATCCATTGAAGAAATGGAACCCAAGTTCCAAAACAAAATAAATTCAATTTTCTTTCTGTCTAGAATAGGAATTGTTCCCATCTTCTCTTTGCATGGGCTGTTGGAAGGCAATATTCAGTAGTGAGTGAGAGTATGATCTCTGGGGCCAGATTGCCCAACTTGGACTTCTGGCCAAGTTGTGTACCACTGTCAGAGCTAGGGCAGGTTTCTTTCTTTCTGTTTCAGTTCCCCGTTCTACAATAGCAACACCTACTTTAGGGTTGTTGTGATGAATTTGCATGTAAAACACTTGGAAGAATGACTAGCACACTGGAAGTATTTGATAAATGGTAACATAATAATTAGTCATGGCAAAAATATGTGAGAGCTGGATTTTGTCCCTTCTTTATAAGGGCTGTGGAGCTAAGACTTTGCAGGTTATTGATTTCTGCAGTCAGAGTTACAGGCCAGAGAGAAGGGTCTTGCCTAATGAGGTGGAAGTTAGGCAGAAAGACTGGGATCACCAGCTGGATTCCCAGTTAAGGCTGTGGAGGTACCACCTGCAACATCTACCACCCATGTATCTAGTTGTTCATTTACTAAACACAAGTAGTTATTACATTCTTCTTAACAGGTCCTGTGCTAGGAGCAAAGTGTAGAGAAATGTATAAGAAGAATCTGCCCTCTCGAAATCATATTACAGGGAATATACGAGCATGTGGAATTAACATGAGTATAATGGGTTGCCCGGAAGATCTGGGTTCAAATACAATGAATGATGAGCTAAATGACTTTAGGTTTATGAATTCTCTGAACCTCAAATTTCTTTTATCTAAAATGCAAATGATAAGAACAGTAATAATAATAATAATATGTAATTCAAAGGTTTTGTAAAGCATACATGAAAAAATCACATAAGATGGATGCTTAACACAAAGCTTAGCACATAATGCAGACTCAATAATTATAGCTTTTAAAGAGCGTGATGTACTAGATAAAAGAAGAGTAACAGAAAACACAATAAGCTTTAAAAGAAACAGTGATATGAATAAAGACTTCTGAGGTGCCAAAAGAAGAGTTAGGTATTAATCCATTGGGAATTTGGGGAAAGTGGGCTGGTTTAAGGGGATGGATATGGGAGCTAGTGGTTAGCAGGGAGTTTACCAAGGGAGAAAGGAGAAGGCATTCCAAGCAGAGGAAAGAGAAGAAGCAAAGGCACAGAGGAAAGAAAGGAAATATAGCACGTCCAAAGAAAAGAAATTCAGGGGGCGCCAAGCTGGCTCAGTGGTTAAGCCTCTACCTTTGGCTCATGTCATGATCAGGTCATGATCAGGTCATGATCTCAGGGTCCTGGGATTGAGCCCCACATTGGACTCTCTGCTCAGCAGGGAGCCTGCTTCCCCCACCCCCTCTGCCTACTTCTCTGCCTACTTGTGATCTCTCTCTTTTTCTGTCAAATAAATAAAAATAAATAAAATCTTTTAAAAAATTAAAAAAAAAAAAAGAAAAATTTAGTGAGTCAGGGAAGGGAAAGTGTGGTCATTGTGAGGAAGAAAATCAGTTTAGGTCATAAAGGAGAACTTTCTTGACCAAATACAGAATTAGGACTTCTCTTGCAGGCCAACATCTCCCAGGATCTGTTTAGTACAACACTCACATTGAAAGTTGTGAGCAACCACTGTATGAATATGGTCTGCCCTCAATAAATTCACGAAGTGCTGGGTAGAACTACAGGGAGCGCTTAACTCCCAGAATCTGCAGTGCCTTTAATATACCGAGTCCTCCTACCCCCAAGATGAAGAAGCATCTATAGCATTTACCAAAAAAATTTGTCCCATACTTTCTAATATTAGTTCTGAGAAATTACATCAGGCAAATGCTGCCATAGGTATGACAGTAGTAGAGGCTGCATCTTCAGAACTGGCTTTAAGTGATTTAATGAACAGAGTAGTAGCAGTACAGAACATGGACTCTACAGCCAAACCACCTGGGCTGGAATCCCAGTTTTGTCCCTTAGTAGCCTTGGATATATGAGTCCATCTCTCTGTGCCTCAGTCTCCTCCTCTATAAAATGAGAGTGAGAATATGCTCATGGGGGGTATTATGAGGGTTGAATGAAATAATATTTATAAAGCACTTAGAACAGTGTCTGGAATTTATTAACACTGCCAGAGCATTTTGTTAATTAAATGGAAGGGACAGGAGAGAATTCTCAAAGGGGTTTTACTGGAGCAAGTCAGAAAAGAGAGTGTGTGCGGTACAAAGCTCTCTTGTCCTATGCCGGTTTGTTTTTTACTCTTTTTCAGTTCCCTTGGTGTCCTTTTTCCGTTCCTCATTCATTTGTAGACCAGAGCAGTCGTATCACCAGACAAAGAAGCAGACCGAGATTTTATATGAACATTCAACTTATATGAATGAAAATAAAACAAAATAAAGTATTTAAAAAAAAATCATAAACACATATATTAAAATTGCATGCAGATATAAAATATGTAAAAAATGACATTCATATAAACATTTAACTGGTAAGGGCCATTCATCTGCCCACTCCATATTCAGAGAGCTAGGACTGCTATCAGCTTAGAGGGTCTCTTTTCCCATGTGCTGCTCAGACAGGCAGAAATTTGCCATGCTGAGGACGATTCCAGGATTTAAGGGTCGCTATTTTCCTTATGACTTATCTCCTAAATACAAGCCAACTTAGTGTGGTGCACAACTGAAGAAAGAGATAACTGTTTCCGGAAGAAACACTGTGTTACTCTGACTGGAGGCACCTTTAAAAAGCCTTAGGTAATTTCGATGGTATGTTATTTTTTGTCCAATATACTTTAGAACATCCCTGTAAATTGACATTCTCTTGGAATGTAGAGAGGTGATTATGACCTGGGTCTTCCTGACTCCAAAGTCCTTGTTTTTTTCCACCACAGAGACCCTTGTAGTCAAGTGCTTGTGTGTCATCCACTTGTTCATTGACCACCTCTTTACTAGATGTCTGCAACATGTCGGAAATATGCCAGATGCTTGAGGATAGAGTTGAAACAACTGAGACATGGTTCCTGTTCTCACAGGGCTCCCAGGCTCTGGGGAAGGTACAGAGCAAGAAATGAACTGATGGAGCATGGGAGAAAGACACCCATTTACTTGCCCTTACAGCGCTGCCCTAAACCACTTGGTAAACCAGAACCTAAGTTAGGGTCCTGGGTGTTACGATTAAATCAAATCAAAACCAAGACTAACTTTTAAAATGGGACAGGGGAGTCTCAGACTGTGTGGCTTCGTGATGGTGTCCTCTACCCTCGCTGCCCATTAGAATCATCTAGGAATCATCAGGCCTTATCTGAGATAAATGTAGTAAAAATCTCTAAAGACTAAGAGGCTTAGAACTGACCCAAAGATTGAGAAGATGCTCTGTCTCCACATATCTTGCCATACATTGTAGAAAAAAAAATGTCCTAGATCTTAGAGCTAGAGATGTATGTGGAATGGAGCTTAAGGATACCACCTCTGGACATGGATCATCAGAACTGGAATTCTAGCTCTGTTACTTGCTAACAGTGTGGCCTTGGACATGTCATTTAACCTCAGGGCCTCAGCTTCCAATTAGGAGGATTAAATAAGTCCATAGATATAAACCTCTTAAAAAAAGAAAATAAAATATAGCAAATACTTAATAAATGTTAGCTCTTACTGTTTTCCCATTATGAGAAAATCCCACATGAAGTATAGGAAGTATAGGCCTTCTGATTTTCCCATAGGCTCTTGATGTGTTGCTCCACCTGTGGTTCTGTTCTACCCAGATCAATTGGGTCTCCTATTTTCCCATTTTCTAAATTACACATTCTGTACTCTAATGCCTCTCTCCTTTTTTAATGGAGATATAATTGATTATATAGCATTACGTTAGTTTCAGCTGTATGACATAATGATATGTATTTGTACATGTTGTTAAATGATTATCACAATATGTCTGGTTAACATCTGTCACCACACATAGTTACAAATATTTTTTTCTTGTGATAAGAACTTTTAAGATTTACTCTCTTAGCAAATTTCTTTTTTTAAGAATTTTTTTTATTATTATGTTCAGTTAGCCACTGAATAGTACATCATTAGTTTTTAATGTAGTGTTTAATGATTCATTAGTTATGCACACCATAACACATGCCCTCCTTATTTTAGCAACTTTCAAATAATACAGTATTATTTACTATAGTCACTATGCTGTATATTACATCCCCATGACTTTTTTACTTTATGGTTGAAAGTTTGTACTTTTTAACCTTTTTAACCCTTTTTAACCCTAACCCCCATCCCCCACTTCTGGCAATCACCAGTCTATTCTTTGTATCTGCAAACTCAGCTTTTTGTTTGTTGTTTTCTTTAGATTTCATAGATAAGGGAGATCATATTTGTCTGTCTCTGTGTGACTTATTTCACTTAGCATAATGTCCTTAAGGTCCATCCATATTGTTGGAAGCATTAAGATTTCTTTCTTTTCCTGATGTTTCTTACATTTTTTTAGAAGATTTTAATTTATTTATTTTAGAGAGAAAGAGAGCGAGCACACATGACTTGGGGGAAGGGCAGAGGTAGATGGAGAGAGAGAATCTCAAGCAGATTCCAAGCTGAGCAGGGAGCCCTATCAAACTTGATCTCAGGACCCTGAGATCATGATCAGAGCCAAAATTAAGAGTCAGACCCTTAACTGACTGAGCCACCCAGGTGCCCCCTTGATGTGTCTTTCATTCGATGCTTTACTTATTGTTTGGCTTTGGCTATTGTGGCCACTTAAAAATGACCTCAAATCCATTGCTACATGTCCCATTGAGAGGTAGAGTCCAACTTCTGTTCCTTTGAATGTGGGCTGAGCTTTCTCTGGCTTGATCATTAAAATGCAGCAGAAATGATATTCTAAAATTTTGAGACAGAGTGATAAGGAACCTCTGCCTGTGAATCTTGGAGCACTCCCTCTGGGAAATCCAGCTGCCATGCTAGAAGTCCGACCACTCCGAAGCTGCCATGTGAGAAAGAGCACACAGAGAGGTTCTGAGACTGCATGAAGATACAGACGTGGTAGGACAGCATCCATCTGGTTCAACCCCCAGTGGTTCTCTCAGTTGGTGCCCCAGACATCACATGGAGCAAGAGGAGTTTCTCCTGCCAACTCTAGCCTCAAGTATAGATTCAAAAAAATTAATGATATTTAGCATGGTTTGATTTGTAATGATAGATAAGTGGAAAATTTGCAAACTTCTTTGCAGAAGCATCTCCTTTGGGAGAGTGGGGCCAGGTATAAAACATGACATGGTTGTCACAATGAAGAAACAATACGCATTCTATAAAGTTGGGGGAAGCTAGCTTCAGTAATTCTGCTGTCCATTTATATGTTATGGATCTAACTAGAGTTGAACCTCATGATTCCTGCCATTGCTGTAAAGTTTGCTCTTCTATTCTCTACAACTGAAAACATAGTCCAGAAGAGGGATGCTGAGAAAAATTGGCAGGCAGAACTGATTCACAAAGTTGAGACTAATAAAGGAAACGATTCGTATGTTGAGGGTATGAATTTCCATTCAACAAAACTTTGTTGAATATCTATAAAATGTCAGTCTGTGTACTAGGTATGCACAGGTGAAATCTCCATGGGTATATGGGTAGGGTGTGGGGGCATTAATTCTCTTCCTTTATGTTAAGAATTATCCTAGAAGTTATTTACATGGCTCAGTGGGGCATGAGAGAAGATATATTCAACTCCACCTGAAGAGATCAGGAAAGACTTCATGGAGAAGGTAGTGCTTGAGTGTACTATTGAAGAGTAAAGAGCTCATCAGGAAGACACAGGACAGGCAGCTATAAGGCAATGGTTAAATGTGTACTGTCTGGAAACAACCTGTATGTATCTCATTCCTGGATCCATCACCATTAGTTTTTTAGACTAGGACAAGTTACTTAAACTCTCTGGTCCTCAGTTTCATTTCCAAAGTTTGGCAAGAATGAGGAATGATTTTTTTTTTTTTCAGCTGTAAAGGAATGAGATTTTTTAAAGCTGGGAGTGTGAGGAGGTAAGAATGCTACAGTGGGACACAGGGAGCCATTGAAGGGATGCCATCAGATGAGAATTATGATTAACACTGCATTTTAGAAACATGACCTTTACTGCAGTTTGAAGAAAGTATTGGGATGATAGAAGAAGAGGGTCAATGCTGGAACCAGATACGTGAATAGGAGAATATTGCAATGGTCCAGGCCAAAGATTATTAGGTTTTTTAATTAAGGGAGTGGTAATGAAGATGGAGTGGAAGGGGACACAGCCTTTATGGCAGGATAGATGGATGAGATATATCATAAACGCTTCCAAATAGTGGAGTACCCTTGGATTGATATGCCCATGACAAGGCCCGTTAGCATGTCCCTATCTTGTCTCTCAGAGCAGACTAAACAGATTCATTCTTTGAACTCAAATGTGTGAGTTCCTACACTGTGGCAGGCCCTATGCTAGGCAATAAAAGTAAAGGTTATGGTTGTTCTCCCCTGGGATTATCTCACTGTATATAGTCGAAAAACCACAAATAATCTTGACCCACTAACTTGTGGGTTTTTTCAGTGGAGAGCCAGAACCACAGGAAGGTCATTTCTTAAAACCCATAATCAGGCGGATTTCCCCTAGGCTGGTTTTGCAACCAGGTGCAGACCTCATTTCTGAATCCTGCCTGACTCAAGACTGCCTTCACTGTAAAGTAGAGACATGAGGGGAGAGGAGGGCAGCCAAAATCATTCCGTCTTCACACCCCAAATCCCTGGGGATTAGACTCATCATCATATCATGACTTGGAGACTTCTGACAGGAAAAGCCAAGACATAAATCCCTTCCATTGTAAAACCGTGCGGGAAGTAAGCCAGCCCGTGTTTGAGAGTCTCTTTCACAAAATCGCTCTGATCTCCAGGAGCTTCACTCAGCGTCTTGATGCCTGTAGTTCCCCAACTATAAAGCCACTGGGACAGACTGCTGGCTGCTGCTCTCTTCCCAGGAGAGGAGAGAGATGCCTGTGTGCATGCTTCTATGGTCTCTAGCTCTGAGCTCATCAGCACAACATTCTTCTTGGAAATATGATGTCTTCTGACGCAGTAAGCGATGTTTTTTTCCCCCAAAACTTCTATTCTCACAATGATTGAGACAACCACATAATTAAGCTCTGTATCCTTCATTTACACAGGCCAAAAATAAAAAGGACGTTTAGCAAGGGAATGCAAGGGGGACAACACAGTAATGATGTAGAAATCTCCCTTTGTGAAAAGAAGAAGCTCCTGGCATGATCTGGGAATCTGAGCTGGACAAGAGGCTGGGGTTAGATGGGAGGTTCTGGGGAAAGTGGGGATATCACTTCCCTTTGTCTCCTTTCAATTCAAAGAACTGAGTGGCTGTCTAAGGAGAAACATCTTGGGGCCAAACCAAAATCAATACTACTAGGCTATCCCAACTACAGATTATTTGGATAGGAGTAGACAGAGACTGTAGATGTTGAACCCTGGGAGAGGGGCTTAGGAGACTGGGTAGGAACGAGTGACTTGGAAGGAGCAGATAGGAAGCCTAGATAAAGCTTTCTGACCTAAAGAATATGATGACAAGGGCTTTGGGCATGTCCAGTAAAGCAGTCATAGAACTGACTTGGAAATACCAAATCTGATTCTGGATGCCCTACTCACCTGGGTGATCAAGGAACTAGAGAGCGAGATTTACCTCCTTTTATAGGAAACCGAGGCTCTGCAAGGTGAAATAAACCACTCATGTTTGCACATCGAATGAACAACAGAGCCCAAATTAAGCCCAGGACATGTAACTTCAAATATCATGTCCTTTCCACAATACCAAATGTTTTACAAATGTCTGAAGAGGGACAAGAATTCTGAGTTCCCAGAGTAAAAGTTGGATGTGAATCAACTGACCTAGTTATACTGGTGTTAGGGACCAGTAACTGGAAATGGGCTGGAGCCAGGCAGTACTAAAGGTGTAGGGGGCTTACAGACGGACAGGATCTCCAAAGCATGCAGATGAGGTTGAGCATTCTAGAAAGGAAACTGGATTCAGAAGTGGGTTTGTTCTATATCAGAGGCGTCGCAGGACAGGGGGATAAAGGTTGTTCTCCAAAAGGCATTTGCTACCTCAGTAGCTTAAGGAAAACCCACAGTGATATCTACACAGAAATCCCACTGCAAAATGAAAACGTGGTCCCTTTACCACGTTACCAGAAGCAGGAAAAAAGTGCTGCTAAAGCTAGTACAATATGATACTTTTTCCTGTCTTTGGCTCTCTTGCTTTCTTGATTTGTCGTGGTATTTTATTTGCTATTTAATGTTTCACTCACTCAGGTCTGGGGATTCTCACCATCTGAAAGCAGACATTCATGGCATTTGCGGTCCTACTCTATAACTTGTCAGGTACTCAAGCAGCACCCAGCTACTGGGATCCCCCTCCTGCCACCAAAGCACATGGCCCAGACTTGGGGCAGGGGATCATTCTCCCTTTTCTACAGGCCCACGTTTCCAGCTCACAGTGCACAGTTGATGCCCAGCAGATCCCAACGTCTGCATCAGATGTGCTTGGTTCTGGGATGGGAACAGCCAAAGTAATACTAACCTTGTTAGAAATGGGTGCCACTGTGCCACCACGTTCACCTCAACTGGGATCTTACTATGCTTGTACACAGGACCCCTCCAGAGGCAGAGGGCAAAAGATGTCACTGATTAGGAGTGCAGAAAAGAAGGCCAGGGGAGTGGGCCCACTTGAAGAGCTATGGAGGCAGCTATGGGCAGGATGAGTTGAGACTCCAACTTCCTGGAGTTTCTCCCTTGCTTTATTGTACTTGACTTATGAAACACAATGTCAAAAATACAGTTGGTAAGAATTTCAAGATGGCGGGCTACTGAGTGGCTCAGTTGGTAGACTTTCGGCTCATGGCATGATCCCAGAATCCCAAGATTGAGTCTCGCATTGGGTTCCCTGCTCAGTGGGGAGTCTGCTTCTCCCTCTACCCCCTCCCCCACTCATGCTCTCTCTCTCTCTCAAAATAAATAAATAAAACGTTAAAAAAAAAAAAAAAAGAATTTCAAGATGGCAACTGCAGAACATGAAATCCCCAAATCAAGATTCTTATGGAGGGGAGGAGGGTCCTTGCTGTATGCCCATGAAAGCAGATCTGAGAATATGCAAGCTCTCAAACTATAAATAAAGACACTAATATGGGTGTACCTCCCAAGTTTCCCAAGCTGTTTGACTTCCTACTTCCAATGTTCAGATGGCTTTCATAGTATCCTTGGAAGTCATGAAAATGTCCTTCTGTTGTTACTGATGCTGTCCTCCACTCTGCAGCTTCCAGTGGCGCTAACAGAGCTAATCTTTGCTGTTGTTGGTGCTGCCTCCCTCACCAAGACAGGTAAGGGCTCTCTCTCTGCAGGTGTTTATATGTCATTTACTATGTTTTAGAAAATGTGGCCTAGTTCCTTCTATTTCTCCCATACCTTGTGTTGAAGAATTTGGAGAAAGTCTATTAGAACTAATGTGACTATATAATATGTCATCCATATTTGTCACAATAGGGGGTTAAATTTAATAACCATACCAGAACAATAGGAGTAAGTAGGACAGTCTCAGGCTAATTCAGTTATCCCACTTGGGACTGAATAGGAAGACATTTGATTGGTCTTATACAGTATCACATGTATCACACAGATGGAGCACTGGGTGGGGTGCATAAACAATGGATCTTGGAACACTGAAAAAATAAAATTAAATTAAAAAAAAAAACAACATTGAAGAATCCAAATACTGCTACTACCTCAAACCAGTTTCTTAACATAAAATTCAAGCATCTCAATTTTTTCCCTCCTTAGGGCAGCTTCCCAGCACTTTCAAGGGGGAAGACCAGCCTTCTCCTGCTGTACCACTATTTCCAATCAATGTCCCTAATCTTAGTGTCTGTGAACCCAAATGACAGTTGCAAATTTCCCTATTCTCTGCCAGGAAGCCTAGAGGGTCTTTATTCAAATTGGACTCCTAAGTGAGCTGTCTAGGGATTCCCAGATTTGGAGTGATAGTGGGATGGCAATGAAGGTGTCTCTTGTATCCTTGCTGTGTCTGTCAATGGACCTATTTTTTTCTCTACTTTCCAGTTGCTGTTGGGAAGCCTCAAACATCCACCCTCACACCTTTATGTTTGCTGATGCTCTTTCAACGGTGCCAGAGGACTGATATCACTAGCTGAGAAATTGTAATTGGCCTTCAATAGCAAATTTCAGAGTTCAGAAGGGATTTTATTAATGATTTCATTAGGAAGGTAGCACTCACTATTGCTTAACCTTTCCTGTAAAGGTAATTGCTCAGCCCAAACTATTCTTCTAGGAGGGTGAAATCATTCTTACCCTTTCTGAAGTGACTATCAATAAAGAGAGACTTTTTTATACTGCTATGTCCCATTTTTTTTTCTCAAATGCTATCCCTCTTCCCACCATGAGAATGCGGTCACAGAAAATCAACGCATTGGGTTTCCCATTTGACATCTGAAATGATTTTTATCCTCATATTATTTCTCTTGAACAAGAGCTACTTTTTTTGAAGCGTTCTATTTATGCCATGAAATACAAGTATAACCTTTTTGGTTCCTTCTGAAACAAAAAACTTCAAGGGAGTATAACTTCAGTAGTGTCAGCCCTGAGCACTTGGGACATTTATGGTTCACAAAGATGGGAATCCTCCAAACCTTCCCATGTAATAAGATAATAATGGAAAGTCTAATCTTCAAGTCTCAAATTTTCTTTCTTCATTTAGTGATTTTATTTGAAAGTTTACCATTAAAGAAATCACCTTTCTCTTCTCCTTTCACAGCCTCCCTACTTTCTCTTTTTTTCCTCTCTTTTAAATTGGACTAGGATCCATAAAGTAAAGGCAAAGTTTTCTGATCAATTATTTTTTGAGAGTCCTGTGGCATCCTGATCTAGCTCACCAATAAATTTATTAGAGAAAAATATATATTTGGTTGTACAAGTATTATGGTCTGAATTCAAAATTCATATGTTGAAATCTTAACCCCTAGTGCCTCAGAATGTGACTGTATTTGGAGATAGTACCTTTAAAATGTGATCCTTTAGGGTGGGTCCTAATCCCATATAGATTAGTATCTTTTTTAAAAAACAGTTTTATTGAGATATAATTTACATATATATATATTTTGCTCAAACCTCCTGAATTAATATCTTTATATAAGAGGAGATTATGGAAGATCACGTGAAGAGAAGGAGAAGATGACCATCTATAAGTCAAGGAGAGGAGCCTCAGAAGACACTGACCCTGCCAACACCTCAATCTTAGACTTCTAGCCTCTAGAATCTTGGGAAAATAGTCATGTATAAGCCACCACTCTGTGATAGTTTTTCACATAGTCCTAGCAAGTCAATTAAATAAATTTATCTTGTATCAATTTATCACTTTTTAATTCTTTTTAAAAAATCAACTTTATTGAAGAATAATTTACATTTTATTAAATGTGTCTTATTATAAGTGTGTGGTTCAATGAATTTTGACAAATGCATACACCCATGCAGACATACCACAATCAAAATGCAAAATATTTCCTGCAACCCATAAAGTTCTTTCATGCCCAAATGCAATTAATCTCTACTCCCCAGATAAAGGCAAAAACTGATTTGCTTTCTGTTACAACAGATTAATTATGCCTGTTGTAGAACTGCATATGAACAGAATCTGACAATGTGAACTCTTTTGTTTCTGGTTTCTTTCACTTAGAATATAGGGTTTTTGTTTGTTTGTTTTTTAAGATTTGTTTATTTATTTGAGAAGGGGCAGAGAGAGAGAGAGGGTGGGATGGGGAAGAGGTAGAGGGAGAGAGAATCCTGAAGCAGACTCCCCGCTAAGGGTAGAGTCTGATGTGGGACTAGGTTGCAGGACTCTGAGATCATGATCTAGCCAAAATCAAGATTTCGCTGCTTAATCAGCTGAGCCACCCAGGTGCCCCACTTGGCATAATGTTTTTGAGATTCATCCATATTATTTCATATATCAATAGTTTGCTCCTTTTCTCAAGATTTATTTATTTTAGAGAGCAAGGGAGAGAATGTGAGGGGCAGAGGGAGAAGGAGAAAGAATCTCAAGCAGACTCTGAGTTGAGTGCCAAGCTCATTGCAGGGCTCTATCTCACAACCCTGAAATCACAACCAGAGCTAAAACCAAGAGTTGGCTCTTAAACTGACTGTGCCACCCAGGCACCCCCCGACCCAATACTTTTAAAAAAATTTATTTTAAAATAATCTCTACACCCAATGTGGAGCTCAAATGTACAAACTCAAACTCTCTCTGAGATCAAGAGTCACATGCTCTACTGACTGAGCCTATCAGGGGCCCCAAATGGTATGTTCCTTTTTATTGTTGATCTGTATTTCATTATATGTATAACCACAATTTTCTTATTCATTCACCTATTGGTGGAAATTTGGATTATTTCCAGCTATGAGTTTTTATGAATAAAGCAGCTATAAACATTTGTGTACAAGTCTTTTTGTGGATATTGGTTTTTATTTCTCTTGAGAAATACCTAGGAGTAGAATTGCTGTATTGGATGTTAAGTGTATGCTTAATTTGATGAGAGAAAGGGAGAGTGAGACTGAGAGTGAGATGGAGAGGAAGGAAGGAAGTAGGTAAAGGTCTGTTAAACCCGTTTTTCAAATTGTTTTACTTTCCCACTGATTTCAGTTTCTTAAATCACAAATTTACTATTTTACTTTCATACCTACAACGAATGAGAGTTCCATTTGTTCTGCTTGTCAACCCATGGTATTGTCAGTTTTAAAAAATTGTACCTATTCTAATGAGTGTGTAATGGCCTTATATTGTAGTTTTAATTTCAATTTTCCCAGATAACTAATGATGTTGGGCATCTCTTCATGTGCTTACTGAATACTCCTATTCCTTCTTTAGAGAAATGTCTGCTGTAATTGTTTGCTCATTTTAATTGAGTTAACATTGAATTTTAAGTATTCTCTTATATATCTTGGATATAAGTCTCTTATCTGAAGTATGTATTGAGATCTCCCCCCCATTTGTGGTTTATCTTTTCATTTTATTGGTGGTGTTTTTTGGTGAGCATATTTAACTTTAATGATATCCCTATTTATCAAATTTCCTTTCAGTAATTACTGATATTTGTGTTCAAGAAAATCCCAAAGTTGCAAAAATATTCTTCTGTGTTTTCTTCTGAAAATTTTGTAGTTTTAGTTTTTATATTTAGGTATGTGATTAACTTTAAGGTGTGTGTATGTGTGGGTGTATATGGTGTGAGGGAAGAATCAGGGTTTTTTTTTGTTTGTTCATCTGGCTGTTCAATTGTTCTAGCACTTAGTCATAAAGATTATTCTCCTCCCACCGAATTACCCTGACTTCTTTATCAACAATTTATTGACTATAAATACAGTAGCTTATTTCTGAATACTCTATTGTTCCATTGCTCTATATGTCTACCTATATGTCAGTACCACATTGTCTTAATTACTGGAGCATTATAGTTTGATTTAAGGTTCAACTATCTTTTATTTTAAATTTGTTTTGGCTATCCTAGGTCCTTTATATTTCCATATAAATCTTAGAATAGCTTATTAATTTCCCAAAAATATGTTAGAATTTTGAATAGGATTGTGTTAAATGTATGGGTCACTTTGGAGAGAATGAGCATTTTAATAAAAATGAGTTTCTCACGCATGAACATATGTTTTCTCTCCAATTATTGAGGTCTTTGATCTCTCAACAATGTATTTGGGTTTTCACTATAAAGTCTTGTACATATTTTAATGTATATCTAAGTAGATAATATGTATTGATGCTCTTATAAATGATATTTTAAAATTGTTATTTCCTAATTAATTATTACTAGTACATAGAATTATAATTGAGCTTTATATATTGACATTGTTTCCTGAAGATTTGTTAAAACCCTTATTAGTTTTAGTAGCTTTATTATGGACTCTTAGAATTTTCTAGGCACACGATTATATTGTCTGCAAATGTAGTTTTACTACTTCCTTTCCAATATATATGACCTTATTTCTTTTTATTGCCTAACTGTACATGCTAGGTTTCCAGTCCAATGTTGAACAGAAATAGTGAGAATAGATATCTTTACTTTGTTTCTATTCTGAGTGTAAAAGTATTCACTGTTTTGACATTAACTTTGATGTTAGCCTAAGGTTTTCCACAGATGACTTTTATCAAATTGAAGAAATTCCCGTCGATTCCTAGTTTGTTCATGTCTTTAATCATGGATAAGTGTTGAATTTTGCCAAATACTAAAAAAACACCCCATCTATTAGGATCATCATATTTTTTCTTTCTTCTTTTTTCTTTTTTTAAAAGATTTTATTTATTTATTTGACAGAGAGAGAAAGATCACAAGTAGGCAGAGAGACAGGCAGAGGAGGAGAAGGAAGCAGTCTCCCCACTGAGCAGAGAGCCCGAAGCGGGCCTTGATCGCAGGACCCTGAGATCACATCCTGAGCCAAAGGCAGAGGCTTAACCCACTGAGCCAACCAGGTGCCCATATTTTTTTCTTTTTAGTTTGTGATTGTGGTGAATAAAATTGATTTATTTTCAAATATTAAACCAAACTTAATTTTTCTAGATAAACGCAGCCTTTATTGGTGGTTATGCGGCCCCATCAGACAACCAGCAATAGCTGAGTAGCGCCTCTTCCTCAGAATTCTGAGCACCAGTTCTGTGGGAGTCTTTCCTCAGAAACCCTGAGGTAGACAGGTCCTTCTCAGCGGACCAGCTACTCAGGGTTAATTCTCTGGGTAACTAATTTCTGGTAATTTCATCTTCTCCTTTTCACCTGCCAGCTCAAACACTCATAAAATCATGGCTTCTCAGAGTTGGAAATACCTTACAGATCATTTAGTATAAACTTCCAGCCAATGCATGAATCCTTGCTACAGTATCTCCGTTAAATAGTCCTCCATCATAGGCTTGAAATCACTTGGGACAAGGAACCCAGTATCTCTTATTTTCTCAAATACGAAGAAGTTAAGAAAATCAAGCAGATTAAGAAGAGATGCTCTTATCGTTGGGACTTAGCTTTCCTGAGCAGTGCTAAAAGGTCATGATCCACAGTTTAATCTGTTTCAATGTTTGTGTTTTTGTTTTTTCTTTTAGCTGGGTTCTGCAAACTCCCATGGACATACTCTCAGGATTCACTGAGTTATTTATGGAAGATTAAAAAAAATATCTATAGACGCCTAAGTGGCTCAGTGGGTTAAGCCACTGCCTTCGGCTCAGGTCATGATCTCAGGATCCTGGGATTGAGTCCCACATCGGGCTCTCTGCTCAGCAGGGAGCCTGCTTCCCTTCCTTTCTCTCTGCCTGCCTCTCTGCCTACTTGTGATCTCTCTCTCTCTCTGTCAAATAAATAAATAAATAAATCTTTAAAAAATTTAAATAAATATCTATTCCTATAGCACTCTTAAGAAAGTTATATAGGTATATATTCTGACTGATTTCCCTGGCCACGGAATACTCATAACAGGGTACTACCACACAATTTCAATATCCATATTTATTTTGTGTTTATATTTACAGTTTACTTGAGAGACTATTATTGGTTAAGAATAAGGATAAGGATCCAGACTGCTTGGGTTGTAATTCCAGATCAGAAACTCATTAGATATATGACTTTGGGCAAATTATGTTATCTTTCTGAGCCTCAGTTTCCTCACATTTAAAATGGTGATAAAGCACCTCATTCACAGAATTCATGAGCATTACATAAATTAATATATTAGAACAATGCCTAGCACACAGCAAGTGTAGTATAAATGTTTGGTAGTATCATTAGGTAGTACTAGTCAGTTGTTAACAGAAGCAAGCAGAATTAATGTGTACCTTAATCACTATGTTAGAAGTGGAGACTAAACTACATCACAGCACGTTGCACAAAGGATATAATAGATAAAGGATATAATAGATAAAGTCATAAGTAATCATGTGACACATAGTACCATAAACATACTCCAAAACACAGAGGAAATTTAGCTTCAGCAAATCTATCATTTGTCATATTAAAGTTCATTTAAATTTCACTACTTTTATGGTTTGCTTATAGTTGATTATAAATTAGTCTTCTATTTATATGGGATACGGACTAGAAGCATATGAAGTTTATATTTAGTTTCATGTTGTATATACTTTAAAAACATGCTACTGAAAATAATTTATCAATACTGGAAGTCCATGAGATAATTTTTCCCTTTAAGTTGGGTGCATTCATTACTCAAACTTGAGAAGTACTGATATAACCAAGCTAGTTCTTTCATGATTGAAGCACTGTCCCTAGTAATAGCTGTAGACTGGCAAAATATGAGACAATAAGCTTGTATTGAAGCTCCTGAATCAGGGGGACTCAGTCACCAGATTTAGGATCCAAGGTATGGAACTGGGAGAAGGTGCATTTAGAAGAGACTAAGAATCTATGATGGAAGAAAAATGAAGGCCAGGAGTAGATAAGGTGACATGGAACTAACAAATGTTTGAATTCCATTAAGTGCCAGGCACCATTCTCAGAACAATTCTGTGAATTGATGGCCTTATTCTCCACTTTTCAAATGAGGAGAATGAGGTTCAGGGAAGTTGGTAACTTGCCTACAGTCACAGAACTGAAACGTTCTGTGAGCCAGGGCTCCCTCCTAGCTGCCTGGCTTCAAAACTAAGCATTTTGCACCATAGCTTTGTCCCTAAAATCTACCAGCAAGCTCTGAGATGAAGAGCCATGACCAGGACTGCTGTCTGAAATTCTAGAATGCAAACTTTTTTTGGAATGGCAAAACCAGAAGGGCCTCTTCTGTCTATTGCTTGGCTTCTGACCCACAGAGAGAAGGTTATCGTGAGGGTTAATGTTTGTGTCAACTTGACTGGGCTATGGAATGCCCAGATGGTTGGTAAACATGATTCCTAAGAGTGTCTGTGAGGGTGTTTCCAGAAGAAATTACCATTTCAATTGGGTAAAGCCTGTCCAATCCAGTGAGAATGTGACTAGAACAAAAAGGTAGAAATAGGTTGAATTGACTTTTGTCTATTTGAGCAGGGACATCCATCTTCTCCTCCCTCCACTGATCCTTGTTCTCAGGCCTTCAGATCCAGACAGGAATAACAGCCTCTCACGCTTTTGAGCTTTCTAATGACAGTGCTGGCTTTCCTACATCTTGCTTGCAAAACTGTGTGAGCCTCCATAATTGTGTGAGCCAATACCTCATTATAATGAATCTCTTCCTAGAAGTATAGAAATATATACCTTATTGGTCTGTTTCTATGGAGAACCCTGACTAAAAAAGTTACCCTCGGGGAGAAGCAGCTAAAGAAGGCTGGCTCTCAGCATCCTAGCAGTTTTAGCTGTAGCTGTTGTTGGAGAACATTCCTACCAGAAACTTATTTCTTTCCTTAACCCAACTTTGTGAAGTAAGAACCACTGGCCACTTAATGTCACAAGTGGGTTCATGACCTAAATAGTTAAAGATCCAAATATGCCTGGGAAAAATGTGGTTTCCCTTCCTCAGTTTACATGTCATTTTCTGCTAAGGAAGTGGAGGTGTCCATGTCTTACTGCTGGGAGAATCCTCTTCGCCCAGAACAGCGTGGATGCTGAAAAGAAGACACAGAGACGAATGACCTGCTCTCCCTCTACCCATGGTTTTGCATTTTTCTTGTTTTTCACCACTAGAAAGCTATATGCTAAGCTTCATCCTCAAATATTCCCATGGCAAGTTTGAGTTGAAACACTCCCAGGCCCTCTGTTTTCAGAAAGACCAGTCCCCAAATACAGAGAAGATTTCTGTGAAAGGGTTCTGACTCCTCTCTTCCCTTGCTGCTTCAGTGTTCCCTAGGAACTCCCAGACTCTGGAGAGCCTTGTTCCCCCAAATCTAGGCTCCTCCGGCATTCTCTGCTATGCAGGGTAAGGGGCATTTGACATTTCTCCACTGGCTTCACCCAGTTGTTAAGGTCAGATGTGGTTTTTGTGGAGTGCAGTTATTATAAATATTTTTAAATTATTGATAGTTTAGAAAAGCTTCTTTCAGCTTTACAACTCCTTTTAGGTAACATTATGTAAATTCTTAGAACTGTCAAATTTACAAAAACTTTATCAAGCTCTTAGATTTGAAAGGAGCTTCCACATACCAGCATCTGGCTCCATACATTCCAAATCTTATTTGTCCTCCACTCTCCACATACCTCTGGTGCTGAGTGCCACATAAAACATTCACAGCATCATATGACCTTTGGCCTTGTACCTTTAAGTCATGACACCAAGTGAGTTAGCATAGAAAGAAATAGGATTATTTCTGGAAGCTATATCCACACCAGCATGGCTAATCATAGGGCATAGGGAAGTGACCTTAATCCATACAAATATGTACGACCAACCTCAAGTTCATTGCATGCCAAATTCAATTTACCTTAGGATGTGCAAAGTGTCTCAGCCATACCAAAACCATCAGACGTGCACATGAGTGTGAGACAGGGAACATTGAGGGGGAAAGGGCAGTAGAGTATGACATATATTGCAAATATTGCAAACATGTGACCCTGTCAAGACATTACTAGAGTTCTTCCCAGAGACTTGGAAGGGACTGATGCAGACAAGCCCTGAAACTAAAGCTTGAGTTGCTTCTCAATCTGTCTCTGCCGTGCATTAGGGGTGGATGAACTTCTTACTCTTCACAGCCCATTTTCCTTTAGTGTTCATAGTGTCTTTAATGTTACTTTACTTCTTTACTAGATGGACTTCGTAGTTGCTAAAATAGATTATTAGCCATTTAATTATTATTTATTATTATTTAAATAATTAACCCACACTCCATATCCATTATCCATAAATAATTAATATTATTTAATATTGCTTAAATTTTATTTAAATAATTAATCCATCCTCCTTTTTGCACATTACAGAGAGTTGTCTGTGACAGAAACAGTGATGTGATGGGTCTTACTCATGTGAATTTTAGTTTGGGACCTAAATTAAGGCTTGTTTTCTCTGACTACATCTATATTAAGATATTTTTGGTTCATCTTCTCTGGATGGTCAATAACTTCGACCTTATGTACTTTGTTTTCAGCTATTCAGCCAGGTAACTGCCCATGTCTTTGAAATGCCCCCTCAAAGCCCCCCAAAGTGAGTTTCATGTACTACACATCACCTGTGTAAGATTCATAATCCCAAGCACAGTCTCCAAATTTGGAGAAAATTTGGTCAGTTGTTGTCACGTGCTCTATTTACAAATAGACTGTAATACACTTTTATTTGTATGGTTTCATGCTCTACAATATTCCCTGAAGGATTTGAGGTACTTTATGATTATATACTTTTTTAATGCTTTTCCAAAACAAACAAACAAAAAAGCCAAAGAACAAACAAAACAAAGAAAATACTAAAACAAAACATAAAACTGAAAGAAAAATTTGGAGATGAAATTTCAACAAGCATAAGTGCAAGCATGATGACCACATCTGGGATAGTAAGTCAACTCTAAGTTTCTTTGTTACAAAAACAACAAGGGAAACCTGATTAGTTCTGAGATGCACGCTGTTCAACAGATCAAACCATCACTATTTTTCAGAGGCTTAGCTTTTCCTGGCTCTGAGAGGAGGCTCAGGATATATCTCATTCATTGTTTAAACCCCAGAGGGGTACCTGGTACTTAGTAAACAGTCATTAAATATTTTTTTGGAAAAATAAATAAATGGTTGAATGAAATCAATGTTTGCTTTCTCTAATAAATAAGTTGAGAATTATTGAAAGGCCCACTTTGTGTCTCATTCACTTTTATTTCCTCCAAAATACTTACTATGGTTCATTTATTCCCATGACAAAAATTTACTGAAGGCCTGTTATATGCCAGGCATTGTTCCAAGCTCTAGGAACATGGTAGTGAGCAAAACATTCTAATGAAGAAACAGATAAAAAATGAAGTAATTTTTATATATTTATATATTTTTATTTATATTTATATAGTATATTAGATAGTGATCCTTCATGATAGTGAGGACATGTTTGAATTTTGTATGAGTTCCAAAAGGAACCCCACCCACCAGAAAACTCTAGAGGGTCTTCTCACCACAAGGCCTCAGAATTGTGATGTAACAACTGGGTTTGTTCAATGGCTTCATTGGAGGCCTTAGAATGGTTCCTGGATTGTGTCGCCCAGTAATGGCTGGGTTGTCTCTTGAAAATTCTAAATCAGAAGACTATGGGGTGGGAAACTTGGAGCCCAGAAGCTCTCTTAGGAAAACCTGACCCTCTCAAATTAAATAGTGAGAGCCTGAACTGAGGCCATTTTTAGAAACAGGATCTCCTTGTGGCCCATTTATAACTCTGAGCCATTCTGTTTCCTACTAAGGGAACTCCCAGAATGGGGCCACTCCACCCAGCCAAATGCCCATGGTCAAACACGGTCATTGGCCCCCGAAGAATGTTCTCCTCTCCTTTGGCTCTCCTTCTGCATACAGGGACTGTTCCAGCATCCCCTTTATCTGTGGCGCCAAGAAGACTAACAGTCCCCTGACAGCAGGGGCTGGAAGGGCATGCACTGGAGGCTGCCTGACGGCCAGGGCCCATTAACTTCCTCTTCCAGCTCATTGTTTTACAAGTGGTCATCACCACCTCGCCGCCCAGTCAGAAGCCAGTAGCAGCTTTATAGCCTACTTACAGAAAATGGCTCAGCACTTAGGCATTTTCTGGTGCCCCAGGGTTCAAAGTGAAATTAATTTCCATTACCTCCCATAATAAATCACCTCACCCAACACATGTATGAAATTCCATTCTAGAGACTCAAGTCATTCTGGGGCTCCACAGAAATGCATACACACTTCAGCTTGCACTTAGTTAATTTCTCTGCTTGGGACAGAGCTGATGGGGCCCTGCAAAACAATTAGGTTCCAAGAGAGCCAATGGAAGGCAAAGCATCCCTGTAACACTCAGACAGGAAGCCAGGCTGATGATCCTGGCTATTTGTAGAAAAGAAGGGGGAGTGTTTTTTCTCTTGGGACCCTTTTTTTGGTGGTCCCTTTCTCACACTCCATTGCTTTTCTTATCACAGGTATAGGTAAACAGAACCTGATAAAGTAATAGGGACAGTAGTGGCTCCCTCTGTTTGACATTGTAATCTGGGTCTGGTTGGAAAAATTTTGAGGTCTTTTGGGATGATGTGTGGGACTAGTCATTCTGATTCCCAATATTTTTATAAAAGAAACCACCGAATGATCTTTTTTTTTTTTTTTAAAGATTTTTATTTATTTATTTGACAGAGAGAAATCACAAGTAGATGGAGAAGCAGGCAGAGAGAGAGAGAGGGAAGCAGGCTCCCTGCTGAGCAGAGAACCCGATGTGGGACTCGATCCCAGGACCCTGAGATCATGACCTGAGCCAAAGGCAGAGGCTTAATCCACTGAGCCACCCAGGCGCCCCCACCAAATGATCTTAAGTGTGTCATACAACTGGATAACGAAGAAACCAAAGAGCAATGTGAAACATCACTGAGATTGGAGGTTATAAGAATGGTGAGCATGGATCACACTTGGTGCATCATGTCTGAGGAATTTGAACCAGTGAGGCTAAGGGAGAGGAAAAGAGAGAGACCCAGAATCTTTCAGCTGGAAGGAATCTTACAGAGCACTGAGTTCAATCTCCACAAGTTAGAGATGGGGGCAGAGAGAAAGAGAAGATAATAATAGTAACTCCTACCGTTTATAATAGTAACCTCCACTGTGCCTACAGAGCACTAATTTCTAACATTTATACCAATTCAACCTCATAGAAACTCTATGAGCTGGGTTTCTTTCTTTTTTCTTTCTTTCCTTCTTTTTTTTTTTTGAGAACAATTTTATGTTTATAGAAAAATGTAGAGAGCACAGCACAGAGTGTCCACATACCCCATGCTCTGTTGTCCTTATTAACATTTTAACATTTTACATTATATGTATCTTTGTTATAATAAATGGACCACTACTGATACATTGCTATTAATTAAAGTCCATTTTAAAATTCAGATTTCAATTTTAAGCAGTTGTGATAAGGTATATTTTAGGATAACCCATCTGTTGAAATTTGTTTAATCTTTCTTCTTATGACTATAGACTGGGGTTATAGTTTTTTGGGAGATGAGATAGGTATTTTTATCCTCATTTGGAAATGAGAACACCAAGACCAGGGGAATAAAGAGAATGACCCTGAACCATGTCATCAAGAAGTAATGTAGTCATCTTTGTAACTCAGGTCTTTCTCATTTTAAAGATCAATTTCTTAACCATCACATTATTTCCTCATACCCCAGCGAGTTGGAAGCTCAACTGAGAATTAATTCTGAAGTCCAAACTGTTTTTCTTTTTCAACATTTCCTTGGCAATTCAGGGTCCTTTCTGGTTCCATACAAAGTTTAGGATTGTTTGTTCCAGCACTTTGAAAAATGTTGATGGTATTTGATTGGGATGGCATTGAAAGTATAGATTGCTCTGGGCAGCACAGACATTTTAACAATGTTTATTCTTCTGATCCACGAGCAGGGAATGTTTTTCCATCTTTTTGTGTCTTACTCAATTTCTTTCATGAGTGTTTTGTAGTTCCTAGAGTATAGATCCTTTACCTCTTTGGTTAGGTTTTTTCCAAGGTATCTTATGGTTTTTGGTGCTATTGTGAATGGAATAGATTCTCTAATTTCTCTTTCTGCAGTTTGATTGTTAGTGTATAAGAAAGCAACCGATTTCTGTGCATTGATTTTGTATCCTTCCACATTACTGAACTGCTGTGTAAGTTCTAGTAATTAGGGGGTGGAGTCTACTGGGTTTTCCACATAAAGTATCATGTCATCTGCAAAGAGAGAGTTTAACTTCTTCTTTGCCAATCTGAATACCTTTTATTTCTTTTATTTCACAAAAGGTATCACATTTGTGAATGTTGAACCACCCTTGCATCCTATGGGTAAATCCCACCTGGTCGTGGTACATGATCCTTTTAATGTATTGTTGGATCCTATTAGCTAGCATCTTGTTGAGAATTTTTCTCCTTTTTGATGGGGTCTTTGCTTGGTTTGGGGATCAAGGTAATGCTGGTCTCATAGAAAGAGTCTGGAAGTTTTCCTTCTGTTTCTATTTTTTGAAAGAGCTTCAGGACAATAACCATTATTTCTTCTTTGACTGTTTGGTAGAATTCCTCAGGAAATCCATCAGGTCCTGGACTCTTGTTTTTTTTTTTTTTGTTTTGTTTTGTTTTGTTTTGTTTTGTTTTTGTGGGGGGCGGTGTTTGATCACTTCTTCAATCTCATTACTGGTTATTGGTCTATTCAGGTTGTCAATCTCTTCCTGTTTCAGTCGTGAAAGTTTATAGGTTTCTAGGAATGCATCCTTTTCTTCTAGGTTGTTTAACTTTTTGGCATATACAAATTGATGTCCTTTCACAGAGATGGATGGATGGATGGATGGATGGATGGATGGGGTGAGTATAAAGATAGAGTGATAGGGAGGGAGGTAAATAGATGATAGATAGATAGATGATAGATAAAAAGACAGACGGAGCTAGATAGATGACTCTTTATAATTGCTTTCTGATGACATAAGTAACACAGTCTCACTAAATACTCAAGTATTACGGATATGCAATAAGTGAAAGTGCTTTATAAGCCCTCTGAAATAATTACTACTGTTAGGTATAACACCCTCCATTTTTTATGGTTATCCCATAAATTATGCTAACATATTTTTTTGAAAATGGAAATAGCTTCCACTCAAATTTGCTATAAACTTAAAACTGCTCTAAAAATATAAATTCTATTTTAAAAGTGGGAGTATCTTATACATATTGTTCTGCAACTTTTTTCTTAATATATCATACAACTTTATGAACTTTATACGTTTTTAGTTTAACATCAAACTTTCCACACACTCCTAATGAATTGACTCCTTATAATAAATATCAAGTCTTTCAATTTATTTTGGGGGCTCTTTTCAATAATATGGTGGGTCTGAAACTTCAGCAGGGATGACCATCATTTAGAGACCTTAGTAAAAATGCATATTCCTTAAACATTGTTAAAATGTCTATGCTACCTAGAGCAATTTACACATTCAATGCAATCCCTATCAAAATACCATCAACATTTTTCAGAACTGGAACAAACAATCCTAAAATTTGTGTGGAACCAGAAAACAACAACAACAACAACAACAACAAAAATAACCAGGGTAATGTTGAAAAAGAACCAAAGCTGGGAGCACCGTAATACTTGACTTCAAGTTCTATTACAAAGCTGTGATCATCAAGACAACATGATACCGGCATAAAAACAGACACATAGATCAATGCATCAGAATATAGAGCCCAGAAATGGACCCTCAACTCTATAGTCAACTAATCTGCAACAAATCAGGAAAGAATATCCAATGGAAAAAAGACAGTCTCTTCAACAAATGGTGCTGGGAAAATTGGACACCCACATGCAGAAGAATAAGACTGGACCATTCTCTTACACCACACACAAAAATAAACTCAAAATGGATGAAAGATCTAAATGTGAGACAGGAATCCATCAAAATCTTAGAGGAGAACACAAGCAGCAACCTTTTCAACCTCAGCCACAGCAACTTCTTGCAAGATACACCTCTAAAGGCAAGGGGAAAAAAAGCAAAAATAAACTATTGGGAGTTCATCAAGATAAAAAGCTTCTGGATGGCAAGGGAAATAGTCAACAGAACTAAAAGGCAACCTACAGAAAGGGTTAAGATATTTACAAATGACATAACAGACAAAGGGCTGGTATCCAAGATCTATAAAGAACTTATCAAACTCAATACCCAAAAAACAAATAATGCAGTCAAGAAATTTGCAGAAGACATGAATAGACATTTCTGCAAAAAGAAGACATACAAATGGCCAACAGACTCATGAAAAAATTCTCCACATCACTTGTCATCAGGGAAATACAAGTCAAAACCACAATGAGATACAACCTTACACCACTTAGAATGGCTAAAATTAACAAGAGAGAGAACAAAAAAAATTGGCAAGATGTGGATAAAGGGGAACCTTCTTACATTGTTGATGGAATGCAAGCTGGTGCAGCCATCCTGGAAGACAGTATGGAGGTTCCTCAGGAAGTTAAAAATAAAACTACCCTATGACCCAACAATTGATTGTACTACTGATATTTACACCAAAGACACAGATGTAATGAAAAGAAGGGGCACCTGCACCCAAATGTTCAAAGCAGCAATGTCCACAATAGCCAAACTGTAGAAGGAGCTGAGATGCCCATGTGATGGGCATTAAGGAGGGCACATGATGTGATGAGCACTGGGTGTTATATGCAACGAATGAGTCATTGAACACTACACCAAAAACTAATGATGTACTGAATTTAAATTAAAAAAAATGTATACTCTTAGACAAAAAGGCTGGAGATTTTTATTCAAAAAGTCTAGAGTCAAACCCAGGAATTTAGTATTTTTTATAGATAGAACTTCTTCCTCCAGAGGATTTAGATACAAATGATTTTGAGACCATACTTTGCAAAAATGTTTATCTTTCCTCTTTATATCTTGGCAGTATAATCCTCCTCAGTTTGGAAAGACTTAAACTGTTTTGGTGTCCAAACTTCAGAAACTCCAATTAATTGACTAGAGTGAAATAAATCTGTATATGTGACTTTGAAAAATAAATGCTAGTTGAGGTCTGAATGGACTTGCTTTAATAACATAATAGATTTTACAGTATATGTTGGGGGTACTTCACATATACTGTTTTAGTATTTATCTTCACATATACTGTCTCCAACAGTCTAAGAGGTAAGCAGGTCAGAAGTCTATGGCATCTTATGAATGAAATGCTTAAGTCTTAGAGGAGCTTGTGAAGGTTACATGGGTAGTAGTCCATCAACATAGGTTGACTTTGAGTTGTGTAACAGCAACCTTCTGTCTAAATGATTTGACTGGCTCAAGTAGGAAGCTCACAAGAAATGATTCAGTGCAGGGCTACCAATACTCTCCCATTTTGCAGAAGTCATTTTTCACATGGTGGGAAATCTCTCCATTAGTAGCTCAAACCTTACATTCAGCAGTATTGTGGCTTAGATTAAGCCAAATTCTTCTACCCAATTTTAATACAAAAGGAATTCCAGAGGATTTCCTGGATTATGATCAGTCCACCATGGATACATACCAACATGCTATGTAGACCTACCACTATAGCCAAGTGTATGGGGAGCTACAACTGGCCAGACCTGGGTCACGTGCCTAACCAAGAAGCCCATTAGAATCACAGGCAGAATAGAAGGAGATGTAGATCCGTTTTTTTTTTTTTTTTTTTTTTAGATTTTTTATTTTATTTTATTTTATTTGACAGAGATGACAAGTAGGCAGAGAGGCAGGCAGAGAGAGACGAGGAAGCTCTCTGCTGAGCAGAGAGCCCGATGCAGGGCAAATCCCAGGACTCTGGGATCATGACCTGAGCCAAAGGCAGAGGCTCTAACCTACTGAGCACCCAGGTGCCCCGGAGATGTAGATCCTTAAAGCAAGGAGCTGGGGGCTGGACACAGTTACTAGAAAAAAGGGAGAGGATACTGACCAGACAAGAACAGCCTACATCTACTACAGGGTTCTGTCCACATAGCATTTCCCATTTATAGGAACTATATGATTTTCAAGACACTTTTACACGTATTCTCTTTATGATAAAAATCCACCGGTAGAGGTGTCTTGGTGGCTCATTCAGTTAAACATCTGCCTTCAGCATAGGTCATGGTCTTAGGCTCCTGGGATGAAGCCCCATGTCCCATGCCTTGCTCAGCCAGGAGTCTGCTTCTCCCTCTTCCTCGGTTACTCCTTCTGCCTCTCCCTCTGCTTGTGCTCTCTCGCTCTTTCTCTCCCTCTTTCTGTCAAATAAACAAACAAAATCTTTAACAAATTCCATTGGTAATTAGCAAAAGATGTTAGTATCAAAATAAAAATGTCCTTTGGAAAGTTTTTTAAAAAAAAGATTTTATTTATTCATTTGAAAGAGAGAGTAAGTGAAAGAGAGCACAAACAGGGGGAGGGGAGAGAAGAAGCAGCAGATTCCCAGATGAGCAGGGAGACCAGCACAGGGCTCCATCTCAGGATCCCAGGATCATGGCCCGAGCTGAAGGCAGACGCTCAACCAACTGAACCACCAAGGCACCCTTAGAAAGTTTGTTTTTTAAAGATTCTACAACTGCATATGTTCCATAGTTGAATGAACACAACATGCTAATTTTCTTCTTGGCGATAGACACTGCAGAATAGCATATGGAAGGCTCTAAAAAGTCCTGCAGTAAAGAAACCTGTTTAGCTTATTCACCGAACCATTTTCCAAAGTAATTTTACTATGGATTTTTTTCTTTATATATAACTATTAATTCACTTAGAACTAGAGTTCTCCAAAGCTCACTGAAGGAAATACTATACCATTCAATTCACCAGCAAATTCTTTCTTAGTCATTAGTAGTACACTTCAGCCACATCATATAATTATAATTTGTAATAGGTATAGCCTGAAATAATAGTGTCTTACAGCAAAAAGAATAAGATTCACAACTAGCTTTACTACATCAGCACGCTCCAATGTTGTCAAACAGAATTCTTTCTATAAACAACATTTTGTAATACTCCATTTATCATCATAAAATGAAATTCATAGATGATGTTGCCTATGTTCATATACATTTTTTAAAAGGTCAATGATACCTTAACTGTAATATAATAGAAATAAAGGGAAACCACTTTAGAATAAATTAACATCTATAGCAATATGTAACTATTGAGCTATGACTACACTAAATCAGACCCTTGCGCTTATGCATAGAAACTCCAGGAATGTGACAGCTACAAATACAGAATGATAAGGAGGTGTTGTATTGCTAACTCAAAAACCCTGGGTAGTGTTGCCATCAATGAAGTGATTTTTTCAAAGCATCAACTACTCTTGGTAGAGTTCTACACTGGAGAAAGGACAGTCCTCTCTATTTATGTGATAGTTGCTTTGCAGGAAAATTCATTCCATACTTTGTGTTTACATGTAAGATTCAGTTCAATTTTAAGCTCAAGTAATCATAAACAGATTGCTTGATTTACCTATATGAAATCCTACTTGGACATTCAAAAGTCATGCTGGTGGGGCGCCTGGGTGGCTCAGTGGGTTAAGCCGCTGCCTTCGGCTCAGGTCATGATCTCAGGGTCCTGGGATTGAGTCCCGCATCGGGCTCTCTGCTCAGCGGGGAGCCTGCTTCCTTCTCTCTCTCTCTGCCTGCCTCTCAGTGTACTTGTGGTTTCTCTCTGTCAAATAAATAAATAAAATCTTTAAAAAAAAAAAAAAGTCATGCTGGACAGGAAAAAATTCTTCATATGCAGGGTAGCCCACATAAAATGCAAGACACTTAGAATCTCTGGTCCCAACCCACTAAAAGCCATCCCCCAGTAATTTGACAACTGAAATACCCCCACAAATTTGTTTTTTTTAAAGATTTTAAAAAATTTATCTGACAGAGAGATCACAAGTACATAGAGAGGCAGGCAGAGAGAGAGGGAGAAGCAGGCTCCCCGCTGAGCAGAGAGCCTGATGTGGGGCTCTATCCCAGGAACCGGAGATCATGACCCGAGCGAAAGGCAGAGGCTTAACTCACTGAGCCACCTAGGCGCCGCCTACCCCCCCAACAAATTTTCAAAATACTCCTCATGATGCAGAACTACCTCCAATGAGAACCACTGAGATACAACTTATCTTTGGGGTAGTAGCCAAATACTGCATTATAATCAAAGTATTCAGTTCTCAAAAAGAAAACTGGAAATGGAAAATTCATTGTCCTAACAACGTTTCCAGAAATTTCACAAGAGAAATATATGGAGAGTATTTAAGGCATTATTTTCTCTATTCGGAGAATACATTGATGTATACCTAGATCTAGTGTCCAGTAGAAAATGTTACCTCTCTATTTTTCTTTACAAAATCCTGCTCTCAAAAATGAGAAAGAAACACACAAAGAACAGGGCAGGAATCACTAGTTATTGCAAGATTCCCAACCACCAAGACTGGTACAAAGTGCATTGCATTTATTATCTCTTTAAAAGAGATAAGGAAGACATAATTTTCCTTTTTGGTGAGGTTATGGAGGCTGCTGGATCTGATATGCTGGACTGATGCCAAACTCTGTACAGTTTTCCTTTGTCTTGAAGCACAGCAGAGACCAGCGGTGCAACCCCAAGGATATTCCTAAGATTCAGATGGTAATTCTATCACTGCTATAGGAAATTGAGCAAGTCACTTAGTCTCTTTGTGCCTCAGTTTACTCACCTGTAAAATGAGAATGATAGTAGTATCTATTTTCAGAGGATCACTATGAATATTCAGTGGATTAAAACACTAAAAACTGTGCCTGGTATGTAGGAAAGTCACATAATTATTAACTATTACAATAATTCTCATTTCTTTTTCAGATGCCGTAGTTAGTTTTACACTTTCTTTCCCTGGGCCTAAGTTTATCGAGGTCTCCGTTTCCTCCTTTGTTACAGATAATGCCTGTCACCACATCCATTACACCAGAAAATGCCTGTCACCACACCCATTACACCAGAAAATGCCTGTCACCACACCCATTACACCAGAAAAGGCCTGTCACCACACCCATTACACCAAAAAATGCCTGTCACCACACCCATTACACCAGAAAAAGCCTGTCACCACACCCCTCAGGCCTTTCTCCACGTCCTTGTGAACACCTATTGTTCCTTGTATTGTTGATTTTAGCCATTCTGACAGGTGTGAGGTAATGTCTCATTGTAGTTCTGATTTACATTTCCATGACGACTGGTAATGTTGAGCATCTTTTCATGCACATGAGCCAGCACCCTTTTTGAAAAGGAAGGTTTGAAGTGGGATGCAGGGATATAGAGCCAGAGGCTGCGTCAAAACGGTGAAATGCCACAAGTCTTGTGCTAGTATTTGACATGGACGATCCCATTTAATTCTCTCAATTGTAATTCCATGAAACCGGTACTGTTCTTAACCATTTGAGAGACGAGAAAGTAGAGACACAAAGAGGTTAAATAACTCACCCAAGACCACACAACTGAGTTTGTCTTTGGCAGACAGAAGTAGGACTTGAACATCAGGATGACGTTTGATGTCAAAACAAACTTTTTACACCATTAAGCTATATTTTAGGATTCTCTGTCCCATTCACAATTTTTAAAGGCGGCTTTCCTCATATCAGAGTTTGACACTTTAGGACCAAGGATCCCGCGATTTGTAGAGTTTGCCTGTCAGTCTGTCTGTACTGTACTGCCAGCTTGTCTCACTGGCTGATCACTGGGGTGTGAAGAGTGCTGGGCCGAGAGGGGACAGTTGCCAACAGGAAAGCCTTCCAGCTCCCCTTCCAGACCCTGCTGCAGGCACCACTCACCTTCCACCCTTTCTCTGAGCAACTGCGTGATGCCTGATGAAATAAAACCTGCCCCAACAGAGTAAACTGTGGGCATCTGCTTCCCTGCCACTTTTAGTCTAATTGCTGCCTAATGAATATAATAGCTCCCCCACTATCTTTTCAGCAACACAAGCTCCTGAAGCCATTCAGAAAGGGCTCAACACCAATAACACTTGCCCTACTGTCTGAGGGCTGAAATCCAATATCAGCCAGACGGTCCTAGTTTACAACTTGGTTTTCATCTCAACTCGGTCCCCCGGTCTCGAATTCACTACCCAGTTGCTGGACATCTGGGGCAGTCTGTGACATCTCCTTAATATCTCTCCTGCTTCTCACATCCCAGGGCTCCTAAACTCAGGATAGGGTCAAATGGCTCCCTTTTAGGCTGAGAGCAGGAGTTGCAAAGTCTAGCTGGAACCCAATTTTTTGAGCTGGTACTGATTGACCTTGAAGAGGCAATTGGCTCAAATCATTCCAGGCTTGAGTTTGGAGACCAGATGGAGGGGTTCAGTGAATTAGACCAGCTAATGCAGTTGGCCAATATGGATCCAACACTAGAGCATGTCTGCATGTAGCCCCTTGCCTTTATCCTAGGTCTGGCAAGGAGCCAAGAGAAAACCCAGCTCCTAAAAACTAATCTCGGGTCCCTCAATGTTTTGGTTATCTATTGCTAGGAAACAAAACAGACCACCCAAAACTTAGTGGATTGAAACAACAGATATTTTGTTATTTCTCACATTTTTGTGGGTCCACTGGACTCAACAAAGCAGTTCATCGGCTGTCTCGCCTAGGGTCTCTCATGTGGCCGCAATCCACGTGATATCTGGAACATCTGAGATCAAGCTTCTCTCATGTCTGACGCCTTTGCAGAGAGAGCTGGAAGACTAGGCTCAGCTGGGACGCTGGGGCAGGTAAGACCCATCTCTGTATATTCTCAGGGCCTTCTTGTCTACACGGAGTCTTCATAAAGTATATTTAACTGAGTAGCTGGACTTACTATGTCAAGGCCCAGGGGTTCCAAAAGTAGAAGCTGTCAGTGCTTAAAGCTTAGGCTCAGAACTGGCACCATGCCACTTCTGCTGCATTCACTGGTTAAAGTCATAGGGCCAGCCCACCTTCAGGCAGTACTTTATAAGCCTAAGAATACCGCGTGGTTGACTCAGTGGAAGACGGCTTTGGAGAGTAGCTACTACACCGTTTCCATCCACCACTATAAACAAGTACAGAACCATGTAACTTAGGTAAATATACTTTCATCTTTATATACAGCTGCCATTTGTTTTGTGTTTACCACAGGTTTGCCACTATGCTAAATGGGTTAGATCACTGTTTCTTTTAGGTTCACAAAAACTTTAAGTTGGTCATTAGTACCACTATGTTACAAATGAACAATCTAAGACCAGAGAGGTTGAATAAACTTCTCTAAGTTATCCAGTTAGTAAGTGGTAGAGCTAGGGTTAAATCTAAAATCTGTATGCCTGCATAAAAAAATCTGTTTGTTTCTCATATACACAGACACAAGTCACAGTGTTATTCTTTCTTATCATTCTGGTACAGTAAAAAACCACATTTGGCCAAGCTGAGGCTGTTGGTGTTCTGCCTGAGAGCCCAAGGATGTGGAGGGTGAATGTGGCTACATGCTCAAAAGATTTCACTATAGGCTTGTCAGGCTTTCCATCCTGGGTTCCTGCCAGCTTACGCTTGTGTGCTTTTGATGACCTCAGGTTCTGGGCAGAAGACATTTGTTTCTTTTCTTTTTCTTTCTTTCTTTCTTTCTTTCTTTTTTTTTTTTTTTAAAGATTTTATTTATTTATTTGACAGACAGAAATCACAAGTAGGCAGAGAGAGAGAGAGGAGAAAGCAGGCTCCCTGCTGAGCAGAGAACCCGATGTGGGGCTTGATCCCAGGACCCTGGGATCATGACCCAAGCCGAAGGCAGAGGCTTTAATCCACTGAGCCACCCCGGCGCCCCAAGACATTTGTTCCTGATTAGTGTATTCTTGTTGCTGTCCTGAGCCTGTGAATTCAGCTCCCTGGTCAGATCCTGACCACTACTGCCCAGGTTTCCCAGTCTTTGACCGCTCTCATCTTTACCTACATCCTTAATCCCTACTATGGACCCTTCCAAAGTGTAGGATTTTGCCCAGACGTGAGCTACCTGCCTGCTTTACCTGAGGCAGATGAACATGACCCATGCCCATTTAATCAGGTAGCCCCCTGTTTCTGGTCTACTTGGATCTGTTCTTTCATTCATTTGTTCCTTCCTTTCTTCCTTCATTGGGCAGTCAGTAGTTGATTATTGCAAGGATTTCATGTCTGAGATCTTATTCCAGTCACTGGAGATGTGATAGGGACCAAACTGACATGTATCCTGCCTTCGTGACCTATCAATTCAAGTCTAGGGGACAAGAAACAAATAAACAAAATTATGCTTGCTTATGATAAGGGAAGAAAAAAGAAAAGGAAGTGCAAGAAGACAGTTTAGTGTGCATGGGAAGAGGCTGTTGGAAAGGCCTTCTCTGAGGAGGGGATACTGGAGCAGAGCCAGGATCCTTCTGGATAAGAAGGAACCAGCCTGTGGGAGGCTGAAAAGTGGTCATTTTAGACACTAAGTACAAAGGAAAAGAGGTTGACATATTAGGAGCCATGCCAGTGGGGTTGCAGAAGGGTGACGGAGGAGAGAATTATTATACTTTTCTGGTTCCAACATGTTGATCTTCTATCCTAAATTTCATCAGGATGAAAGTTGTCCCCAATAGAGAACACTCAGGGACAGCTGAGCTCCTCTAGGCTGGGCTGAAGACCCTTTCTATCTGATTTCACTTTCTGTAGTTCCCACTTAGTTGCTTTTATAAAATTGTTTTGATTTTTTTATTTGTCTGTTTCCTTCATTAAACTGTGAATTCTTCCTTCTTTTCCTACAAAATGTTTGCCGCAATGTCTGTTCAGTAAATATTTGTTGACAGAAGGAAAAAAGGCATGAAAGAAGGACACCCGTTTGGTGATTAGTCTGTTCTCATCCTGCCGTTTGTCATCTCTGGTTTTCTAAATCAAGTTTCACAAAATTAACCATCTCATTTCTCAGTATTCTTACGGTAGTTGGCAAAACTTTCTCAGATTAGCTGGCGGCTTGTTTCTCTACTTTGTTTTTGTTTTTCTACTTCTTAGAAAGATACTGAGATTCTGACATGTGATACCAACTGAGAACAATCATTCATTCTTCCTGAACTCCTGAATTGTGGAGAACTTTTTTTTTTTAAAGATTTTTATTTATTTATTTGACAGATGGAGATCACAAGTAGGCAGAGAAGTAGGTAGAGAGAGAGGAGGAAGCAGGCTCCCTGCTGAGCAGAGAGCCCGATGCGGGGCTGGATCCTAGGACCCTGGGATCATGACCCGAGCCGAAGGCAGAGGCCTCAACCCACTGAGCTACCCAGGTGCCCCTTGTGGAGAACTTTTATGCAAATTCCCAGTTCTGTCCATCACTTCTGGAGCCAGTCTATGGTTTTTTACTACTTGCTGAACAGTAGTGGATTTCAATCTTTCCCTCTGGGTCTTTCCATCTGTATTGAGACTTCTTTCCCTTCCTAAGAGCAGAAATTTCATGGAGAGGAGAGAAGGAGAATTTGACTAAAGCCAATTTGATTTTGGCTGACTGGATGAGTAAAGATCTAGTTCAAATCAAAGATCAAAGGGGAGCTTTATATTTTCTACAAATTTCACAGCATTGCTATTTTTTCATAAAACTATGAAAGTTGGGGCACCTGGGTGGCTCAGTGAGTTAAAGCCTCTGCCTTTGGCTCAGGTCATGATCCCAGTGTCCTGGGATCGAGCCCTGCATCGGGCTCTCTGCTCCGCAGGGAGCCTGCTTTCTCCTCTCTCTCTGCCTGCCTCTCTGCCTGCTTGTGATCTCTGTCAAATAAATAAAATATTAAAAAAAAATATGAAAGTCAACTCAACAAATACTTACTGAGCATATTTTGTACTGAGTATATAAAGGGAAACATGATAGACATAGCCCATACCCAAGTTAGAAAAAAGGTAATAACCACAAAGAATGGAAAAATCCCACAGTCTTATGGAGAGGCATAGGATGAGCACATAGCACTGCGAATCAGTCAGGGTAGGCCAGGTTATGCTGTAGAAAAAAAAAAAAAATCCACACATTTGAATGTCTTAAGACAATAGAGATTTGTTTCTTGTTCATAGTACAAGTCCAAAGCAGGCTGGCGAGGGATCCAAGCTAATGGAACCAACAGTAATAACAGAGAGAATACAGTTGAGGAGGCGCTTGAACTACCAATGAAATGCCCGGAAATGATACATGTTATTTCTTATCAGAACACTTTAGCTAAATCCAGTCATAGCTCTACCCAAACAGAAGGGATCCAGGACTCCTCCTTTGTGCACAGGAAATGTCTAACCTGAAGGATGAGTAGGAGTGAGGTGGAGAGGAAAACACGAGTTTTCAGGCAGGGTGAAGAGCAGGAAGAAAAGCTTGAGGGCAAAGAAGAGAATATTACTTTGGAGGACATAGTGGAGAATGAAGGGTGGGGAAGAAAAAACAAAAAGGATCCTTAGTCATCTCTGTAGGATTTAAAATATCGTAGACATCTCTCATATGAAAAAACAACCTTCAATAAATCAGTTGACCATTCATTCACTCACTCAAATCAGATATGTGCCCTTTCCAATCTTATTTTATCTCAAGGACTTTTAGTTGTTCTTCCAGTATTCTTTCAATGATTTTATCATAGTTACTGTTCTTCCAGTATTCTTTCAATGATTTTATCATAGCTACTGTGTGAGCACATGGCTATGAAAATACTCAGCAATTTCTTCAGTACTAACTCCATGACTTTATTATAATACTTTACTCAATAAAGAACTTTGGAAAAAAGTTTTAACCTCCATTAATCACAAAGAAATGATTAGAATTCAAGAAAGTAAGAGAGGAAAGTGATCTCTCTGAGTGACCGCCTAAAATATCTGTAAACCAAACCCTACACAGATACAAGTAATTGAATTCATCTTCTAAGCAGGGATTTAACTGATCTGTGATTTTCTTGTTATCAGTTTATAGGGTCACCAGGTAACTTCGATAGGCTTGCATCAGAAGAACAAGAAGCTCCAGAAAATAATATTTCACTGATGAATTTCAATGTATTTATTCTGTATTTCTTTTATCAATTACTTACTAAGAATGTGCTGTATACCAGACTTAAGACTGAAGATATAGTAGTGAAAAAAGCAAAGTCCCTGCCCTCACAAGGAACTGACAATCTAGTGAGGGAGACAGACAATGAACAATATATTGCATTGGATGGTGGTAATTGCCAGGGATAAAAATAAAGTAGGGTAAGGAACAGAGGGACTCCAAAATGGTTAGGGAAGGCCTAACCTCTAACATAATAGATATTAATAGATATTAAGGAAATGAAGAAGGATATCTGAGAAAACAGCTAAGAGTAGGCAAAGGAAAAAGCAAGAGCAAAAAGCTTTGGAACAGAATCATCCTTGGAATGTTCACAGAACCACAGTGCGGGTCAATATGGCTAGTGAGGTGTAAGCCATGAGGAAAGAGGTAAGAGATATTTCTAAGAAATGGGAGAGGGAGACAGATAATGTCTCCTCACTGTAAGGATTTTTGCTATAAATCAGAGAGAAGTAGAAATCTGGTGAAGGATTTTGAGCAAAGAGTGCTATAATGGGTTTTAGATTTCAGAAGGATGACTCTCACTGTGATGTTGAGAACAGAATTGGGGGCTGTCAAGGATGGAGATAAAGATCAATGAAACTAAAAGGCAACCTACAGAATGGAAGAAGATATTTGCAAATAACATATGATGAAGGGTTAGGCATCAAAATACATAAAGAAATAGAACTCAATACACAAAACCTAAAGAATCCAATTAAAAAATGGGCAGAGGACATGAAGAGACATTTCTTAAAAGAAGACATGCAGATGGCCAACAGATAAATGAAAAGATGGTCAACATCATTCATCATCAGGAAGATTCAAATAAAAGTACAATGAGATATTACCTCACACCTGTTAGAATGGCAAAATCAACGATACAAGTAACAATGTTGATGGGGAGGATATAGAGAAAATGAAACCCTCTCACACCTTTGGTGGGAATGCAACCTGATGAACCCACTGTGGAAGACACTATGTAGCTCCCTCAAAAAATTAAAAATAGAACTACCTTATCATCTAGGAATTGCACTACTGGGTATTTACCTCACCCCTAAATAAAAAAACACAAATTCAAAGGTATGCATGCATCTCTATGTTTATAGCAGCATTATTTATGATAGCTGAATTATGGGAGCAGCCCAAGTGTCCACTGATAAATGAATGGATAAAGAAGAAGTGGTATATATATATATACACACACATATATATGTATATATATATATATTATTTAGCCATCAAAAAGAATGAAATCCTGCCATTTGCAACAACATGAATAGAACTAGAGAATACAATGCTAAGCAAAATAAGTTCATCAAAGATAAATACCACATAATCTCACTCCTATGTGGAATTTAAGAAAAAAAAAAAAAAGGAACAAAGGGGGTAAAAAGGAGAGAGGGACAAACCAAGAATCAGACTTTTAACTATAGAGATGGTTACCAGAAGGGAGGTGTGGGTGGGGGGGTGAGTGAAATAGGTGATGGGAATTAAAGAGTACACTTATCATGATAAAAAAAAAAAAGTTATTTTACAAAAGAGAATGAAAACAAAGAGATTCCTTGGATTTATTCTAGGTGAGAAATAATTGCAATTGGCCTAGGGTAGTACCAGTGGGTATAATGATGAGTGGTCAGATTCTGGTTCTACTCTGAAAGAAAAGCAGAGTCTTTGATATGGGATCAGATATGGTATGTGAGGAAAGAGGAATGTATGATCTCAAGGTTTCCATCCTGAGCAACTGGAAGGATGGAATTGTCATTTACTGAAATGTGAAAAGCTAATAACCCAATTTTTGAAAGGTGAAATTTAAAATGTTCATTAGACAATCAAGTCAAAATATTAGGTAGGTACCTGGATATATGAGTCTAGATGTCTGGGATGTGAGCAGGTTGGAAATGTATATAGAGCTAAGGGAAAAGCATTGTGTAACTCATAAGGTGAACCAGTTACACTGTAGATGTTTATACTAGTCTTTACCAGATTAGAGTTTATAAGAAGGAAGCAGAATGTTGTAGTGAAAAAAAATTATCCAATAGAGTCAAAAGTAGTTCTTATACTATGATGCTGGGAACACTGAGATATTGATTCCTTGAGGTCAGTGAATGAAGACTGGTGTTTGAATAACTCAAAATTAACCCAAGTATATTTTTCTAAATTTGGTCAAGACCACCATAGCTCAAAACATTCCATTTTATTCTATTCCACAATGTGTCAGGCACTATCAGTATCTCTATAAAGATGAAGTTTATGAATTTTTGCTTCAAGAAACTCAGTATTAAGTGGCCACGACATATCCCACCTAGAGGGCACTTCATGGTCAGGTCAGATCTTAAGAAGTTCAAAAGAGACCTCAGACAGGATTTATGGCCACAGATGAGTCCAGCAATAAGAAAAGCTGCAATCCTCCCATTGGATAACTAACATTTGAAACATTGAGCTATAATGACAACATTTTAAAAAGAAAGTGACATTTTTTCATTTCAGAACTGTCCCCATTGAAGTACAAATTAAATATCCTAATGCATGGGGAATTGATTCTCATTGTTATTTAAATTTGCCATTTAGAATGGCAAAAATTAAGAAGGCAAGAAACAACAAATGTTGGAAAGAATGTGGAGAAAGGGGAACTCTCTTACACTGTTGGTGGGAATGCAAGTTGGTACAGGCACTTTGGAAAACAGTGAGGAGATTCCTCAAAAAATTAAAAATAGAGCTACCCTATTTCCCAGCAATTGGACTACTGGATATTTAACCCAAAGATACAGATGTAGTGAAAGGAAGGACCATATGTACCCCAGTATTCATAGCAGCAATGGCCACAATAGCCAAACTATGGAAAAAGCCGAGACGCCCTTCAAAAGATGAATGGATAAAGAAGATGTGGTCCAAATATACAATGGACTGTTATTCAGCCATCAGAAAGGATGAATACCCAACTTTTGCATCAACGTGGATGTGACTGGAAGAGATTATGCTGAGTGAAATAAGTCAAGTGGAGAAAGTCAATTACCATATGGTTTCATTTACTTGTGGAGCATAAGGAACAGTATGGAGGACATTAAGAGAAGGAAAGGAAAAGGGAAGGGAGGGAAATTGGAGGGGGAGACAAACCATGAAAGCCTATAGAATCTGAGAAACCAACTGAAGGTTTTAGAGGGGAGGGTGTGGGAGGATGTGTGAGCCTGGTTGTGGTATTAAAGAGGGCATGTATTGCATGGAGCACTGGGTGTAAGTGGGTGTAAGCAATAAATCTTGGAACGCTACATCAAAAACCAATGATGTATTGTATGGTGACTAACATAACACAATAAAAAATAAATAATAAAATAGCAAGTAAAAAAAAAAGAGAGATAAAAAAGTAAAATAACACAGAAATACTATTTTACACCCATTAAATGAACATGAAGAAATCATTAGTGATAGCATCTACAAATACTAAAATTGTAGGAAAATCCCAGGCTTATGGAAACGCGATTTGATACCCTCTTAGGTTAAGCACTATGTCATTACATTTTTCGATAGTTTGGATGATCAGTCCCAATTTTTCTCCCCTCTCCTTGGTCATTCCTTCTAGAAGTGGAGTGCATGCCTCTGATCTTGACATTAGGGTCAGCCATGTGAATTGTTTCCACTAATGGGGTATTAGCAAGGATGATAGGAATAGGGGTTTGCAATGAATGTGCTTGTGTAGTTGGGTATGACCTATGATGTTTGTTGTTGTTTCTTTGTTTGTTTGTTTAGTTCATGTTACTTTTTATTGATTAAGAGAAAAGGAGAACAACTGCACTGCATACTGGTACATCTGGAAAGCAATTAAAAGAAAGGAATTACGGTCATTTAGCTGTTCAAAAATGCCCAAGAACACTTCTCTTTCTGTCTACTGGATCAGCATACTGGGGGGATGTCCACCTGGGCAGGGCCACACTTCCAAGGCTTAGGAGCTCTACAGGGGGAGGGAGGTGGGAGAATGGGGCCAGAGGGGCTTAGCCCATCACAGTTTCTCTATGCATTCTGGCAACTGGGCTTCACCAAGGAGGTCTTGCTCAGCCAGGGACAGTGTATATCTGGAAAGAGCAGAGTGTTTTTCTCTTCAGGTGCGACTAGTCATAGAAGAGACAGCAGTCTGAGTTGGGCTGGAACTTGGTGCATCTGGTTTGGCCAATCTCCATGTCTATGAAGTAGTTCATCTCAGTCATCAACTGCTTACAGGTGTGCACTTCCTGCAGTCTGTGGTATGGGTGAAGTTCAGTGCCTGCTGCATGCCCTCCTTGTTGACTTTGGCTTTCCATGGGGTGCCCACCATTGGAGACTTGCTCCCACCAGTCCTGGGACTCACAGCCAGGCCCAAGGCCAGGGCAGCCGACGGGAGTAGTGGAGTATGCTTAGAAGTGGATGAAACTCAGAGCAGAGTGATTTAGTGGCAGTAATCCTGACCTATGATGCCTTTTGCCATCTCCGAAAAACGTGCCTAAGTTAACCTACTGTTGTTGGAGAAGCAGGAGAGATGTGTAGAGTCAGCCAAGTTGAATCCAGCTGGGATGTACTCAGCAGCAGATCCATAAGATCAAATGATCATTGTGTTAAGTCACTGGGTTTTGAAAAGTTTTTACACAGTATGTTTGAAGGGCTAGCCAGCCAGTACACATATCAAGTGTCATTAACAATGTTAATACTCTTTATTCCTCCAAATACACTTTGGGAGTTTGTTCAGACAAATTTGCACGTATATCAGTCAGCACAGGCTAGATTATTCTAATATAATACATGAGACTTAACAACAATATATCTCTCACTCGCTCAAACCAAATATGGGAAAATGTTAATAACACATATTCAGTAAGATCTACCCATAGCATACAACTAGAGCAGTGTGAGAGAGAGGACAACTACCTAGATAGCCAGATGAGCAGAATAACATTAGCAATCAGAAGACTATCAAATTTCAAATCTTTCTCATCTGGCATAGCAATTCCTTCTCTGTATATTTAACTTTGGGAAATAATTTAACAGAGTAATTTTGTTTAACTTTGAATTAACATGCTCTTTCTACTTTCACCTCAGTAGCAGAAGAATTAGAAATAACCTACTTGGGGGTAGCTAGCTGGTTCAGTCAGTAGAGTATGTGACTCTTAATCGTGGGGGCATGAATTTGAGCCCCATATTGGAGGTACAGGTTACATTAAAAAAATTAAATTAAAAAAAGGAGAGAGAACCTACTTGTCCAACACAGAAGGTTAGGTAAGTAAATTAAAATACACATAAGATTATAAAAGATATTTGTAGCATAAGATTAGGATAAAAAGAGAAAATTTATAACTGTGTGATTTTTAATTATGTAAAATACTCGTGTAGGTCAACAAATTTTAGAAACATGACGTAAGAAAAAACACAGTCTGGGAACTATCAGTGGGTTATTTTTCCTTTAAAGACCTTTTCACCATATTTTATGTTATTATTAAAATAAAAATAAATGACTCTCATTAAATATTTTTCTAATGTTGCTTATCTGAGAAGCAACTAGCTGGAAAATACATTTGCTATGGAATGCTAGCCCCTAGAGAAATGAGATAGTGCCTTTTTAAACATCTTAAGGGTATCAGATGCTAAGGTGTAGTAACTTGCAATCAATACCTGTAATTTGATGAATTGGTAACCAAATCCAACCATCTGAATCCAATCTTTTTTTTTTAATCATTGACTAGCCTAAAAACAAATAGCGAGGTTTTAAACTATCAATTCAGATGAAACACATAATGTGATCTTCAGTGAAACTTAAAATAGTATCTGCACAAAGGGAAAATAGTTCGAGGTCCCAGAAAGATGGGTAGTCTAACTGTTGAGGCAGGACACTTCCCTCAGGCTGGAGCTGACAGATACACTGGCATTCTTACATGGTGAACAATGCTCAACTCTCCTCCCCTGGGAGCCATGGCCCCAGAGCCAAGGCTTCAGCCTCTGCCTTCCAGATGGCACATCCACAGGCACATCTCTGATAGGGGTCAGGGCCAAAGTTTTGCAGGCAATTTTGGAAAAACTCAGTATCTCTAGATGTTATCCGGACATAGCTCCTTAAACTCCCAAAAAGAGTATAAAAAATTGAACATACATCTTTGGGAACTATAAATAAGAAAGTTTCAACTGCCATGGTTCCAAGAGGTCTCTTGACTTCTTAATACTTCCCCCCCCCCCCAAGGTAAGTCTTTCATTCATTTACCACAAAGAAATCCATATTGAGGGTCTATTATGAGCTAGAAGCTAGAGATATGGTGGAAACAATAAAGACAAAGGTCCTTGTGAAGCTTATATTCTTCTGGGGAAAATATAGATTAGCTCTGTTCTCCCTTCAACTCTTGAAAAGAAAAAGATTAAGAGGTAAACATCCAAAGTAAAGATTGCTGTTGGCTTTAAAGAATAATGATAAAACAATATATTAACTAATGCAAAGGTATGCCCAGGCTCTAGCACCTAGAAGGCCTTTATTGTTTGGTCTTGAATATCTTGAGTATTAGTTAATTAATACCAACCCACTCTGTCCATGTGAGAGACCATTCACATACTAAATTGGAAGAACTGATCTTGTTTTGACTGAAAGAAGTTTTGGATCTATTTCTTCTTCCTAACATTTGTGCCAAGGGCTGTTACTAGGTGCAAGGTGCTTCACCATCTCTTGCTGGTTTTCCTTAATCCTATCAAACCTTTGTAATAATCCCCTTGTTAAACCCTCCTAAATTACTCCATTCCAGCGGCCATCTGTTTTGTATTGGATTCTGATTGCTACAGCTTGGGAACTGGAACCTAAGAACGAGGTGGGCAAAGTTTTTCCCTTTAAAACAAAATTAAGTGGCATAGAGCAACCCTAAATGGAGCCCTTCAGATATGTAGTGTAGAAAAATCTTAACGCTTCTCTTTTTATCTATCCCTGAAGACAGAATTTTTCTCCAGAATTTCCAAGGATACAAAGTTATCTTATTCATTCAGGGTCTTTCATTTTAGTTTGATATTTCTTCATCTGAACTTTCATTGGAAAGTTCAATAAAGCCCGAGACCAGAACAGATGTTAACATTTTAAAATCAAACTTCAATATAGTCCCTTTCGGTCTTCCTAATGATGCCCAATTGCTTTAAGGTTCACAGTAAAATAAAATCATTTTGACTTTGTTTAGAATGTTGGAACATATTGTAGTCACATACTATTACTTCAGAAGAGGCTACCAGAAGGAGAGACACAGACAGAAGTTAGTAAGATGAAATCTATTACCACTGGCCTCCCTGGTCAACCATCTTAGTAATAAAAATTGGTCTACTCAAGAAGCCGGTTAAAGCCTCCTACATTCTTCTTCATTGACCAGAATAATGATGGTTTTAAAGCAGTCCAGTTGGGAAAAGGAAATATTTCCCCCAGAAATAATATATCAAAAATTTCCATCTTACAGAGGTATAATTCAAAGGCAGCATTAATCTTTCCAGTCTAGTTTATCCAGTCTTCCCTGACTCTACTCCTTTCCAAACCATGGCCCTAGTTCCCCAGGTTCCTAGAGGGTCTCTCTGCCTCTACTACAGCTGCTCTCCCTTCTGTCCTCCATGCTCCAACCAGAAAGTTCATTCTACAAAGTGAGTCTAATCATGTTTTTTCCCTGTGTCAAACCTTTGGATGGCATCCCATGTCCCACAGAATAAAGCAAACTCCTGAGGAATGCAAACTAGTCTTGGCTACCTTTCTGGTTGTCCCTACTCCCTTCAGTTAGCCCAGGATCTATATTTTAGATCCCCACCCTTCTATTTTCTGGAAGTAGCTTGCTCTATCTCTCTTCCAGGGTCTTGCCCTTGCCCGTCCCTCTGCTTAGAATGTTGACTGCCATCACCCCACAGTTAAGGCTCCCCAGTGTCATCACATGCTCAAGAGACTAGGTTAAATGTCACCTCCTGGCTAAAGCTTTCTCTAACTGCCTCTCCACAAGGGTCTCTTACTACGTTTCATTTCCTTCTGAGTTTTTATTTTTTTTTAATCTACTAAATCCTTTTTTGTTGTTGTTCAACATCATGTCCTTTCAGAATAGGGTAAGTTACTAATGACCAATTCTCTTTTATAAAGCTATGCCTTTATCAATCAGTCAGTGAATTCTTTTTTGTTGTTGTTGTTGATGGATATTTATTGATGATTATATACATTCCAATGGCTAAATCCTTCAAGAATTACTCTCTGACACTTAAAGCAAAAAATATTCCAACTCATGGGTTCCAGTAAATACCTTTACCCTTTAGTTAACTCATTCAGTGAGTGAATTCTAATGATATATTTAGAAAGGAAGTAATGTTTATCAAACACCCACTGATATACTATGTTTATTATTTACATATATAGTGTCATTTAATGCTCATAAAAGCATTATATAGAAAAACACTATTATCCCATTTTGTTGAGAAAACTGAGCTTCAAACAGAGAAACATTGCTCAAGACAGTATAGCTGGTGGTGGGGAATCCAGAATTTGAACACGTGCTTTATCTGATGCAAAATCTGTGCTTTTTTCATTGTATCCCCATTTTCTCATATAAAAAGCTAATTCACAGACTTTTAAGGCTCTGTTTTGTTTGTATAGCATGTTCTAGGTTACCAGGTTCTAGCATTATCTGATTTGATCTCCAATAAACTTGTGAGGCAATTAAGGCAGGATAAAGGGCCTCATTATTTTTTCAAGTTTTTTGTTTTTATTATTATTTTTTTTTTAGAGAAGGAAAGAGAGAAGGGCGCGAGAGGGGCAGAAGGAGAGGAAGAGAATCATAGGGGACTTGGGGCTCGATCTCACAATCTTGAGATCATGACCTGAACCAAAATCAAGAGTGAGAGGTTTAACAAACTGAGCCAGCCAGGGGCCCCGGAAGGGCCTCACTTTATGGACTGGAGTGTCAGAGAGAGGAATGATTTACCGAAGGTAATCAAGCAAAGCCTGGAAGCATTAAGACCATTACTCCTGTCTTCTAAGCTAGGGCCCTTTCTGTATAATAACACCGTCTCCAGCACAGATATTATATTTTCTTACTGGAAGGAAAGACGAAAGAAGAGTTGCATCTTCGAAACAGTTTGTCTGTCTACAGAGGCTTCAAGTGAACTTCCCCCACAACTCGCTCTGTTGTCCCAGCTTAGGCCCCCAGGACTCCACCTCTGCTCTGGTTGGTAAGCTCAGCTAAGCTCTAAAACTAAGATTCTAAGACGGCAAGCCAGCAGCCAACTCTGACCTCAGGTATGGGATTTCATTTTGGTTTTTGCCCTACGCTGCATTTTTAAAAATGTAATTAGGTCTTAATTTTTAAAAGTCAGATGTTTAGCTTCTCTTGAAAAAAAAAAAAAAGAAAGAAAAGCTGATAGTGCTAAAATCACTGAATCTTACAATGGATGAGACAAATACTCTCAATTTCCTTCTTTTTTATACCTTCTGGCCCATGGGCTCCTGAGTTTCCAGTGCAGGTCTTACCATTCAAGATTCTCAGCTGACAATTTTATAATGCAGAGGGCTTGTAGAAGCACTTGCTACTAATTTGCCTCCTTTTCTAATTTTCTTCTCAAAGTGTAGCTCAAGGCTCTGCCTTCCTGGAATGATTACCTTCTCTAAGCATTGAAGAACATCCTCTATGAGGACAAGCTCTTTGCCTCTATACACAGGAACAAAGACAGTGGGCATCATCAACTCCTGTTAGCATTACTTTTGGAAGCTTTGTTCCTTGGTGATTACTCTCCCCTAAGTGCTCCAGAAGAAAAGGGCTTTGGTGAGTAAGAAGGACTTCATTGCAGGGGATGAAGAGGAGCTTCTGTCTTCTAGGCTTCCGTTCTTTGTCTCATCCTCTCTAGTTTCTGAATGGCATTGAAGGACCATTACGTAAATGACAAAAATATTCCTCATTAATTCCAAACAAAAACACCTCACTTTCCTCATCTGTAATATGAGGGTGGCAGATCTTTTGCTCTCCGAAGGCCCTTCCAAATCTAACATTCTCTGATGCTATGAAGCAGCCGTCCTCAATATAAATATAACTTCCCCCGTTGTAATAAAAAATTCCCGATTTACAGGCAGAAAAACAGCCGCATGAATTCTCACAGAGTTTCAGCTGCCCTCAAAGTCAGAGTACTTTCTGGGTACATATGAGACCCCATGATTAATAGAAAGAGCCCTAGGCTGATAGCCAGGAAGCCTGGTTGTGCCACTTATTTCCTATATGATCCTAGGCAAGCCACTTTCCTTCTCTGGGGCTTGGTTTCCCCATAGTAAAATGAAAGCAGTGCATTAAATTCGACAGATCTGTGATGGTGGATGGAAGAAATACACATCTGTGAGTTTAAATAACAGTGGTAATGGAAAAAAAATACTGGACAGAAGGTCAGGAGATCCAGGTGCTATTAATAATTCTGCTACTCACTAGGTTTGTGACTTTTGGAAAGTCACACATACCCTCTGGGACTTCATCCCAATCAGATTTGTTACTTTGTGCTATTTGTTTGTCTTTGGTCTGGCCAGCATCATTCACTTTCATAACCACTTGGACCCTACGATCATCTGATTTTGTTACTCTACCCTCCACCTGGGAGTTTTGTTTATTTAACTAATATCCACTGAGTATCTCTTGGAGTTCCAGGAGTTTTCCGACAGTTGGTGATAGAGATTGAAGTGTGCTGCTCCAGTGAAGAAGACTTTCTGGGGAAGCTTATGGTTCAGTCTTATACACACAACACCAAGTCTGGCTGCTGGTAGAACTGATTTTCTTCAACCTGCATTATCTTCTCCTTGACAGCTTCGTTTTCATCCTTTCCCCCAGTTGCTACCTAGTGCTCATCAGGACCTGTGTGTCCTCTCCATGTGATTCCTGCCTCCACTCACACCAGTCCTCCATCCCCAACCACCTTGCAAGCAGCCAAGTAAAATAAGCATGTGAGTAAATATTAAAAATAGATGTGCACAGGTGGATAAGCCTCCATCCCAAAGCGTGGTGTGAGAAAGGACTTTGGGCTCAAGAGAATGTAGATGCAAACACTTGTGAAGATACCCACTGGCTGTGGGACTTTGGTCAACTTGCTTAACCTTTTGGAACCTCATCATCCCCGTCTGTAAAATGAGAATAACAATAGCACCTACCCTTCAAGAGTAGTATTAAGGTTCCATAAGATAATACATGCCAATGTTCAGCACAGTGCTTGGCCTGGCAGATTTGTTACAGAGTTGTTACTATGGCCAGTATGAAGTCTAGACAATAGCATTTGTGGGCACTGATACCAGACATGTTCTGGGAGAGGACAGATCCTCTTGTCATCTTCAAACTCATGCTAATTAGCCTATATTAAGAATGGCTTAATACATAGATAAAAAGCCTTAGTTCAGAATCACCCTCAATGAGAATGCCCTGGGTGAAGGCATCAGCCCCAAGATTGCAATTTGACCCTTTTGCTTCTTTGTAGGAAGGAAAGCTTTGCCAGTTCCAGAGACAATGTAACATCCCCCATACACATGGTTTTGACTTCCAGTCCAGTGCCAAAACTCTGCGAAGTACTTGTCAGGGACCTTGTTTTGCAGATAATGGGTTTACAAAGAGGCCCGTTCTTCCTTTCTGGCACCCTGAAAGGAAAAAAGTCCCTGAATGAGAAGAAGGATCAAGTGGCTGCTTTGCATGTACAGTGTCTCTTGCCTACAGATTGTGCCACAGTGTTGGAGGCTAGGTTTCATAATTACACAGTGCCAGCACACAATTACCCACAATTAGGCTAATTCTATAAATACACTATGATTATCTGAAAGATAATGTGAAATAACACACAAAGAGGACTGGATGGCCCTGAGGTAAACCTGAGGGGAGTGGGGGAGAGGAATGGAAGAGGATGAAGGCGGTTCCCTGGGATCCCAACACCAAGTGCTAGAGGCAAGGCACCAGCTTCTAGCCTTCCCAGCCAGCCTCCCTTCCCCCGTGCTCAGAAACAGGTCCTTTCCACAGCCTCAGTGGGCTGGTCACCCTTCAGGTGACCCCACAATGTTCCCTTTACTGTTTCTGTCTGTTAACACAACAAACTATAAAGGACAATTGGGTTGGAACCATATCTAAATTTTAGGCCAACACCATAGCCACGTTGCTGACATTTAAAGGCAAGCTGTGTGTTCATTCTATATTTCCACATGTTACTGATGGCTTGTCATTCATTCTTAGATGGTCGGGCCAGAGCAATTAAGCAAAGGTTTATACTGGCATAAAAATTGTGCTGACTGACAGAGGGCCTTCTGCAGAACCTCTGGCCTGCTCTAAATACTGGCTGCCAGCTTCCCATTTTGATAAGTGGTATTAATGTCTGAAGGAAAAGAGAGAGCTTCACAAACACATACAAATAATATTTGAGGTTAGTATTCCTGGTTTTGTTTCCTGGACTCTCCTGGACCAGAATTCTCTATCTTCATTCAACAAATAGTTACTCTATATCAATTCCCCCACCCACCCACCCATCCCTGCCACCGCCAATCTCCAAATTTGACAGGAATAGAACAAGGGACAAAACAATCATGGTCCTTGCCCACTAGGAGTTTATACACTTGAGCTCTAGAAACAAGAGTTATATGTTGTGTTTTCAAATGGATTTGCCCTTTGCTATGACTGTAGAGGACTGCCCTGTTGTTTCCCACTGCTCACTCTTTCCTCTGGTCATGCTGTTTGCCATGTGGCTTGGTAGCTTTTTTTCTCTAGGAATGGAGTTACTTCCCTTCTTATTTTTGGTGACGTTGACCAGATGACTTGCCTTGGCTAATGGAATTTATGCTGAGTAAAAGTGAGCCCATTGGGAATTGTCCTCAGGAGACAGCACTAGTTTCCACTCATCTCTCAGAGACCTTCCAACCTCTGCCTGAGAAGAACATGCGCCATATGCCCTGATGGTCTCACAAGAATGAGATACAGATGCAACAGACCAGAACTGAAACCATAGCCAACCAGCGCCTCTAGAGCAGTCTTGGGCAGGAACTTCCTGCTGAGTATCCAGTTGGACAAGTGCACCTAACATCAGCAGAACCACACAGCTGATCCTCAGAAGTAGGAGTAAGAAATAAATACTCATGGTTGCATGTCTCTGAGATTTTGCGGTTGTTCTGTTACACAGCATTTTTATGACAATAGACTGATACAAAGACTCTTTGAAGTTTCTCAGAATGATGTTAATATAGGATGTGCTTCACCTAAAAAAAAAAAAAAAAAAAAAAAATCTGGAAAGATACAAGGCAAACCAGCCTGTTTATGGTACTTTTGTTTAGAAAGAGGTTTGGGGAAAGGGGCTTGGGGTATGGAGAAGGGATTATTTGATTTTTATTCTATATTCTTTAACTTTCTTTAAGTTCTAGTAACAAGCATTACTATCACTACAATTTCAAAAGAAATGCATTTTTTTAAAAAACTGATCATTTAAAAAAATCCAAAAAATGGAAATGAGAAGACAAACATTCATCCGGATTTTACTGTGTTCCAGGCACTATGTTATCCCTTTATACACACTACCTAATTTAATTTTAACAACAACCCTTTAAGGTGGGTAATACCATCTATGTCATAAAGATGAAGGAACTGGGGCACCTGGATGGCTCAATGGTTTAAAGCCTCTGCCTTGAGCTCAGGTCATGATCTCAGGGTCCTGGGATTGAGCCCCACATCAGGCTCTGTGCTCAGTGGCGAGTCTGCTTCCTCCTCTCATTCTGACTGTCTCTCTGCCTACTTGTGATTTCTGTCTGTCAAATAAATAAATAAAATATATTAAAAAAAAAATGAAGGAACTGAGATAGGCAAGTTCTGATAGCTTGCCCAAAGCCAAACAGCTAGTAGACTGGGAAGAGAACATTTGAATTTAAGGCAGCCAAAGTCAAAATGTGATTCTCCATATATTGTTGCACGCCATCACAGATGAATAAACACCCATGGCCTCAGTTTCCTCTTCTGCAAGAAAGAGAGGCTTGCACTGCATCATCTGTAATGTTCCTGAGAGTCTAAGATTCCATGAGTGAAAATTCACTTCATGAAATAAAGATTCTTTACTTTTAGAGGACTGCAATCACATTTCCTCTAAGTATAGTGCTCCCCTAGCTCACATAAGTGCTTATTATTTCCAGATCATTAACTGTTTGACATAAGAGATTTGGCTGAGAAACCTGAAGCCCAAGTGTGAGGCCTCTGCCAATTGAAGATCAGTCAAATGTGGATAATGGCTTCTGTTACTATAATGCAAGTCTACAGGAAAATATGATTTAATTTATAAAATTTCTATCAAATGCAGCTTTTCAGGAATTCATCTGTTGAGTACAACAAGGTACATCTGTGCTCTATTATCCAAATAAGTTCCACCTGGCAGGCAGATGATGGTAATGCTTAAAAGGGGGGAGGAAAACAGAAAAAAAAAAAAAAGAAAGGAGTTTTTAGAAAGTATTTCTTCATCACGTTCTATTTCAACTTGTTCTATTCTATTACAACCTCATTTCTAGATAATGCAGAGACATTAAATTTGGCCAACCAATAGATGATGCACTTTCATTAACAGATAGACTAATCCACTAATGGATTAGTCATGAGAAATTCCTTTCAAATGTCATTCCACAGTATGGAAAATTGGGAAGGGGGGACATGGGAAAAAAAAAAAAAAACAAGAGCCCATTCTTTGTCCAACTAGCTTTGCTTATGATGAAACTCATAAAATTGTCATGGAAGCTGTGTAATGTGAACCTCCAGAGCCTTGCTCTAACTTCAGCTAAAATCAAATGTCCTAAGAATGCCAAAGAAAAACAAGCCATTAGGCAAACTCACAATCATTCGGGGGCATTAAGAAGATCAAGGCAGGTTATTTGGTGTCTGGGAAAGTTGGATTTGAAGAATGCTTTCCAGGTCAATATGATTTAACACACAAGATTCCTATTATAGTCACTACTCTGCCATAGGTGTCATTTTAACTTTCAGCAGGAGATCTCCTTACCCTCTCCCCATTCCCTGCTCGTTTTTCCTCCTAGTCTCTGTGGCTTCACCCAAGACAATGTCATCCATTCTTATTTGGGCCTTTGTAAACCAAAATACTTCCAGTCTAAGAAGTTAACTTCAAGAGCCAGATGTCTATTTCATTATGAATATCTGTCTAGACATAAAAGGGATCACTCAGCACTGCCTCCCATGGTCCTGTGAGCACCATTAACAATAACAGGCCAACACAAGACAGACACATGTACCCTACCCACTCCATCCCCCGGGGGTTCTGATTAACCTTAATAGATTCTACCTGCAATAGAAGCAATTGGGAAGTAAGGAGGCTTCTCAGTTGGTAGAACTAATTGTGCTGTATGCAAAGACTGATTTTATTTTCTGAGTTTGTGGTTTTTCTTTCTAAAGCAGAGGTGGTATTTTGGTTTGGGGGGGAAGTCTAACATGTTCGTCCTTATTAGTCCTTGGGTTCATTATGAAACCTAAAAGATCAAGAGGAAAAGGTTGGTTGATGGATTATTTTGCCCATAATTGGAAATCTTGTGCAGAATTGCTGCTCTATAATCAACAGGTGAAGTGTAAAATGCAACTTGCTTAGGAATCATGTTAACTCTTTAATTGCTCCCTTTCGTAATCCTTTCTGTGAATTGAATTGGTTGTATTGAATTGTCTCGCATAGTGTTGATAAACATGTAAGAGGGTCAGCATAGGGGATCAAGTCTTTTGTCTCAAGACAGAAGTTCTCTGGATTGTTATTTGAAATCTCCAGAGCATTTTTTTTTTGTAATGTACACATTCTCTGAAACAGTCTCCTTAGAGTATATTTTTCTCATTTCATCTCTGAGGAGAGCAAGGACCAATATGGACACTCAAACTAGATATTGTATGTAATATTAACAAAACAAGACTTAGAAAAAATATAAAATAACCAAATTAACATTGCTATCCTCAAAATTATGCCATTAGGAGGCCACATGCTTATTTTATTGAGGCTTCCTTTGCTCCTAACCTCCTTCTGTCTGCTTGGGAAAAAACATTTAGAATCAGCTCAGTCACATGGAAAAATTATATCTAAATGCCTCAAAATTCTTTTTTTTTTTTAACCAAAAAAGTGACATTTGTCGGGTTCTATGATTTATATGAGATTTGGTACCTAAAGATTTTTAATATTTACAAATGTCAAGTCCACCATTGAAGGATTATTTGCAGTTATTAAGGATATTCCAAAGAACGTAACACAGACCTTTAAGGTAATTCCAAAGTTTAACAAGGTGACATTTTGGGGCTATAGCTTTGTATGGGAGTGGCTACTTTAGAGGAAGCCTCTGCTCATTTGCTTGCATACATTCAGGTCTCTATGTTGTACAAACTATGGAGGGTTTCATTGTATTCTATGTAAACAGCACCCCTTGGGATTTTGTAACCAAGGACTCTGTTTATCCTACTCTGCTTGGGAAAAAGTAATAATATGACCTGATTACTTATTGGTCTCCCAGTCCTCTTGGCATCTACCCTTGATACCATCTTTTTACCAGTCTAAATCAGAATATCAGACCCTTGAGGGTTACAGTTTTTTTCTCAAGTGTATTTTTGTCCTATGGAATCACTGAGTGATAGCTCTATTTTATTACTAATTATTCTCTGTCATATGTGAGACTTTCAAAGAAATGGGCACTACCTTCTGGAGGTGTTTAGGTATTATATGTTTTCATGTTTCTCTGTAATTTTTATAGGGCAAAAGTGGCAAGGTTAGAAACATTTTTGTCTTAAAGTTAGTGAGATAGTCTGGTTAATGTTGGTCAAAAGGCTTGGAATTTACGCCTCAGATGTGTTTGAGAACTTTACTGCTGATATAATTTTCCTTTAATCTTTTCATTAACAACAACAACAACAAAGCACAGTGAAGAGAGAGATGGACAAGATGATAGAAACTCTTAAAAAAAAAAATCTAAGAAGAGGAACTGGTCATTGGCCCCAATTAACCAGTTAGGTTTGTGGGTCACATTAATCAATATTCAGTTTCGTAGCAGATGTGGAGGAAGTGAAAAGTCTGGATTCCAAAAGAGCCCAAGAATACTGAAAAGTATCACATTTCACACACATGGGGAAAATGGAGAGAGAAAAGATTTATGTATATCTGAAAGCAATAAGGATGAAAAAAACCCCCACAACTCAAGTCATCAAAATCACTGTTGAGGAGCCAGATTTGAATGCTTTGTTGAATTTTCTTAATTAAGTTTCAACATCAGAAAGCTATGAATAATGAGTATACATCTTAGTTCAACAGTGATCTGGTGTCTCACCTTGCAAAGGAGAAATTTAAAATCATACATGTAAGTATCCACACATGAAGGCAGGCATTCCATCCTTCTCTCTCACCCTCTCAATCTCTCTCTTTCAAAACATTCCAAGTTTAGCTTCTTGTATCTTTTGCAGAAGATCTTCTGTACCTTTTGTTCATTCAACAAACATTTCCTGAACTCTCGTAAGGCCAGCTTTGTCACTAGGTAGAGTAAGAAATACAAAGAGAATTTTGACAGGTGAAGAAAAAGAAACCCCAGATGGTGAAAATTACCAAAAATAGGAAGGTTCTTGAAAAAAAAATATTGGAGCAAAATTGAATTTGGAGAAGGATAACACTTGCTGCCTTCCTGGCATCCTCTCAACCCAGATGTACTTATTAACTCCTATTCTGTGCTTGCCGTGTGCCAGCCACTCTGGAGAAAATGACGAGAGTAAAACAGAGCCTTCTATTCTCACCAAACTTGAACTCATCTTTTCAAGTTTTATGATACCCTTCTTTTCAGGCCCTTCTAAACCTATTCTTTACTTGCGTTCTCCAATTCACACAGCTAGATGTTGGGAGGCATTTCTGTTCATTTCCAACTGGGTTGACTATGTAACACAATTACAGACATCCGACTAATAATCAGAATCAGTGGTTTACCAGTAAAGTTATTTTAAGGTCAGCATGTGACTACTGCTGGCAGGTTGGTGAACAGAGGAAAACAGGAAATGAATGAAAATCATTTATTAACATTGAAAATAATTTGAAAGGTGTTGGTCCTGGGGTAAATAGCACTTGGCCGCTGCAAATGAGGGAATGGGAATTTTCCAAGGAAAGGGCTTACCTGAAAGAATTTTCCAAAATTTGGTTTTGGTATCATGGAAAAACACTAATTTCAACACAATGTTATTGATTACTGGGCATACTCTCAAGAAGTACCTGCTCACTAAGAACTATACAATGAAAATTCTTCAAAACCACTGCTACTCTCATACCTTGAGTATAACCTTAAAATAAAAGAGAAAAAAAGGATAAAAAAAGAAAATGAAATTTTTATTGTGCACTCCTTATATACCAGACTTGGTCATGGATGCTTTCATAAACACCACGTTACCTACATTTCACAACAAACCTGTGAGTTAGAATTGCCAGTTTACAAATGGAAAATATAGAGGCTTGGAAAAACTCAAATAACTTTTAGGACAGCTTATAGATAGTGTGTGTCTAAAACCAGGATTCGTGTCTTTCTGTCAAACTGCAAGGTCCTGACTCAAAGTACTTTCTCCAATAAGAGGCTATATATTAGGGAATGGAAGCTTTGGGGAGAAATTCAGAATTTTTCTCATTAAATAATCATTTAAGAGATGTCGAAGTCTTCAACCACAAGTCTTTTATTATTTATCTATTTATTTGTTTATTAAAATATGGAACACTGCATGAGTTTTCATGTCAGCCTGCACAGGGATTGTGCTAATCTTCTCTGTATTGGTCCAGTTTTAGTATGTGAGCTGCCAATGAACACTAAATAATATTTTAGTTTATTCTATAAAGTATGCATTAATCATATTTTTCTTGAACTATATATGTCTCTCTACATATGTATATATATGAACTATATATGTCTTTTTATTAAAAATTCTAAAACAGGGCGTCTTGATGGCTCAGTGGGTTAAGCCTCTGCCTTTGTCTCAGGTCATGATCTCAGGGTCCTGGGATTGAGTCCCATATTGGGCTCTCTGCTCAGCAGGTAGCCTGCTTGCCCCTCTCTCTCTCTCTGCCTGCCTCTGCCTGCTTGTGATCTCTGTCTGTCAAATAAATAAATAAAATCTTTAAAACAAAATTCTAAAACATTTTGCTTGGACAGGACCTGCTGCCCTGTCCTTCCCTTTATCCTGGGACTCTGCGTTACTTTGGGAATGAGTTATGACCCAGGAAGTCAGTTGGTAGGGAGAAAGACAGGTCTGAAAGTTGTCACTAGAAGGGATTTTATCATATAGAAATGAGTAAGGTGACAACATGTGAGTAAGGTTGTTCACTGCAGTATGAGTTATAGTGGCAAAATTTAGCAGTACCCAAATGTCCAACACAAGAGTTTAGATAAATAAGAAGCTCCTTTGTACAATGGAAACTTTTTCCGTGTTTAAAAATAGTGGTGTGCTAATGGGTGATAGATATCTGGGTGTTCATTATCCTATCCTGTTTTGTGTGTATTTGAAATTTCCCATAATAAAAGTTTTTTTTTTTTTTTAAGATTTCATTTATTTATTTGAGAGAGAGACAGTGAGAGAGAACATGAGCGAGGAGGTCAGAGGGAGAAGCAGACTCTCCATGGAGCTGGGAGCCCGATGTGGGACTCGATCCCGGGACTCCAGGATCATGACCTGAGCCGAAGGCAGTCGTCCAACCAACTGAGCCACCCAGGCGCCCATAAAAGTTTTTTATTTTTATTTTTTAAAGATTTCTTTATTTGGTGGGGGGGGGGGGTGCAGAGACAGAGGGAGAGGGACAAGCAGACTCCTTGCTGAGCACAGAGCCATGACCTAAGCCGGAACCAAGGGTCGGATGCTTTATTGACTGGTCTGCCCAGGAACCCCCCCAATTATTTTAAAATATTAACCATCTTATAAATAATATTGTGATATTTTATGTGAAAAAACCAGATTATTAAATGTAGTAGAAATTTCCATTTCATCTGCATTTTCTTCCCCTTTCAAGTCTATGGGAAGATTATACTTCCCTGTCCCCTAGCAGTTGAGTAAAACCATATAACTGGTCAGTAGATGTAGGTAGAAGTGACATGTAACTTTCAAGTGGGAGCAATTAATTGCCAGTATGTGACTCTCCAGCCCTCTTTATTCCTCACCTCTGTAACTTAAGACATTCCAAGTGGTAGAGCTTTTTTCCCTGAAAGGGGCCAACATCAAAGAGCTCCCTGACAAAGTAGAGTGGATATGTAGTGTGAGCAAAAAATAAAGCTTTAATGTCTAGAGACCTGGAGATGTTTGCTGTCATAGCATTGTTTAGCATATCCTGGTTTGTAAACGGTATAATTTAACAAGAATACTCAGCTTGTCCAGCCTTCTCTGTAAAGTCTTTATGCAAACTGCATTCTCTGGGTAGCTTCTCCACTTAAGTTCACATTAAAAAGTCAGAGCCCATACGGTATGGCAGATTATCGAGTCCAGTTATAAATATTGAGGCTCACAGAGGTCAAGTGATTGCCTAGGACACAAAGATTCAGAGCTGGTTCCTAATAATATAGATTCATTTTATTCTTTGTTTCTCCCACTAGACTCGGAGCCTCATGAGGACAGGGATTTTTGCCTGCCTGCCCACCCGGGACTAATCCCTGCTACAAAACAGGATCAGTGAGTGAGAATCATAGTGTGTATCTATACAATACCGTCACTCATACATACCATCACATTTTGCTCTTATTCCAACTTGGATAAAGGTAAAACTGTGATTTTTTTAAAAACCAAGGCCTAGAGGAAGTAAGTGATCTTCTCTAGATCAAAATCACCCAGCTGAATCATAACAGCTTAGAATTTTCTGTGGTCTTTTCCTGTGCTAAACATCTTCCATGTTTTATTAGATTTGACTCTCACAACAACCTTGCAAGATCAACTGGATTATGATTCACCTTTTCCAGGTGGGGAAAAAGACAAAGAAAAGTCTATGGAATTTAATGAATTCATTCTGCTAGCATTTGCTGAATACCTGCTAAGGCCAGACACTGATGTATGCATTAAGAAAAGAGTACTAGACAGACAAAGTCCCTTCTCACAAAGCTTACCCATCTATGGGGAGGGGAGGATGGGGAGAGAATGTTATCTATCAGAAGCCTCTAATGCTCCTTTATGGCCACTCAGCCAACTTCTCAGCTCAGCTGCTCCCTGAGGGTTTCCATCACTTGGCACGGATAGTGTCTCACCTCAAAGTGCACCTAAACATCTTTGTTTTCTGTTTTTGGCCTAGAAGCATCTCAGGTGTGAGCAAGGAATTACCACTCACGGACGCAAACTTCAACCAACAGTGGATGGGTGCTGCTGGACAAAACTCCCAATTCCCAATGTAGACAGGCAAATAATGAGAATTTTAATGAGCAATTATGTTAAGCACTATCATGAATAAGAAGCAGGGTGAAGGGGTAGAGAAGGATACTGGGACAGGGATGCCAAGGTTCTCTTTGTAGGTGGGATGTCCAAGAAGGACCTCTCTGAGGTGGTGGATGTTGAATGGATAACAAGGAGGCAGTCCTGTAAAGATCTGGGACAGGGGCTATGGAGGGGTATTTCAGGCAGATGGAATAGTAAGTGCAAAGGCCTTAATGAAGAAACAAGACATGAGTGAGAACAGTATGTGAAGAAGTGGAAGATGAAGTCAGAGGCCAGAACAGATTGATTTGGTTTGATTTGTTGACTGATAAGGAAAATCAGAAATTATTTTCATTGTGATAGACAGCTATATGAGGGTTGCAGGCAGGGGAGTGGTAGGACTGAGTGGAGTCTCCCAAATCCAAAGCCCAAGCTCTTAGCTTTTGTATCAGGACATGGAGTCAGTTGCCATAGCCAAGACCCAACTTGACAAAAGCAGAAACGTACTTCTGTGTTGGAGAACCATCCAGTGATATAACAGCTCCGTGGTCCTGGGACTGCAGAATCCTCGTGATTCTTACTCCTTCAACAAATATTTATTGAGTGCTTATTATCTACCATGGCACAGGAGATAAAGTGGTGAAAAATATGGAGATCTATATACAAATTCTTGCCCACATCCAGCTTATATTCTTGTGGCGGGTGGGATAGACAATAGACAAAAATACAAATTGTAAGGTAGGTTGGAAAGCGTAAGTGCTAAGAACAAGCAAGTGGGTAATGAGGAGGATGGGGGTGGAGGTGGGTTTGCAATTTTAAATAGAATTTTCAGGGTAAGCTTAGTTAAGAAGCTAACATTCAAACAACATCGGGTGTGCAAGTTAACCATGTGGCTATCTGAAGGAAGATCATGTCAGGCAGAGGAACAACCATGCAAAGGCCCCGAGACTAGAGAGTACAAGCATACAGGGAACAACAAGGAGCTGCTATAAGCAGCTGGAACAGAGAAGTGAGGAGGGAGCAGTAGAAAACACAGAGAGATACAAGGCCCAGATCATGGAGTTCCTTATGGGCTCTTGCTAGGACTTTTCATCTCTGACTGGGGTAGGAAGCATTGGGAAGGTTTGGAAGAGGTGAGGGGATTAATCTGACTTAGCAGTTTAAAGAATCACTCTTGCTTCTCTGTGGAAACAAACTGACGGTGGGGAAAGAGGGGAGTAGGATAAATGCTGTGAGGTCATAAACAGGTATTGTAGTAATCCAGGGAAAGTTAATGACGGCTGGCACCAGTAGAAGTGATGAGAAGTCAGTGAATTCCGGATATATTTGAATGTAGAGCCAATGGGATTTGCTAATGGATTGGAGATCTTTCTTTGATAGAATGAGGAATCAAAGATAGCTCTAAGATTTCCCTACTGTGGAGCAGGGAGGATTGCGGATGGAGCAGGTGACACCATCAGAACCTAGGCAGTTGCCTTCATCCGTGTGATCAAATGCACATTGCTACTTCACTCTGACTCCACATTTCTACATGTGGAAAGAGAGGAGGAGAGGAGGTGACGGGCTTTCCTTTCATTTTGAAGAACATATTGGATGTTGCTCATGTGTTTCCCTCACTCCGCTTTGGCCCAAATTTTGATACCTGGTTTCAAGGATGACTAAGCAACATAGTCTTCAGCTGGAGAGCCATGAGCTCAGTTAAAATGTGAATGTTCTATAAAAATATATGTTTATAAAAAATAAAAAATTATATTAAAAAAATGTGAATGTTCTATTCGAGAGAAGAGAAGGGGAGAATGGAGAGTGGGAAGTCATTTGCAGTCTCAGCCCACAACCCCCTTACCTTCCCAGGAAACATCCAAACACAAGTCTTCTGAATCTTGCTCCAGGGCTCTTTCTCCCCCAAAGACCTTCTTCCAAACAGTTCCTTCTTGTTTAGCAGTGAAGTGTTTATTACAAATCCTATCCCACCAATGCTAGGTGGTGTGCTAGCTTAAGTAAGAACCCAAGTCATCTCCCTATTCCTTTATCCAACAAACATTATCTGCCCACCTCCAGTGATCAGGACTATGTAATGGTAACTGTTGGAAAAACAAAAATTAATAAGATATGGTCCATGTCCTCAAAAATAAAGTGACAAAGGAGGGAGGAACAGACATTTACACAATGAATTCTAATCAAAGGCAGAATTAGAGCAATAATAAAATGTAAGCAGGGACAGGGGTAGCTGATGAACTGCTGTTTGAATGGGCCAGTGAAGGATAAGAAAAACTTTGGTGGACCAGAAAGGCAAAGGAAGGTATTGTAGCCCCAAATACTGATGTGGGTGTGGGGCAGGGAAATACACAAAGAATTTAAGAAATGATGAGATGTCCAGTGGACTGGAGTATCACCCAGAGTGCACGGAGGGATGTAACATGATATGAGGTTGGAATGATGGCCTGCCATTGGACAGTGACAGCCTGAAATCCCTCGTGAAGGTGTTTATATTTCATTCTGCAGGTGTTAGGAGCCATTTAGGATTTGTGAATTAGGGAGTGACTAGATCTGACTTTGGTTTTTGGGCAATTACTCTAGCGGGAAGGTGAATTGGGTGGGGAGAGAGAGCTTAGAGAAAAAAATATCCCCCCTGCCCACCTTTGGAATGCCTGTCCTTTAGCCTGTCAACTGCTCACTTTTCAAAGCAATGGTTTCTCTGCGGAGCTTCTCAGAGTGTTCTGGACATTCTGGAATTTGATGGTCTTCAGTGCTACCACCCCACATATGAACCACCCCACATATTTACATTGTGCCTGGAGAACCTGGAGTGAGAAAAATTATGTGGAAAAGCAGCCTACATAATGCCTGGGGAATTATAGACCTGAAAGATATTTGTCACAGCAACTTAGATAAAGATGTGGCCCTGGGCAGCTTCTCCACTTAAACCCATGTAAAAAAAAGTCAGGATCCATAGTCTTTGTTAGATCATCTGGTCAGGTTATGAATGCCGGGGCCCATGGAGCTCTAGTGAGTGCTTATGGCACAAAGATTCCAGGCTCCTTCCGAGTATCGTGGGCTCCCTCATTCAGTGTTTTAACTTCCAGCAATAACCACAAACAATTGTCCTCACTCTGTAGAGTCTCATATTTATACTAGTCTGTGCCCAGTATTTGGGCGAGCATGGGCTGAGAAAAAATGGACAAGAGTTGTTTGGAGAGCTACCTCAAAACTTAAAGCACTTTTTAAGCTGAATGATATTTGATACTCACTAGCACATGTCCAGACAAATTACAGAATCATAGAGTCTCCTAAAAACTTTAAAGTTCATCTGGTCCAATTACACAATCTTCAGAATTCTAAAACCTGAAAGGTACAAGGGCTTAGACCAATTATTGTCTTGGGTTATGCAATACTAAAAAGGTACTAGTTCTATCATTCATATGCTCATCAAAGGGAGTTACAAAACTGATTCAAGATGCTTATAGCCCTGTCTTCAAGATGCTTATAGCCCCATACAATGCCCGTATAAGTCCTTAATTCTTTCCTCTACCGCCCTCAACATCCTTGTATTTGTTTGACCTGCTTGGCAATTTTAACACTTTGGATTTATTCGACAACCTGATTTTGACTTTAGAGGGAAGTACAAGTCATAGAGAGACACTTCTCTGCTATCTTTCCTTTACCCCAGACTTCACCTCACCTAGTGCCAACATGTGCTGAAGCCCAAGTTCTTGCTTTGCTGTTTGTGTTCACTGGAGAGATTTTCTCCAGCCAGGACTAGTAATCATTGGCAGGAATTATGGAGACCCTTGAAGGGGACTGGAAACAAATTGTCTTGGTCATGCTAAACCTTAGCCATAAATTACCCTGATGGTAGCAGCAAAAGAGAACCTGGTTCAAATAAAGCTCCATTTGCCCCAGGTTGGAGTTTCATATCTTCTTGGGGCTCACACCCTTAAATGAGCCCATCATCCTTGTCATAAGAAGAATTTATGCTCTTCAGGTACTTTTCACTCTTGAAGCACATAGTGGCAGGAACAATGTGTATGCTCCAAAGATAGAGTCAGTAGTTGTAATCATAGTAATAAGCTTGGGCAAAACTCTTTTCCGTTTACAATGCCCTTTCTCACTTATATTTGTTCTCAGTGTGGAAAGAAGACAGAATGAGGTTGGGAGTGGGATGTAATCAAGGTGTTTCTGTTTCCCTTCTATCATTTATTACCAAATTCCAATTTCATAAATCAAAGTTCTACAGATCATTAGCACTTAATGCATGAAAGGGTTGCCAGCAGTCCTAGCCAACCTAGAGAAATACCAGCATTGGGATCTGTCTGCCTAGACCTGTGTTATCCAGTACAGTAGTTATATGTGGTTACTGAGATCTTAAAATGGGCTAGTCTGGGGCGCCTGGGTGGCTCAGAGGGTTAAGCCTCTGCCTTTGGCTCAGGTCATGATCTCAGGGTCCTGGGATCCAGTTCCACATCGGGCTCTCTGCTCAGCAGGGAGCCTGCTTCCTCCTCTCTCTCTCTCTCTACCTGCCTCTCTACCTGCTTGTGATCTCTGTCTGTCAAATAAATAAATAAATAAATAATCTTAAAAAAAAAAATGGGCGAGTCTGAATTGAGATGTCCTGGAGGTATAAAATCCACCCCAGATCTGAAGGCTTGCTATAAAAAAAAGAAAGAATTCTAAAATCTCCTTAATAATTTTTGTATTTATTGCATACCAAAATAATTTAGATATGACTTGAATAAAATATATTATTATAATTAATTTCACCTGTTTCTTTTTACATTTTAAAATGTGGCTACTAGACTATTTATTTATATATATTTTAAAGATTTTATTTATTTATTTGACAGAGAGCGATCACAAGTAGGCAGAGAGGCAGGCAGAGAGAGAGAGAGAAGCTACTAGACTATTTAAAGTTACATGTATGGTTTGCATTATATTTCTACTACTGGACTGTATTGCTCTGAAGGCCTGTCTGGGGATGAGCTGGTTTGAACCTCCCTAACACCTCTTTAACTGTTAAGAGGACATGCCTCTTCCTAGCATGACAGTGCTGGGAATCACTTTAACAGAATCCAGGAGAGAGACTGGAGTTGTCCAGATAAATGCCTTATTGCTTCTTTCCTCTAGTCCTAGTAGCAAAGGTAGGAGGCCACTATGAGTGTCTCTGCCATGAGAAAAAAGCCACAGAAGAGATTTAAGAAACTCCTATGTCTTGAAAGAAAGTAAAAATACAACAGCCACACACATGACCATAGGACTGAGGCCTGGGCACAGAAGATAGCCAGTTCCTTGGTCACCAGGACATCCAGGAATTGTTTTGTCATCCAGCTGACCCACTGAACAAAACATGCAACCAGGAAAATCAGGAAAGAGCCATCCTGTCAACAGCTTCATGCTGTGACAATCTTCTCTGGCCAGCTCAGAAGAAGCCATTCACTTGATTCTGTTTAATTAAATGGTTTTATGGGTCTTCTTTCATAAACTTGGCTTCCTACATCTATCCTCGCCCCAGATATAGTATCTCTTTTAAAACTTAAGTTAGATCAAGTCATCCCTCAGAACCTTCCTGTGACTCTTGGTTAGCCTCACGGTAAAAGCCAAAGCACCGACAGTGGCTTGCCAGACCCTGCATCACCCCACTAAACTTATCTCCTACCCCTTTCCCCCAGCTCACTCAACTCCTGGCTGTGCCCTGCTCTGGGCTTTCCCTCTGAATGACCAGAGCCTTCCCTTATATTGACATGGTTGACTACCTCATCTTTTTAGGCTTTGCCCAGATTTCCCTTTTGTAACAAACATTCCCTGACCACTCAGTTAAAATTGTTATATGCCCTCTTGCATTCCCAATCTCTGGTACCCTTCTGTATTCTTTTCAAAGTACTTCCTGTCTTCTAAAATACCATAAAATATATTCATCTAATTGTTTATGATCTGTCTCTCTCCACTGGACTATAAATATAGTGAAGGTAGAATGTGTGTGTGTGTGTGTGTGTGTGTGTTGTTGTTGTTGTTGTTTACTGAGGCATCCCAAGAAGCTAGAACTCAACAGGTAATTTTTAAAAAAATAAATAAAGAAGTTGCACAATGTCCATTAACCTTTTTCTTCCTGTTGTTACCTTTCCAGGTCAAATTCATATCATCTGGTGCTGAGAGGACCCTAGTAGCATCCCAAGTCATGTCTCTGCCATGCCAGCCTTCCTAGGTTCCTTTTCAGGTCCCATGAGCTTCCTTCCATCCCTTTCTTTTCCAAAGAAGACACACAGATGGCCAACAGACACATGAAAAGATGCTCAACATCACTCATTATCAGGGAAATATAAATCAGAACTATAATGAGATACTAACTCATTCCCATCAGAATGGCTAAAATTAACAACACAGAAAACAACAGGTGTTGGTGAGGATGCAGAGAAAGGGGAACCCTCTTACACTGTTGGTGGGAATGCAAGCTGGTGCAGCCACTCTGGAAAACAGAATGGAGGTTCCTCAAAAAGTTAAAAATAGAGCTACCCTATGACCCAGCAATTGCACTAGTAGGGATTTATCCAGAGGTTATGAAAATACTAAATCAAAGGGATTACATGCCCACTGCTGTTTATAGTGGCATCATCAACAATACCTAAATTAAGGAAGGAACCCAAATATCCATCAACTGATGAATGGATAAAGAAGATTATGTGTGTGTGTCTATACGCGCGTGCACACACACACACACACACACACACACACTAGAATATTACTCAGCCATCAAAAGAATGAAATCTTGCCGTTGGTAATGGTACGAGCTAGAGAGTATTATGTTTGCTAAGTGAAGTCATTCAGAGAAGGCCAAATACCATATGATTTCATTCATATGTGGAATTTAAGAAACAAAACAAAGGAGCAAATGGGAAAAAAAAAAAAAAGAAACAGAGGCAAACAGAGACTCTTAATGACAGGAACAAACTGATGGTTACCAGAGGGGAGGAGGTGAGGGGGATGGGTTGAAAAGGTGGTAGGGACTAAGGGCGACACTTGTTATGATGAGTACTGAGTGATGTATGGAAGTGTGAAATCACTATATTGTGCACATGAAACTAATATTGCACTATATGTTAACTAACTGGAATGAAAATTAAAAATTAAGAAAAAGTCTACTAGATGCCTGTCCATAGCCAAAGTCAGTAAAAGACAAACTTGTGGCAAATGGTGGCAAATGGATAACTTATGGTGGACTCCTCTAGCAGGACTCTCAGGCATGGCTCTTCTACTATAGAGTATTCAGTTTTGAACCTGTAGGTAATAATCATTGAAATGTTTTTAGTAAGAGAGAGGTATGATAAAGTTAGGTGCCTAACTATTCATTCTTTACCATTCTTCAAGACAATTTTCTCAGAATCAGTTTAGATAGTGATGAAACAAACGAGGGGATTCACATTATCTCCTGCCTTGTAGGAATGCCTTCATTGAGAAGTTGGTTGTAGACATGAAACCCTTCCTTCCTTCTTTCTTTCCTTTCTTCCTTTCTTTCTCTTTCTTCCTTTTTCTTTCTTCCTTCCTTTTTCTTTCTTTCTTTCTTTCTTTCTTTCTTTCTTTCTTTCTTTCTCTCTCTCTCTCTCTTTCTTTCTTTTAAGAGAAAGAACATGAGCAGGGTAGTGGGGGGTCAGGTTGGGGAAGAGAGAGAATCTTAAGTAGGCTCCATGCCCAGAGCAAAGCCTGACTCAGGTCTAAATCTCACAACCCTGATATCATGACCTGAGCAAAAATCAAGAGTGGGATGTTTAACCAACTGAGCCACCCAGGTGCCCATGATACTTTTTTTATAAAGAACCTTATAAGGATCATCTATCTCGACAGCCTCTCTGTATGTTTTAAAGTTGAAACCTTTCTTGTTTGGTCACTAATGAGTTAATAAAAGAACTACATGATTGTTCTGCCTTAAAAGTGGTAACAGAAAATGTTTTTTTTGCTTTTGCAAATGAATGATTTGGTTTTCTTTCATCGAGGAATGACAACAATAAAATCTAATACATATATATAATTATTATTTATATATTATATATTATAAATCTATATCCATTCATATATAACTATTAATTTACATATAATAATTATATATTAAATATAGCTATTAAAGAAAAAATATATATTTTCTTTAATAGCCAGAAAATCTTAGGGTCCTATTATGGTATTTGTCTTACTACCCGTATCTTGCAACTTTTGGGGAATGGGGAATTAAGTTCTACCACCTGGAGGGCAGAGTATCAAAGAATTTGTGGACATATGTTCAAACAACACTATGAGATTATATGAGACCATGAGATTATTCATGATGTTCAAAAAATATCCAATCAATGATAGAACTAAAATCTCCTTTTGGCTCTTGGTCTTATAGGAAAATGTGGAAAATTTGTCCACTTATTCTGGTTATCCCAAACCACAGATGACCTGCCTAAAGATGACTGTCTGGTCTCCTTAAAAAGATCAACACTATAAATTGTTCTTCTCAGAGACTCCATAAATATAGGGCTGTTGGTACTAATTTAAATATATTATTGATCTGTGAGTATATTCTAACTAGAAGGATCTGTGCTTCTGAAACCTTTTTGAGGGTTCATAAAAGCTCATAAAAACTTATATTCCTCTGCAAGGTTGATTTGAAAGTTATATTTCACACACATACACTCATGCAAGTGCATTGAGACACATCCAAAAGCAAATACCAAATTGCTAATAGTATTTATTTCCAGTGATGAGATTATGCATGTTTCTCATTTTTTTTCTCTTTGCTTATCTGCACTTTATAATTCTTTTTTTTTTTTTTTGAGAGAAAGAGAGAGAGGGAGAGAGAACAAGCAGTGGGGAGGGGCATAGGGATAGGGGGAGAGAGAATCTTAAGCAGTCTTCGTGCCCAGCATGGAGCCTGACATGGGGCTCCAACTCACAACCCTGAGACCATGACCTGAGCTGAAATCAAGAGTCAGACAGTTAACTTCTGAGCCACTGAGGCACCCCTGCATTTTATAATTTTTCCATAAAATTTAATAAAATAAATTTTACCGAGAAAGTATAAGAGAAAGAGGAGACAGAGAGAATTGAAAGGACTGAATATGAAATATGTATTCAAATTTCTTTACCTAATAGATTTTCTCTGCAATCCTCCTTGAAATGTTACTGGAAACTCTGTGTGTCTCTTGTGACAATGTCATTTGTAGCCTCTCTGTATCTCTGGTAGGCAGGCATGGTATGTCAATGTCCATAGTATGCCTGAAGAATTACAAAAGCCATCATCCAAAGAGAGTCATATCCTCAGTGAACGACCCCTTGAAAAGGTACAAACCTGAAGCTTGAGGATTTTGGATGTTACTTGGACATTGCCACTTTTTTTTTCCTTTTAAAGACCAGAGAGTCATAGAACTCTATAGCAGAGATTCAGGAAAGAGAAGATATATTCCATCCCTGAGACAACTGAAGTTCTGAGAGGGGATTTGCCCTCTCAGATTTGTGATTTGCCCAAGACAACCTATGTCTTCCTATAAGAGCTCATTCTGTACCTTTTCTTGGTTTCTGTGCTCCATCATCATGGCTCTGTATAGTCAGTTTTCCCTTTAGTCGGTTTTTAGAAGCTGTACTTCTATTGCATTATCCAGGTAAATAAGACCAAAAGAAAAAATACCTTGGAAACAAAGCTGCATCTCATTTCTCTTGCCATGACTACTTTGCTTAATGACCCTAATGTACCATCACTTTGGTCAGAGTATTGATTTATCAAGGAAGAGGGTGTTATTGAAAAAGAGTGAGTCAGAATGTCCACGCAGAGAAATGTTGCTCTCAACACATACCAGCAAGATGTTGGGGGCTGAAGGGATGGGAAATGGAGGTGGCACACAGTGAGTTAGGAAAAAATAAAACACTTTTCTATGTTTAACACACAGGGGAAAAAAAAAATTACCATCTCTAATCTGTTCAATTCACCTAGATTGTCAAACAAAGGCTGATGCCAAGGGGTCTCTGGTAGACCTTGTCATTTTGAAACAAATGCCAACCACATTCTTTACCTGTCCAGCCCGGGCTGCCAGACCTACACTGATTCTGATGAAGTCGAATATCTTGTTTGCTATGTTGCTATACAACAAATTACCACAAACTGGGTGGCTTAAAATAACAGAAAGGTATTCATTCACAGTTTTGGAGGCTAGAAGTCCAAAATCAAGGTGTTGACAGGGTTGGTTTTTTCTGGAGGTACCAAGGGAGAAACTATGCCATGGCTTTGGCCATTCTTACCAACCCTTCATATTCATTGGTGTATAGCAGCATCACTTCAGTTTCTGCCTCTGTTATCATGGTGTTCTCTCTACGTCTCTCTGTCGCTTCTCATAAGGACACCTGCCATGTTGCATGAAGGGCCCACTCTACTCCAGTATGATTTCATATTGATGGTTCCATTTGCAATGACTGCATTTCCAAACAAGCTCACATCCTAAAGTGCTGGAGCATCAGACTTCCCCATATCTTCTTGAAGAACACAGTTCAACCTGTAACAGGGTGCTCTGGGCTCAAAATTGAGCAAAAAGCTTTCTTCCTTCACTGAGGAAAGGGCAGCATCCAGTTGGAATAATCAGATGTGGCAGCTTTGACATTGATGTGTGAGCCAGTGCTACATGAGGAATGAGGAGAGGGCAATAAAGGAAACACTAGGGCATTTATGAGAAGGTAAGAATGAATCAATAGTGGTTGAGCTGTGAGTCTGAGGCAAAGCAGATGAGGTGAACAGGGGAGATGCCCCTGGCTCACAGACACTGTAATAAGTCTTGCAAGTCCAAGGAAGCCAATGGAATAGAGGAACTTAAGTCCACAACTGGAAACTTTGAAATGGTTGGGCACAACTTCTTCCCTAGTTGACAACTCTAGCCTATACCTCGCTGTTCACTGTTCTATGTCTTTTGAGTATTTTTGCAAATACATACGAAAGCCACCAGGCTACCCTGCCATAATTCATTAGAGTAAGTGTTGCAAAAGAAAAAAAAAAAAAGTCTGCAGGAGCTAGGAGATCAAAGAAACGAGTGAAGTGGGATGCATATAAAATACTGAGAATCCATAGATTTTCAGAGTTTAATTGGTACTGGGCTTCAGAGCTGGGGAGGATTAAGAGAATGTTAGAGATTGTATTGACCAGAGAGGGTGTGTCCCATCTGCAGGAGGAGCTGCTTGGCTAGAATTGCCACGTACAATGGTGCAAGAGGATGCTGGACATGAGGCAGGTGGGTGAAATCTAGCTGCTCTCTTCTTACCAAGCTGTGAGCCCACTGGCCCCCATCTGCCCAGTGTAGCACCTTTTTCTAATTTATGCGAAGGTGCAGTATAGGCAGAGAGCAGCCCTGATTCCAGGCTGTTGCCAGGCTACAAAGTACACTCTGTTTCCAGGTCTTCAGATATTTTTTAAAGAGAAGCTGTAAATCTGCATCTTTATGTATAATCTTCTAATTCTTAAGTGGTGGCTCAAATATTGTAGAACCCTGCATAGACCAGTGAATCCATGTCAGCAGGCTCTGTGGCCCCAGTGTGTGATCCCGTCTGGTGTGATTAGGGGAGGTGGCACAGCGCTAGTATACAAACTTGCAGGCAGAGGGTCACAGGTGAGGGTACGTATAATCCCTGCCTCCTAGAGGATTTCAGAACTAGTCACATTAGCACAGTTTCTCAGGGGAGAGGTGCCAGGGTTACCCCTGGCAACCCCCTGAAGGCAACCCCTTTGGAATGTCTTATGAGTACGAATTATTAGTGGATGATTGTGCATTACCATTTGTGTTACCTTAAGGCAAGTCATTTAACTTGTCTGGACATGTGTTTTTGCATCTGAGACAGCCCTCTCAGAGAGTCTTACAATGAGTAAATGAGATGAAGTCTGCGAAGTGCCTGGCACGTGGCTGTCATTCAGTATGATGGCAGCTGCTATTCCTTTTAGGACTTGGCTATGAGTGCACACTGCTCCCCTCTTCACTAAGAAGGGCTGCCACTGCTTCCTTATTCTGGTCACAGCCAGATCACTTCTTTGATAAGCAATGTCTAATATCTTACCATAATTGTTACAGCATACCACTTGGGGGATCAGAAACCTCCAGCACCACCTACTACTTACAAACAAAACACCACCACTTACTACTTACAAACTTTCAATCACATGAGGGGAACTTAGAAATGATTTAAGATACTATTTCAATTTCTTCATTGGCCAGATGAGAAAACAGAGGTCCAGAGACGGGAAGAGAAAGAGAGAGAGAGAGAGAGAGAGAGAGATTCATCTATGGCCACACAGTGAAATATTAACACAGCATGAAATGCAGGAATTTTTTTTTTTTGTATTTTTGTTTTAACTTGAGTTTGAAAGAATTTTATGCTTTTGATCGCAACTTTGAACATTGTAGATATTATTTCACACAACACTTAAGTAATAAGTGTGTTCTTGATTAGATATTATTTCACACAACACTTAAGTAATAAGTGTGTTCTTGACCAATTTTCCAGTCTGAACTAAAATGTCAAAATAAAAATACATTGTCCAAACAACACCCCCTGTTAGTCACCCCATCTTTGAAGGGAAGAGAACTAAAGATTGTACTAGAAACATCTTGCATTGGGAGGCAATAAAAACTGTATTTAGGGGCGCCTGGGTGGCTCAGTGGGTTAAGCCACTGCCTTCGGCTCAGGTCATGATCTCAGGGTCTTGGGATCGAGTCCCATATCGGGCTCTCTGCTCAGCAGGGAGCCTGCTTCCTCCTCTCTCTCTGCCTGTCTCTCTGCCTGCTTGTGATCTCTGTCTGTCAAATAAATAAATAAAATCTTTAAAAAAAAAAAAAAAACTGTATTTAGCTTTTTGAAATGTAGGTTTGACTTTGATCTCTTTGGGGGGGAACTTGGGGAGCAACGTGCTTGTACCTTCCTTATAGAGATGTGAGGATTAAATGATCATGCTTAGAACCTCATTAGCCCTCAATAAATGGTAGCTTTGATTTCCTCCTTTTAACTCCCCAATACTACACCCAAGGCCCCATTCCTGGCCAGAAAACACACATGGATTCCACACTTTTCTCCCCTGCACTATGAGCATTTTGGGGCTACACCAGTGTCTTTTGTCATGTATAGATCTGGAAACCACAAACATTCAGCAGAAGTTTGTTGAAGTTAACTGACTTACTGTGCTGCATTCAATGGTAAGAATTTAGATTGTGCTCAGAGCACAGATTCATTCACACATTTGTTTGTGTTTATATCCCACCAGATGCTACAAAGGATTTAAGACTACTTCACTGCTTTAGGTCTATTGTGGAATACTCGATCATATTTACCTCCACGGCAACTTTTAGATGTCTCTGTTACTGTCTCTGATATTATGTTTACATGTCAAGCTTCTGAACTATACTGTGAACTTCTAGAACCTGGAAGGCAAGACAATGTCTTAGTGTTCTTCATGTCTTTCTCAGTGCCCAGCTTTGTGTCAGGCATATGGCAGGTATTTCAGTAAAGATCATTGAACTAAAGAACTATGTTATGAGAAAGGAGCCTGGAGGAGAGTGATAACTGTTGGAGGCAAGTGTTAGTCTACCTTGATAGAAGAGGTTTCGGGAGCAGGCAGAAGGGGAGAGGCCCAGAGCAAAGGTAGGGGGATTAATCTTTGATGGGGGAAGGCTAATAATAACTGGGATCTGATTTCTGCCCCCAAATGACCATCGTCACATTCCTTTTAGTGCTATGCACATAGCCAGGCACTAAGTATTTCCCAGTGATTATTACCAAAGCAAGGCCTGGGAAAAAACATTTGTAACAGAAAGAAATATCACAGTGAACTGTGCTCCAAGAGGGCTGGAACCAGTATCTGTGTTTATGTTATAGATTAAACTGAATATGATTTTTTAAAGAGAGAATTACAATTTTCTCACACAATATTAATCTTTACTACATAACATTTTGGGAATGGAACAGGTCCAATGGAGAAGAGAAATGAGTTGCTTAAGGTCCCAAGTCACATAAATGATAACAGTAATAAATATCTTGACACTATTGAGTAGCATTTTAAAAAATATTTCACTTTTTTCTTCATTGAAAGTTTTATTGGGGGTTAACAAAGCATGAGTTGTTACTTCCCTTCCAACATGGATTAGTCATGGATTAAGTCATATGGAGTAGACCAAATTCAACAATACCATTGTTTATGCATTAAGCAGCAGCAATAATATTGCAGGCACAAGGCTAGCCCTGGAGACACAGAGATAAATGAGGCATAAGCTCTATCCTCATAGAAATTACATTTTTCTTATCCCAAACCCAACTAATTGAAACTTGTCTGTAGTCCAGTTTAAGGAGAAAGTAGGCAAATAGGAGGATGACATCATCTTTGAAGATTCTGCATTTTTTAAGTTTTTTTTTTTTTTTTAAACAGCAAGTAAAGCATCTCCTGGGGCTCGTCGGCATTAAGCCCAGTCTTCCACACAGCAGCTGACATTTTCCGTTTCTGTGATGGCCTAGCGCTCCCATATAATCTTCTCAAGTTACTCGGGTGGGCACAGGCTCCCTTCCTCCTGGGGATTTGAAATGTGTGTATAAACAAAAAGCACAATAGAAACACCTGTGGAGTTCCCCTGGGGGTCAGGTGCATGGAATGGCTCAGGAGTTATCTCAGCACCCTTGTTTCTGTGCATTGGAAAATCTGTTTCTGATTTGGAGCCTGCACAGGAAGTGACTTGTATTGCCAGATGGAAGTTTTATGTTCTTTTTCAACTTCTCTCACAAGTCTCTCTTCCTTCTCTCTATCCTCTCAATTGCCAAGGTTCCTGCAGATGAGAATACTTCCATTAGAGAGATAGAAAGCTGCAGCATGATGCATGGCCAGCATTTTGCAGAGCAGGATGGAATAAAGGAAGGCTCCCCAGCTGTGCATCAATGGATAAAGCCCTAGAAGTTAAAGATGTACTTTCTGTACAAACCTTTGGGCAAATGCACAACAAAGTTCAAGACATGGTGGAAAGATTCCAAAGAAACAGCAAACTTCCTAGTACCAGTGCTAGAGCCAGTACCAGTGCTGAGTATGGAATTCCTGAAGGAAACACAGACTTTTCTAGGAAAGGGGTCGATTATCACCAATTCCCTAATAATGAGGCAGTGAATTATTTCAATGTGAACTATGAGCCCGGTGCCATATTAGTCTACATATTCGATTGGTATTTCCTTTAACCTGATCCAACACAACTCTTTTGATCACTACTGTTATTATCGGTATAATAATAATAATTATTTTTATTATTATCACTATTATAAATAAACAGTGAAAGACTCAGAGAAGGTTTTCATGGCCAGAATTCAAACACATGTCTGTCTAACTGACTTTGCTTGTAACCACTATTCTCTACTGCTTCTTTGTCAGAGAGGATCAGGAAATTCATAGCACTAATGCTTTATGATCTATTCTGGGTATTTATAGTATACTGTATGTAGTTACAAGTCATACAATATGTTTTTCATTCCACAGAGTGTCTTCAGTCACTTATCAAAGGCTCCGTGTCCTCTCATAAAATGTAAGTGCAAAAAACAGCCTGTAATACTCCTGGAGATAGAAGACAAACAAAGATTTCAACAAGTAACTGGAGACTATAAAAACTGGGACATTGTTTATTTGCAAAAGAATCAACTAGAAATGCTAGGACCAAAATATAATCAAAGGTAAGGACCCAAGTTTTGATGTAGCAGCAGTGAAAGGATGGAAAGTATGGGAGAAAGATACTTAAATAAATAGGTTTAACTGGAGCCCCAGAAGAGTAGACAAAGAAAAGACAGAGATTATCAGTTATTGCACTGATGCTATGTTGCATTTTGCCCCCACATTTTACCTTTTCTGAAATCAGGATGTATCATATAATTGATGGCATCTTACTTTTTTTACTGAAGCTAGGCAGCAGTTATCAATTATCATTGCCTGTGCATATGTAAGTATCAAAAGTGCAAACATAAAAACTTTCAGAAAGGGGGTCAGTGGCTTGGCGGAAAGTCCCAGAGATAATATTGGAGCACACCTTCCACCCACTAGAAAACAAATGGTTATGGGGAGGGGATGAATGAGATTGATCAGGCATGTTTAGTGACATTTTCCAAGGAGAAGTCAGTAGTGGGCTAGTTCTGTATAATTCTGTTCTGTATAGTTCTGTAAATTTCAAAGCCAGATTAGGAGCCCACCATTAATGCTTTTAGTTTCTTAATGGAATCTTTGAGGGAAAATTATGCACATGGAGTAGCCCAAAAGTGATTTAGAAGACTCAGATTCTTTATGGGAAAAAGTTTTAGGAATACCTGTGGAGGTTAATTTATTTTGTTTATATTTTTCTTATTGGGTATTGCAATGGTTAGTTTTATGTGTCCACTTGGCTGGGCCAGTGTCCAAGATACCTGGTCAAACATTATTCTGGGTGCTTCTGTGAGGGTGTTTTTAGATAAGATTTGGATAAAGGTTACCCTTTGGAGTAACGCAGATTGTCCTCCATATTGTAGATGAGCTTCATTCAAAACACTGAAAGTCTGACTAGAACAGACTGAAAAGTCTGACCTCCCCCAGGAAGAAGGACTATCTTAGGACTCAAACTATAACCCTTCTCAGAAGTCTCCAGTTTGCTGGCCTCTGCCATTATATTTGAGACTCATAAGCCTCCATAATCACACAGCCAATTCCCTAAAATAAATTTGTCTGTCTACACACACACATGCACACTCCCCACTCTACCTCCCCCACCCAAAAACATCTTACTCTTTCTGTTTCTCTGGAGAACCCTGATTAATACAAGGATGAACCATGGAATGTAACACATATGCTTTTGTCCAATAAAAAGAATTTCTACAAATATAAGATAAACAGTTTAAATGACAAAGGTGTATGTCAGAGTTTAATTGGATGTGAGTTTGTTTTTTCTTTTCTTGGTGACATAAATTAATGGTGCAAGTTATGATTGATGGTGTCACAACGATGATGAAATACAGTAGTTAGAAATTTTTCCTCGAAAACTTCCTGGGTAAAATCCACAGGTTCAAAATGTCCAGTGATTTCCAAACAGAGAAAGGAAGAGAAAAGAAAGGGAAGGGATCCACACCCAAATATAGTAAAAGTGTAAAAAGCCAAAGATAAAGAGCAGCAGCAGGATCCCCTGAGCTAAAACGGAAACCAATGAAGTGAGGGCATTAATGCACTGAAAGAGAACACTATTAGTCTGCCCAGAATTCTAGCATTAGTCGAATGCACATCAAGAATAAAGGTGAAAAGGGTGAAGGTGATCAAAAGGTACAAAATTCTAGTTATAAGATAAACAAATTGTGGAGATTTAATGTACAGCATAATGACTATAGTTAACAATAATGTATTGTGTATTTGAAAGTCACTAAAGGAGTAAAAAAAAAGTTGAAAAAGTCTTAAAAGTTCTCATCACAAGGAAAAAAAATGTGACTGTGTGGTGATGGATGTCAACTAAACTTGTGGCAATCTTTTCATAGTATATACATGCATCAAATCATTATGTACATACATATCCTTAAAACTATTACAGTATTGTATGTCAATTATATCTCAAATTTTTAAAAAATAACATAGTGGGATTAGACAGCCTTAGATGAATAAAAATTCATAGATTCACATGGGGATTGTGTTAAGGGGGGTTTCAGGCCAAAGGAAAAGAATCCCTGGTGAGAGCAAGATACAGCAGGAAAGGAGAACAACTAACACATAAAATGATGGGAATAGATCTACATAAACATTGTATATTATAATAAGAATTTTGTTTGAGAGTTAACATATAGAACAAATTCATACATGAAGTGAAAGCATGTAAGTCAGGAGGGGTAAAAGGAGCAAAAGTGTGTGATGATCTTTGTCTAGTCTGGAAGGAGGTAGATTCCAAGTACCACTAGACTTTGGTAAGTCAGTGATGCGTGTTGTCATTTCTAGTGTGGTCACCAATAGGAAAGGAATATACGCATTCAAAGTAATGAAGAAATTGTAATAAAAATAATCTAAAGGAAGGAGACCAAGAGGGAAAGAGAAGCATAGAACGAGCCAGACAAATAAAAAGCAAATATTAGATTGAACCGTATGAAATTATTCCTTGGTAGGAAAAAAAAAGGTCAAATATTGGCAATTTCAAATAAGTCAAACTATAGTAAGGTAGATTTACACAAATACCTGAGGAATAATGATAAACGTTAGTACAGACTTCATACTAGCAACATGGTATGAGCCAGTAAAGTAATTTCTTCAGAGTTCTGGGAGGAAAGGATACTGAATCTAGAATGAACAGCCAAACTAGTAATCAGTAGTAAGAGCAAAGTTGAGACACTTTTGGACTAATAAGAACTCAGAAAGTTTACTGTCCACACACTGTTTCCTTAAAAAAAAAAAAAAAAAAAAAATTACTCAAGGAGGTACAATAGCAAAAAAAAAATCCAGTTAAATAAAAATACATGGAATATAATAAATAGTGGTGGCTAGATATGAATCAAGAAGCAAAGGAAGAGGTAGAAAGAAATTAAAAGAAGCTGCTGGGAAGATTCTCTGTCAAAAGGCAAAGTCTTCTTGTAGACTATTGTTTCTCAACGGGGGACTACTTTGCTCCCTGGGAAAATCTGGCAATGTCTGGGAACATTTTTGGCTTCCACAACTGGAGTGGGGATTGCTACTGGCATCTAGTAAGTACAGGCCAGAAACACTGCTCGCCATCCTATAATGAACAGGACAAAGAACAATCTGGCTTCAAATGTCAGTTGTGCTTCAAATAGAATAGTGTAAACTCTGATATAGAGTATTACATTTCCTTCACCTTAGATCAAGTCATACTATTTAGTTCTTTATAAATGGTATCTACATAACTATAGTAATAATATTGGGAGTCCTTAGCAGGATTATGCAAAAGAACAGAACATATTCTATAATAATTATATAATTTAATATAATAAAATAATATATAATAAAACATATAATGAAGAAAAATTAATGGTGGAGGAAGGAAAGATGGAAGGGCTATGCACATTACAAATTGTCTGGGGATCTTGTTAAAATACAGATTTTGATTCAGGAGATCTGGGGTGAGGTTTGAGATTTTGCATTTTTAACATGATCCCAGGATTTTTTTCTCCTTGCAAATATTTCATATTTTCTTTTCATCTTTTATGTTTTGAGGTTTCACCAGCGAAGACTCTACAAGAACTTATTGATCATTTACCTTATGTTTACTATTATTATTTTGATATAAAAATATTTCCAATCAATAGTCAATATAATTGATTGACCAGTTGTCATCAAATGTGTACCATTGGAGCCCCTTTTGTCAGACTGAAATTACTGGCAAGCAAGCAATAACATTTAAACCAGCTTCACTTTAGATTCTTCCTTAAGGTTGTCTACTTTTCTCTTTCAAAGAGGAGTGAGAGCTTTTGGATTGCTTTGTATTTTGATTTTGTAATTATCTCCCTTGTAGTCTGAATTCTTTGAAGGCCAGAATTTTATTCATATGTGATGCTGAGGTAAGACATTCATTCATGTACTAATTTCGTAACACTTAGCGATTGCTTGCTGGGGGCCACATTCTGTTAAGGGCTGGAAACAAAATGGTAAATAAGCCATACAGTCTGGTTCAAGTATTTCTGGGAAAGTTGCTGCTCTCTTGAGAAAAAGAGAGATGCATCTGGGGAAAACCTTGCACTTTCCTTTTCTTCTTTCCTTGAACATAAGTATTGACAAGAAAGACTTAGAGGATTGCGGAGAATATTCCTGAGCATTTCCGAACTGCTGAATAAACGTTAGCAATGAGTTATTCCTAGATCTCTAGTTAGGTGAGAAAGTAAATCCTCACTTCTTAAACTGTTATAGTTGGGTATTCTTTTCCTTGTAGCTAAAGACATTTCTGACTGACATAACATATGCAAATAATCAGTAACTGGGTGTTTCACAATGGTGTTATCAAGTACTTGTAATAATGGTTAATGATAACACACAACAGATTTTACATTACATATAAGTGGTAAAATGGGAGGAAGGGATATTATTGCTTCCAGGAACAGAACTAGAACTGATGGACCAAAGTTTCAATGGGCCAAATTGAATGCAACATAAATTAGAACTTTCTAAAAAGTATTCTATTAATGGAGTGTTATTATCTTACCAAGAGATTAACTTCCTATTAAATTGTTCAGGAAGAGGCCGAAACACCATATCTGGGATTCCAGCACTGTATGGAAGCCTAGAGGAGAAAATCCCAACATTCTTTCTTACTCTAAGGTTGTAATATCAATTTTCGACAATGAGTCAAAATAAACAAAAAGCTTTAAATCAAAAACTTCTTTGAAATTGTGAAATCCCAAATTCAAATAACCAGAGCACTCCAGTTCTTTAATTCTGATTGAGGTTATACCAGGCAGTTAGAGAAAATGGTAGTTTCACCTAATTCCTACTCAAAAAAATAAAACATTTCACTTACATATAATAATTGTGATTTTATTTTCTTTATGAGTCAGTAGACCTAGGACAATGGAACAATAGTATAAAACCTAGACTTTCAAACAAATTGAAGTGGTAAATTTATACAGGATTAATAAAAGACCTGTATTAGATGTGCAGAATGATTTTTAATTCAGCAAAAGAAAATAATACTTTCAGCTAAAAATACCCTGTAAACAATTACAGTTATAATTCTAGGTGATTATTTAATAGTCTTGACATTATAGAGGAGTATAATATGTTAAGAAGTAATTTTTTAAAAATTCAACAGAAGTTATTATTAAAAAAATCTCAGTGTTTAGGACTAAAATGAAAGCCTTGCCAAGAATGGCATAGCCACATATCCCTCTGCCCACACAGAGGGGAAAAAATGGCATACACTTCTCAGGTTATATGACTCACTCAATACCTGAGAGATACAGAACATATGACCCAGGCCACTCTGCAGAAGTCAGAACATATTTTAAAAGATAATCGTAAAAAATAAATAATTTTTGTATTGCTGGTTTAAAAAATTGCTCTGCCATTTATACAGCATTGGAATTGTGTTCCTTAAATTAAACAGTCTGCATCCCTCTGGGAAATGCCAAACATGAACCATAATAGAGCCTCCTGTTGGATTTCTTGAGCACAGGAAAACACAGGATTAGGTACTGTGTTAGGTAGAGGGTGAACAAAAGCGACAGAATTTTGAATTTCATAGAGCTTGGGGTGTCATTGCCTTGAACATCACATGCCTAAAATGAAACATTGATTTATTCTTTTTAAGTGAAATAATTTCTTTCCTGATTGTCATACTCTAAATAGAAGCAGCTCATTCCTAAGAAATGCGGGCTTACTTAGAGATAAGTCAGTGGGTTCTGCCCAATGTTGATGGATATATAAACCTATTAGACTATAGCTCTGATTATAGATAAGTAAAATAAACCTAAATGACATTTCTGAACCTTATGTCAATTAATTTTATAATTGCAAACCTAAGGTTTCAAAGTCTGCCTCATGAATATTTACAATGGATATTTTTCTACCCTGCTTTTTATTTTCATTTAAGTATAGGTAGTTTCATGTTTGCATCAATGACTTCTTCTAATTTACTTTGACATTTCAAGCAGTTATGAATACTTCTTAATGTACACCTGTGGATAGGCTAATTGGCCCTTTCACAAATAGACATGTTTGAATACAAAGGGTCCATTTTGCTACATGTGTGCTAATGCTATAACTGACTTCATCAGTATAATGGTCTGAGGAATTGGTTATTCAGGAACAGGTTTTCTCCCCTCCCCCAAAGTGTCATTCTTTCTAATGACACTTCTAATTGAAAAATAGTCTAAATCCAAGCCACTTGGATTGCTGATTCATGCTAAGTTGTGCAATACTACGTTATGTTCCATCTGGCATTAGATAATATGCTAGGATGTAGAATCTTAAGTTTTTATTTAAATACATGTTTCAGGTAGTTTTCTAGGCATCATGAAACTAACTATAATTCAGGATTTATTTTGAATTCTATAGATAGCCTTTGTAACGGCCACTATAAAAGGAAAACATTTATAACATTCATTATACCACATGTGCTTTTCCTATCCAAATGTTAAAAATTATTGGCATTCATTTGAAGAACTTGTTAAGCATCTAAAATTTTGTACCAGCAAGTATCTGGAATATGCCTTGAAGCAACTTCTGTTTACAGACAAAGTCTGTAAGATATCCAAATACCACTGTGATGTGTTTACAGTTTATAAAAGAATTAAATATCAAGTCCTTTTGGGTGCGTATTTCTAAATGAGCATTAAATGAATTGGGGGAAAAAACTAGAAAAGTTTCATATCTAGTTCATGCCAAATGACTGATTACATTCATCTTCCCTTTGCAGCTAACTCTTAGTTAATGAGGGACTGTCTTTAATGGTCATTAAGGTCATTGCTGGGAATTAGTTTACTTTTTGTAAATGAGTTTCACCTGGAAATGTCATTTCTATGCAATCAACTGTATCATCTTGGGCCTATGAGCAATGATGCTGAACTACTGACAGATGGAGAATTTTGAAACGAGTTCCAACTAATTCTGACAGCCATCACTTCCCACCACTCTTAGTTAAAATTTAACTTCCAATAGTGGGAAAGAAAGATGATGAAACCTACTTGATACCTACAAAAAATGTTTAATATCACGAATTGTTATCCATCATTTCTTTTTTGGAAGGGAGCATGAGTTGATCTAGAGAGTTATGATGACTACTAAATAAAACCAAAAGTTCATCACACAGTACAGCCTCCAAAATTAAACTTAGAGTCACACACAAGGAAGCAGTCTCCCAGGGAAAAATCACTGTTACATGAATCCAAAAGTATTGTATTGGTGAAAAAGAAGCACTAAAATTCACTTCCAAGGAGTTTATCTAGATCAATTTGTTCTCAAGGTTTGGCTTTTCAGTCTTCCCATGAAATGGGGAATAGCAACAATACATTTCTTCCAGAGTCAAGATCATTGGCTGTCTGGGTACCACACAGAGCTAATTAGGCTTGGTCACTGCTTAAAAACAAAACAAAAAAAAGATAACGAAGAGGGAAGCCTCTTTCATCGGAGGCTTTGAAAGCAAGTGCTAAGGTCATGAACTTCTGGTCTTTGGTAGTGAAAGTGCCGAATTGCTTGAATGATTTATACTCTAGTGGGAGAACCTCAGGGTAGCTTTATCAAATTAACAGCCAAATAGATGACTTTGGCAGAAGCGTTAGCTCAGAGTTAATACTAATTTTGGAAAAATCCATGTGAAAGATGGCCAAAATACATGGGCTTATGTTACTATAATTATCAATGGATTTTCTACCTTTCCCCATCACACATCTCTCTTTTCGATAACTTTTCTCTCCTGGTGTTGCTGCTCATGTGTCAGTGATGGCCAGGCAGAGAAAACCAAGTTTTGTTGCTATCAGTTCTTGGCTTTTTTTTTTTTTTTTTAAAAAGCATATTAGGAAAAGGTGGAAGAATGTTTATGAGGGAACATTGGTGGAATTTTACAAGTAGATGAAAAACATTAATGCAAAAATTGTACATTTCAGTAATGTAAAAAATGTAAAAAGGGTTGCAACACTGTTCATTACAATAAAGGTGAGTAAATGTGTTTGAACTGAGGAAGGAAATTTGAAGATAGGTACTCAAAAGATGAAGTCAAGAAGAGTTGAATAATGGATCAGCTATGTATGGGAATCATTTAATTCAGGAACTCAGAAGACCATGCTCGAAGTTTTATATGTATGTGTATATCCATATTCATATCTATATGTTATAGAAGAGGGAGAGGGTATAGAGTAAACATAGATTAGAATTTAAGTGATCACTATGATATAATAAATAAGAGATTACAGCTAATTATGGAAAGCACTTAAGTGTGTTAATGTCTTTGAGAGGTCATATAATACATGTAACCATTTTATATTGGGAAGTTTGGGAGAAACTCACCCCTCACATCTCTTCGCTAGGCTCAAAACCAATTAAGAAGTAGACATGAGATCTGGATGGGGAACAAGACTATTTAGTATTATTGAGTATACATATTGAGTATACAGAATATATAGAGTATTGAGCTTTCTATAACTTCTGCAAAGTTTAAATCTTGGAATTCTTAACCAGTCCCACGAAGAACACAATCTCTGCAAAGCTACTTGAATGAAAAAGAGCAAGAATGGAAATCCTGAGAGGACAGGGAAACTCCTGGCTTGTGTCCCAACCTTGGCTGTTTATTGCATGTAACAAGAGGCCAGGCTAAAAATGAAGCAGTGTAAAAACATTCTACACTTTAACCCAATACAGTCGAGCAATGTAGAACAATGGATACTGGGATTTTACTATATTCCAATTAGATAAAATGAATTCTCCTTGGAGTGTGGTGGGGGCAGGGAGATCAGAATTTGGAATAAGAACTCCCCTCCTCACAGGCCTACACTTCTCCAATCCCTCCTCCCTTCCCGTGTCCCTTGTAAATAGAACCAGATGAGCCCGTCTATTCCTCTTCCCTTCCCTGGTCCCCCCGGGTGTAAATAGATTGTTATAATTTTTTTCTTAAAGAAAACGTCGATTCACACCGTCCAACCTGGCCCATCCTCCTTCTACAGCTGTGTTCCCCTTCCTGTCCTCTGCCCCTAAGGTCTCCTCCCTCCTCTCCCCACCCTGGAGGGCCGAGGGGGTGGGGGTTGGGGAGCTCTTGATGTCTTAGTTTCCACAGTAAGGTTTGCCTGTGTACAGACCTCCGTTCAATAAATTATTGGCATGAAAAAAAAAAACAAAACTTCCCTACTTCCATTTAGAGAGAGAAAATGTTGCATAAAATCTCTATTTTATGTGCAAATAAAGAAATACATAAAGATGGAGAAAGTTTTTCTTTCTCTTCTGTCATTTTTCTGCCTCTATTATTCAAAACTTTTTTAGTTGTGACTGAAAATTAAAAGTGTTTCAACACACAAAAACCTGTATCTGAATTGTTTATAGCAGTTCTATTTTTAACAACCCCAAACTGGAAACAACCAAAATGTTCTTTAAGAAGTGCATGGTTAAACACATTATGGTATATCTACATCATGGGATGTTATTCAGCAATAAAAAAGGAATAGACTATTGATACATACAACTTGGGTCCCTCTCAAGAACAATAAAACTGACTGAAAGAAGCCAATCTCAAGAGATGACATACTGTTTAATTTCATTTACATTATATCCTCAAAATGACAAAATTATAGAGATGGAGAACAGATTAGTGATTGCCAAGGGTAAGGGATGATGGATGGGTTTGACTATAAAGGGGTAACTTACGTGAGGTCTTGGTGATGATGTCTTTGTTAAAGGAAAATGCACAAGTAATAAACTGGCATAGAACTACTCACACATTTTGTACTAATGTCAATTTTCTGGTTTTGATACGGTACTATAGTTAAGGAAGAACACTTAGGGAAAACGGGGTGAAGAGAATACAGGACCTCTTTGTACCATTTTTGCAACTTCATGTGAATCTATATCTAAAAATAAAAGGTAAAAAAAAAAAGTGCTTCAAGTGATAAAGGGAATACATCAGTTTATAGAACTGGGTAGTCCAGAGGGTTCATCTACCTTCAGGCAAACCTGGATTAAGGAGCTCAGGCAATGCCTCTAGGAGTTTTCTCTCTCTCATTTTTTCAGTTCTGCTCACCTTTCTGTGCTAACTTCATTCTCCATGAAGCTGGGGAAGATGTCAGAGATCTATGCTTACATGATTCAGTAGTAACCCAGGGAGGAAACAGATTCTTCATTCTTAGGGAAAACTCTAAATTTTGGATCGAATGTCCTCTTGGAACAGATCATTTTTGGTCAGGAAGATGGAAAACTGATGGGTTGTGAGGGCCTGAGGGAGAGAGAGAATGTGTGTGCCCGTGTGTGTATGTGTGCCTGCACACATATACAAAGAAACAGCTCCATTAGGACCTTACTGAGGAAGAGTGGTTTCCCTAAGAAAAAATGAGATGGTTTCATCAAACACAGGTTAGGGTGGGCCAGGCAAAATACAGATTTCTGCTATACTCCTAAAAGGTTACAAGGACAACTCTGTGGATAAGGTATAAATACTTGAAAATCTAACTTGCAAAAAATTTGAATATTTATATAGTATAATGAGGAGTGGTTATAGGTTTAAATTTGTGTATTTTGTGGGGAGAGAAATGTAAAGTCTAGAAAGACTGAACAGAATTCAGTAATTAAGTAAAGACCTACCAGAAACATGATGTCAAGATGGGCAAAATTAATCTCAACAACATTGCAGTAGAAGTGAAGCTGATAACAAAATTTAGAAATTTACCATGGTCTCTAAATCATACAGAAAACTAACATTTCATAGGTAAAATGATGAATAGCTGAAATAGGTTAAATTGAGGTTTTGAGAAAAAAAAGAAGCCCTCAAACACTGATTCCAGGATTTAAAAATACCCACTTACGTTTTCCAACCTGGAAAATACCTTTTTTATTGGCAAAACCCCACTGTGATTATCTATTAAGCTCAGTGGTAGCTGGGGACTTTTTTGAGTCGGGGCCATTTTAGGTAGCTACAGAGCACAAGACAGTAAAAGAGTTGTTGGTTGCCAGGGATGTACTTTGAGTGAGGAGATTCTCTTCAAACTGTAGGGCAGAGCTAATTGGGGACTAACAAAATAGTCTGGCTGTCTTGAAATTGAAGGGGGAAGTGAAATAAACTGGCAGACTTATTTGGAGAAAGCAAAGGAAGCAGGCAAAGAGGAAAATGCAAAAGCAGTCAAGTGGTGATCTTTCAGACTTAATTTCTTTTTAAAGATTTTATTTAGTTGAGAGAGAGAGAGCATGAGTGGGGGCAAGAGAGAAGCAGACTCCCCACGAGCAGGGAGCCCAACTGGCTCAATCCCAGGACCCCAGGATCATGACTTGAGTCAAAGGCAGATGCTTAACAGATTGAGCCACCTATGTGCCCCTAGGCAGATTGTTTTATTTGATACGAAAAATTTGGAGGATGTACTTGGAATGAAAGAACATTTTCAAATAGCATTTGAACTAAGTAAGAATTAGGGTGGGAATTAAGAACCTACATTATTAATTATTATTGGGAAGAACAGGAGCGAATAATAAATTAAAAAAAAAACCTGTGATTCTGAAATAATCACATAAAAGGAGAATGGGAAAAGGATATGTACAGGGAGTGGTGGTATTAGAATGGATCCCCAACATTTCGTATTTGAGAAGTGGCTTACAGAGGGTAAGAACATTCTGCCTGGATGAGAAATGAAGGGGAGGACGTCGTATTTCTGCCCAAAGTCCTGATCATAGAACTGTTTTCCTCTCATGCCACTAATCTTCTTAATTATAACAAAGACATTTTTCACAATCCATCTGTTTGAAAGTATGAGAATAAACCAATTTTTAAATGATAACTCCTAGCTTATTTTGTCTTATATCTGCTTCTTCTGTCTTCGATCTCAGAACTAACCTTTCTTGACAGCTCTTAACCTGACAGACTAATCCCTATAGTGACTGTTCTGCAGAACTTGCCATTTGCGAGGCTTGAGTGGTTTGTTAAATGATGTTCACTCTGAGAAGTATGGACTATCTGTCAACTACTGCCTTTTGGGGGAAGTTATAGGAGAGGGAAAACTTAGTACTCTGCATATACAGTTAAAAAACTTGTCCTGTGCTGATTCCTGAAACATACATTATATTTGGTCTTAGTGTCCAAGGGGTGTCTTCAGACTTTGAATGTGGAATCTTTTTTTTTTTTAAGATTTTATTTGACAGAGATCGCAAGTAGCTAGAGAGGCAGGCAGGGGGAGAGAGAGGAGAAAGCAGGCTCCCTGCTGAGCAGAAAGCCCCATGTGGGGCTCGATCCCTGGACCCTGGGATCATGACCTGAGCAGGAGGCAGAGGCTTTAACCCACTGAGCCACCCAGGCGCCCCGAGTGTAGAATCTTAACACAAAATGATTCAGGATATTACCAGTGATTTTGTAACATATCTTACCTTAAGTAGTTGTCAAAAACTTAGGAGCAATTTGTGAATATGCAACAACATGCAGTTGATTGAAAAATCAATCCATAAATGCCTTCAGTGATACTAAGACTTTTATTAATACTCTACTAATGATACTTTAAATTTTGTTTTTGATATAAACACTGAGCTGAATCTAATTTACTTAAAATTCTAAATTATAATTCTATAATTATAAAATGCATTGAGTAAATCTTTCCACCCAATCTGTGGTAAAATCAATTTGCTGACCTTCATCCACAAATTAAATTACCCCATCACAGGTGACCATGGTAGTGGAATTTGTTTTCTGTAGTAGATGTTTTTTGTAGTTATCCATATGCAGAGTATTAGCCCCACTACAGATGAAGGCAATGTGTTTACTGTCCAGGGTTAACAGCAACCCTTTTGCACCAGCCTTGGTTGAAAATCAGAATTCTGCCACCATCCAGTTGTGAGACTTTTTTTTTTTTGCAAATTAATTTTTTTAAAAAAGATTTTGTCTATTTATTTAAAAGAGAGAGGGTTAGAATGAGAGAGCAAGCACAAGCAGGGGGAGCAGCAGAGGAAGGGCAGACTCTCTGTTGAGCAGGAAGCCTCATACTTGCTCAAATCCAGGACTCTGGGATCTTGACCTGAGCCGAAGGCAGACACTTAACTGACTGAGCCACTCAGGTGCTCCAATTTTCTTTTTAAAATTGACTTTTAATTTTTTTAAAAACTATTTATTTGAGAGAGAAAGGAGGGGATGGGAGAGAGAGAGAGAGAGAAAGGGAGACAGACACGGAGTGCGGGGGCTAGAGGCAGAGAGAGAAGGAGAGCCTTAAGCAGACGTGGTACTCAGTGCTGAGCCTGAAGTAGGGCTTGATCTCAGGACCCTGAGATCAGGACCTGAGCTAAACCAAGAGTCTGACACTTATCTGACTGCGCCACTCAGGTGCCTTTTTGTTTTTTCTTAAGCAGAAAAATAAATGTATGTCGTTTATAAACCATCATCTGAAATACTTGTGGCTAGGAGTTTGGGAATTCAAGAATTTTTTTTTTTTTTTTTAAAGAAAGGCAATATAGCACAATATGGTACTTATTATATATAACACCCTTAGTGAGATCTAGGCCGACACACCATAATGCAGTAAAACCTTTCAATGTTTACTCCGAGTGGGATAAATACAGTCATTAGTCTCACATTTAGTGGAAGTCAGGCTTTATTGTCCCAAATTATAAAAACAAAAAACGAATTTTCAAAATCTATTAAGTTTTAGAACTGTGTATGGGGGGGTTGTGGATTTGTACCATCTGTTTTAAAAGTTTGTGTAAGGAATCAATGAAAAATGCATTTAAAACACTTATCACATGATATGTCCCCCAAAACGTGACTATTATTAAAAGTTATTGATTGAAGGCCCCTTCTCAAAATGGGATACTTTATAAAGCTTGTGACTGGAAGTTTCTCTCAGGGCATGGTTAAAATGTCCGGATTCTAGAACTTGTATCACTAATAACACCAAAGCTCTAATTGAGCAGTTATCTTAGATATTTCTAAGTTTTTAATTTCTAAGTATTTAAATGTGAAAAAACCCAAAGGATAATTTAAAACAAAATTTATTTCTTATGCACATTAATCCTTTTTTAGATTATTAATCATAAATTCAGTGTTTATATGCATAAGTTCTGCTTTAACTGTCTTGAAAATACAAATTTGCTCCAACGCCACTGAGAGATCAGGGGTACAACTGAAGCATAGTGTGAATTTCATCCGGATGATATTTCATCCAGATGAAATACTAGGTGAACACAAAAAACTATCCAGCTGAACCATGCTATACAGCAGTACCAAAAAATGCACACACCTCACAAGAACAATGAGGCATGGCCATCCACATCTGGTCTTATAAATACCCATCTAATTTTGGATCACCTTCCTTCAGACAGTTCGCATCAACTTAAAAGTTGCAACTTTTCAACGCCCACTTTTACAAGCAAACAACTTTTTTTTTTTCAAAGTGCCACATTTATTTATGCATTTCTTCAACATTTTTTGTGTGAAACTGGGCTACTGTTTATATTATTTTCCAATATTTTATTGTGTCAATGACAATGCTTTCGAGTATTGTGTCCCCTAACCCCATTTCCCACACAGGCCTTGTGTTTTTATGGCATAGTTCTGCACAGCACAGTGATTTTTAGGAACACATATACCCTGCTACAGCAGAACTATTGGTCATCATATCTGGTGTGTATTGTACTTGCCTTTTGGCAGGTATACAAAATTAATACACTATCCTGGCACATGAGAATAACTTCTCCAACTATTTTTAAAAAGTAGGAAATCATAACATAAACTCCCTTTTTAAAATATTACTTTATAAAAACTAAACTCTTTTAATAAGGTCTTAATTTAATAAAAATTAATGGAAAGATTAGTGGAGTTAGCATTGTGCCAAAAGAGATTATTTCAAACTAGTCAATACCTTTTTTAAGAGTTTAAATCCCTACCATTTAACTCTATTCTTTAATCCTGTTAACTTTACAGCAATTAATAATCAAGAACACTGACTAAAGACATACTACAACTATTACTTTCTTGGACCTGATGCCCTTTTCTTGGCAGAATATCCCAGGTAAGTCATGTTGTGTGGACCATACTCTGGACACGATGATATAAAAATAAGACTGTCTCAGAACCGGTGTTCAGTGTTAGTGAAAAGACATGGAACATCCTTGAGGTTCCTCTCCGATCAGTGATCTAATTTCCCACATAAAACTGATTAGTCGTGAGAGTAGTACTTAAGAAATTGACACTTAAGGGGTGGCTGAGTTGGATGGGCAACTGCCTTCAGCTTGGCTCATGATCCTGGAGTCCAGAGATCAAGTCCCACATCAGGCTCCCCACTCAGCAGGAGTCTGCTTCTCCCTCTGACCTTCCCCCTCTCATGTTCTCTCTCCCTCAAATAAATAAATAAATAAATAAATAAAATCTTTAAAAAAAGAGAGAGAAATTCACACTTAAAAATTTTACAAAGGTGCCCATGCTGCTTTCAAATGTGAGTAAAGAGCCAATTGCAAAACAGTATAAATAGTATGATACAATTTTTGTAAAAAAAAAAAAAAAAACCAACCAAGTATACAAGTTGCTGTATGATTAAAATATGTCAGCTGTCAGGGCACCTAAATTATCAGCAGTGGTTACAAGAGGAATGACACTGGTGGAGAATAAGGAGGGAGCACATATTTACTGCTTATAGCTCTTGTCACTTTCTCAAACATTATTTTTTAATAAAAATATAAAATTTTAGTTAAAATCAATCTATGGTGTTAGAATAGTTAGAATCCTTCCCTTGGAAGGAAGAGGGAGTGGGACACAAGGGATGCTTCTGGGATACAGATAATTTTCTCTTCCTTGATTGGAGTTCTGCTTACATGGAGGGATGTGCTCATTTGGTGAAAATTCACTAGCTACTTACTTATGCTTAGTCTACTTTTTACATGAATAAAGTTCACTTAAAAACGGTTTTATGGTGACTTACTGAATAGCATTGTTCTAGTTTAAATACGTATATTTTATCTTTATTCATATACTCAACAGTTTTATTTCCCCATCTTATTTCTTCCCCTTACTTTCTCCTTAACATGGATACATTACAAATGCATTATTATTACAGAAGGCAAAATGGCTAGCTTATAAAAATGGCATGCGAGAAAACCACTCACTCATACTCAGCCATAAAAAAGATCTTGCCATCGGGGCACCTGGGTGGCTCAGTGGGTTAAGCCACTGCCTTCGGCTCAGGTCATGATCTCAGGGTCCTGGGATCGAGTCCTGCATGGGGCTCTCTGCACAGCAGGGAGCCTGCTTCCCTCTCTCTCTCTCTCTGGCTGCCTCTCCGTCTACTTGTGATTTCTCTCTGTCAAATTAATAAATAAAATCTTTAAAAAAAAAAAAAAAGACCTTGCCATCTCAACTCAGCATGGATGGACTTTGAGCGTATTATGGTAAGTGCAGTAAGTCAGACAAAGAAAAGTGAATATCATATGATTTTTGTTTATGTGGAATCTTAAGAACAAAATGAAGCAGAATCTTAACAAACAAAGCAGAAACAGACCCTTAAATACAGAGAACAAACTGGTGGTTGACAGAGGGGAGGAGGGAGGAAGAAGGGGGAAAAAATCACTCACACCTTATGGTATGAGGCAGACCATGAGGTATGGTCACTGAATCTTGTTAGCCGGATTCATCAGTACCTGGTACAAGAATATCTTTTGAAACACATAATTTCCTAAAACAGATGGAAAGGAAAAACAGGTGAAAGTGTTAAATACGCAACACAGCTTATTTCCTAGGATTAAGAGCCATGGTTTTTCTCCCTCCCTGGTTTCTTCTTGTTTCATTTTTTCTTCTTTTCTTCTCTTCCCCTATGATCTTCTGCCTTCTTTCTTAAATTCCACAAACTGAGGGTTGCTGGAGGGGAGGGGAGTTGGGGGATGAGGTAACCAGCTGATAGACATTGGGGAGGGTATGTGTTGTTATGATCACTGTGTATTATGGAAGACTGATGAATCACAGACCTATACCCCTGAAACAAATAATATATTATATATTAATTGATTGAATTTATATTTAAAAAATAAAAAAAAAAAAAAACAGACAACATTAAGCCAATGGCTTAATGACAAAGGGACCCCAAGGAAATTGTGTATGGTGGCTCTCCCTATGACAGATTCTGTGTGCACATCTGTAAACAAGGAACTACCAGACTTAGAAGGAACCTCAAAGACTGTTACTGCATCTCATAATCTCCCAACCAGATTTTAACTTGAGAGACATGACTAAATTAAAAGGCCTAAAATGTTCCAACTTTTTAGGTTGTTTCAGCTGTTTAGGTTGTTAAGTGGTTGTTTGCTTAAGTGGAATAGTTCCCAGGCCACATAAAATTCAAAGTACGTTTAATCAAATATTTATTGCATTCAGAAGAAGAACAGGTCAAACAAGGCAGGTGAACAATACGATCTCACTGCAGCTCTGTGTACTTCCTATAGGAGAAGGAATGATTAAAACTTTATCAGTAGGAATAAATGGATCATTTTCAGACTTGGTTCTAGTGCCATATATCCTGATCTAATCTGAAACACAAATCTATAAAATTCACATTTTATATAAAATAACAGTTGAAAGTATGGAAGGGGTACTAACAAGACAGAAAAGCAAACACTGTAAAATCTTTATCTTTAATATACTGAGTAGCAAGGAACAATATTAGTATTTTATTCATGAAGACTACTTAAATAATCTTTACAACTTTGTGGGCACATATATGTACATTTGTACATCAAAGTATTTTTGGAAAGTAAAATCCTATATATATATGATTAAAATAATGTGCGACCAAATATATCCTGGGCCATAATTTTATCACTTCTAAATTCTCTTTGTTTAAGAAAAAACCCAATAAGGATAATTTAACTCACTATTTTCTAAAATGTCCTAATCAATTTGTAGCATAGTAAAACTGACATCCCACTAAGCCTACTTACGGATTATAAAGGGTAACAAATATTTTAGTAACTTTATTAAAACATAAACTTTTCTGTTGAAATTTAATATTTGCTTAGAAGACAAAAGAATGAAACAAAGAATTTTATTTTCTGCTTGCTGAAGGTATTTGGGTAAACTTAGGTTTCAGATGGTCTTCTGTCAAACGTTTTAAATAAGTTTCTGAAAGGGCACTGGCAACAAATCCTTTTGAGAGGAGATTTGTCGATTCCTTTTTCCTTGATTTTGAAGTGACTTATCTTAGACTTCCTTTTGAAATACTTCTTCCAAATTTTCTAACCATGTTTGGCTTTATTTTATGGATGTTTCTTTTATAGTCTAGAGAAGAAATAAAAAGACATATAAATACGGTAAAAGTATTCGAAAAGAATTCTCACTATTCATTCAAGTTATAAAAATTTGTTAAAATTATATCCATAAGAAGAAAAATTTATTCTTGAAATTCATAGTTGTTAACGAACAGGATTTAAAATATAACACGAAACAAACATTAGTAACATTGGTTTAAAAGTAGAAATTCATTTCTCCATACTCCCTACTGAGTTTTTAGTGTGCACATGTTTACACCCCACCCCACCCTGGCAGGTATCAAATAACATCACTGAATAAACTATTACATTTAATTTTAGTTCCTTTGAACTAACGAAGACTATTCTACTAGCATTGTTCTCTTTCTTTGTTGCATCATCACTTTTTTCCTCATTTTACAGATTACTTCCCTAAGGCTTCTAAACTTCCATATTTTCCCTATTTTTAGGAGTATAATTTGCATCTAGTACTTCCTTAAGTGCTAATCCTTATTTCTTTTACTATTCTTATTTCTTATTTCTTTTACTGCCACCTCTCAAATGTCCATTCCACTGGTTCTTCTTCAGGCTTACAATGATTGTCTGCTCAATCAAGTGTTGTTAAAACAGGTGCCACTGACTTCTTTATAGCTCAGTTTTGTCTGTTATCCATTTTCTTGTCACATTAGGTTTTAGTTTCAGAGCCACATACTTTCTTGACAGTATTTTATTTCTCAGTAAATAGCAGTTACCTTCTTTCCCACTGATGTTCCTTTTTTGTTTGTTTGTTTGTACACTGTTAGCTGGAGAATTCAGCTGAACATATTCTAAGAAAAACAGTCTCAGTTTTCTCCTTTTTCTAGTAATTCCTCTTGCATATATAGGCATTTTCACTTGAATATCCTATTATACATAAACTGTTTCCTTCCCTTAAACTAATACCTCTTTCTAGGTGCTCTATTATCCTTAACAATACATAATCTTTTAAAGTAGCTTTAGCTCTTCTTTGTCCTTTGGCAAGCATTGCAGTTTAGTATCAACTCCTACTTCTTTCTATGTAGAATTATTTTATTCATCTCTCTTTATATATGAGATATTTGATGCACTTTACACCATTCTTAGAAAATACGCATGTTAGAAAAACCAAATCTCTATTTGAGAAGTATCACAAATTTATTATTTGGTTGTACAATTATGATTTAGTGGAGGATTTTTTTCAGGAGACCAATGGGGCAGTACATAGCCATACCAACTGCACATACACATTGTTAAAACATTACTAACTTTGGCGTGCTAAACAAAATAATCATAGTAAATTTTATGTTTCAGGACATTTTTATTTGATTTTTAAAATTTGCACAAAAGGCATTTCCACTGAACTTAAGGATGCCACTGGCTACCACAAGAAGTAAGGATTTATCAACCCAGTTCGGCAAAACTATTGAGAAATTTTATATTACTCTAATGAAAAAGCATTGGCAGAAAAAAATAGCAATAGCTTTTTTATGTTATTCTTAGAAACACTCATTAACTCATGAAACCCCTTTAAATTCCAACTGCTGTAATTACAATTTCCTTTAGGGAAGAAAACAAACTGGGTCTTAATGATCTTGCTATCTGTCACAGAAACTAGCACATATCAGTGCATAGTAAATAAATATTTCTTAAATGAAGTCTTAGGAATTATAGTGTCAGAGAGACAGAGGTCTGCACACCAAAGCCCAGAAACTGGTTTGTGCTATATACCTCTAACTTCACTAACGATGTGGTTTTGTTACTATAGATTCATGTCACCGCCATTTGCAATTGAGAGGATGTAGTCATCTCCATCAGCATCTTTTTCAACTTGATAATAGGAGTTATAATATGACTCTAACTAGGTACAGGCTGAAGCCTGGTCATAATTGTACAAATGAGTCAGAGGGCAAATTATTAAAAATAATAAGAGGAAAATTTCAAGTAGATAAAATTTATCTGTAAAACATAGGTATCATTAACCTATTAAATAATATATTTAGCTAATGATTTCAATTATTAAATTATTTATGAATTCTTCTGCAGTATGAGGCAATATGGACAACAAAAAGGATACAGAATGTAAAGTTACAAGTCGGGCTCCACCATGAACTATCTGTGTGATGATCTCAGGCATTTTCTATTTTGTGTCTTTTTTTAAAAGATTTTATTTATTTATTTGAGAGAGAGAGAGAGACAGTGAGACAGGGAACACAAGCAGGGGTAGTGGCAGAGGAGAACGAGGCCTCCCACTCCCAGGGCCCTGGGGCCACAACCCAGCGGAAAGCAGAATGTTTAACGACTGAGCCACCCAGGTGCCTGTCTATTTTGGGTCTTAACTCTTCTTATCTGTAACATGGATAATCACACTTAACATCTAATAAATGTGATGAAAGGATAAAAGGAGATTCTAATGAAAATACTGTAAGAAAATGGAAAGTAGTATACATATGTTTGGTAATCATGTTATTAAATATCAAATTAAGAGCTGAGACATACCCATTGTTGGTCTATCTTCTTGTAAATCCTTTTCACTTGTATTATCTTGTCGAATGCGTTTGGCAAATCCAGAATTTACCTCGCCAGTTAATGAAGTATTTGATGCAGAACTGTAAGGGAAAACTTTTTATTTTAGTAAAAGATTTTTTGTAAATTCTTTTTTTCCCATTACTTGGTAAGTTTTAATACATATTCTATATGCAATAAAGATAAAAGAGAAAGTGAAATAATAAAATAAGTTACAAAATCCCATAAAAATAATTGGAGGTATTAAAATACAGTTTTGGAGCATAGGGAAATTTGTTTTGATTTTAATGATATTTATTCAAATTGGAGATTATGATGTAGCAATTCTGTAACAAAACATTTTCAGGGTGCTCTGCTAGAATATAAACTAATAAATTATCCAAAGCATAGAGATAAAAAGCATCTTGCAAGAGGTGAAAAACCTAAGTTCATATTATAAATTTGGAGTGAGAACCTTAATCTGGAGAATCTAAACAAGTGAGATTGTTTGAAAACCTTGTTTTCAAATCAAAGCATGGTAATAGGCTTAGACTCTTTCTCTGATTACTACAATTATAGAAAATGAAATGGAAAGAATGACCTATTTTCATGTTTTATCTTAAAAAAATTATATCAATCTCATATACTAAAGGGTCAAATTTCCAACTCAATTCCAGTTGACATATTACTACTAAACGCCTACTACTATGATCTCACGTTATAGGATATACTAATAAGTTAGGTAGTAATAAACCCTGTTCTGAAAACTTACATAATGAATATATGGTGGGGAGGGGGAAAAATAAGATAAATACACAAAATAATATAATGTAAAGTAAAACACAATGCTAAAGGTTTCAAACTATAGGTTCCTGATTCTAAAAGTAGAGAAACAAAAAAACCAAAAAAACAACTGAAAGATTTTGTGGATGAGATGCCTTTGATCTGGGCCCTGAAAAATAACAGTCCAATCCTTCTAAACCCAAAGAGGATCAAATTTTAACAGGTAGGGTTGGGAAGAATGAGCATCCCCTCTCCATACTGATTCAAATAACCTAATTTTTTTTTTAATATAATTTTTTATTTTTTATAAACATATATTTTTATCCCCAGGGGTAAACCTGGTGATTCAAATAACCTAATTTTAAGGAGTTTCTGATTAAAAAAGAGATCATATACCATTTTACAGGTTAATACTGATTTGATTGTCAGTTGCATTAACACTTGGAGGGTTCCCTCTTATGGCAACAATTAGCTCTTATGGTAACCAACCACATGGTAAAGTGATGTGGGTGTGTTTGTGGAATACAGAGAAGATGAATTCGTTCTACCTTTATCCAAAGAGGTTGAAAATGACAATTTAATATGATAGCAAAAAAAAAAAAAAAATAGGCATCAACACAATGAATGCTGGCAAAAATAATTCAATCTGTGTATTTCAACTTTTCTAGAGCCTGTAAGAAAAATGATTAGGTGTAACAAGCAGTAATTTTATCTACTCTGTTCAAGAATATAAATGATATCTACCTAAAATGGTAACAAAAAAGTACTCGTATTATGAAAGCAAGGAAACTCCGTTGTAGAAAATCTCTTTTCTTAAATGGTGCAAAACTAAGTTACAATGATTCTGTTTTGGATACTAAACACCCTTTTTGGATAACATATATACCAGCAAAGGCAAAAATTCTTTTTTGGTCATTTGGTGATTTTTCTTTAAGTATACAGATCATTGGGGTGCCTGGGTGGCTCAGTGGGTTAAGCCTCTGCCTTCGGCTCAGGTCGTGATCCCAGGGTCCTGGGATTGAGCCCCACATCGGGCTCTCTGCTCAGCAGGCAGTTTGCTTCCTCCTCTCTCTCTGCCTGCCTCTCTGCCTACTTGTGATCTGTCAAATAAATAATAAATCTTAAAGACAACAGAGATCATTGTCATTAGTTAGTTTTGATAGGCATTAGTTTTCCCAACAATATATATTAAAATTATTTTTATTATTTTATGGAATGATTTTTCACTTTAGTTAGCTCTAGAACATCAGTGTTTACTAATAAATTGTTTTTTACTTGAAAGTTAGGCTTTTGAATAAATATATCTGAAAGAAACTTCATGTTTCTAGGAATGAAAACAAAGCCCAATAAAATAAATTGTATATTTATATATACATATGTAAAATACATGCAAACATTTTTTAGGATTTAGATAAGATAATCCACTGGTGAAATGTTTAACACTCATGTTATAAATTTATTTTAGATTTATGTTGGATCATAAAGTAAGACTTAAAATTGGTATGAGTGAAAATTCAAATTATGTTAAAGACTATATTAAGAAGAAATTTAAAGACTTCTCTACTTATGTGCCAAATTATATTTCTCTATTAACAAAAGTTAAAATTTAACCTTTTGTTCCCTTATATAAATTGTATGTTTTTGCTTAATTAACATTTGCATCTCATATTCTTTTAGTTGAGATAATTTCTAGTTGGAACCTTTAAATGTCTTTCAAAACAAACCAAAAATGTGTGACAAGTCTGAGACCCATTTCTGGGTGCTATGAAAGATTATGAAACAAACAGAAACCAACTAACTAAATATACAAAGCAAACAACCCCCCAAAACTTTGATTAATATAATTTCTAAATAAAATTTTACATACAGATATATTATATTTGGTAGGCTGATTTAGTTAAAATAGTGCATTACAGTGATATTAAATGAATAAAAATTATTAAAAATTTAATATTCTCAATTTAAGTAGTAACTAAAAAATTGAGTTCTGTAGGTTTTTAGAATACCCAGTGCTTTTGGATTCCAGATTTCTTTTCAGAGAGAAAAACTGATACAAACTAAATAAAATAATGATACACACGGAGACTTCCCTTCTAAAAAAAAAGAATTAGAATACACACACACACCCCTAAATATGTACATAAAGGTGCTAAGTGGAAAATACCAGAGTTTATTACTCTCAAACTCATGTAGGTTTAATTGGGGAAAAGGAAGATTAAAAAAAAATGTAATTATGTACACTTCTAGCATTAATCTCTTTTAACCTTAGTTAATGGCAGGATCTAATTATTGGTACCAGAGGGAATGTAATAGAGCAATTAATAGGCTGTGAGAAATCTTACTTTCTTTATATGTCCTTTAATATTATTTCACAATATTAGTTGCTCATGTGGAAGTTCTTTAATTCATCTAAAACCACTCTGAATATACAGTTTACATACCTAGACATTTCTTGAAAAATCATTTGATTTTTATAATGATTATGTGTACATTTTAAATTGCTCTTAGCTATAAGATTTTGCTACATCTTAGTTAACACAACAGAATTGTGAAGAACCAGAAAAGTCACCAACACTAATTAATGAAAGAATAACACAATCCACACAATGAAAATTAGTGTTAAGATGGTGACAGTTATTTATGGTCACTCATTAAGTGACTGATATCCATACATGAGCCAGACAAATTGCATCATTTAAATTTGTGCCATAGCAAAATATAGAATTTTAAATGTCATGGAATTAGTTAGAGGTATTCTGAAAAAATCAGTCTACTAATTTTAAATCTGCATTCCAAGACTCTGCTGTACTTTGGAGGAAAATGACAGATCCTAAATGCACCTGATAATACTCTATGTGGTACAAGTAGACTATTTGTAAATTTGTTTAGACTAGCCCAGATAGGAACAGGTTCATGGTGAAAAATAGGGAATTTATAGTAAGAGTTATTCTATCTTAGGATCTGGTACTCTGTGCCCCATAATTACATGTCAAAGAAAAAGAGTTAAAGCAAGTCAGAGCCATTTTACAATATAACCACTCACTATGTCTTGTCGTTGCATTCAGTGTTGTGGCATGCAAAGACTATATAATGGACTTCATATCATATAACTCACTATATTTAAGATTCTTCCTTGTCTTAGATTTTTAGCTGCTTTATTGTCATGTACCTAGGTATGTTTCTCTGTGTATTAATGTTGCTTGTAGTTTGCAGAACTTATCAAATCTGTGATTAGTTACCTTCTGTCAGTTTTGGAAAATTATTAGTCAGCCTCTCCTCAAACACTGTTTTCCCTCATTCTTTTTCTCATTCTTTCTGGGACTCAAAATATGTACATGCTAGACCTTCCTGGATCCCACATATCTTTTTTAACTCTTCTCCATATTTTCTGTCTTATCCCTCTGTACATTGGTTTAGATATTTTTCTGTCAACCTATCTTCCAGTTCACTAAACTCTCTTCTGCTGTATCTAATCTATTAAATATTTATTTATTCTTAATTTCAGTAGATTCTAATTTTTTAGTTCTAGAATATTCATTTGATTCATTTTAATACAATTCAATTCTTTGGGAAATTGCCACTATTTTGTTGAACTTAATCACAGTTAAATTTTTAAAGTACCTACTTGATATTCTAACTATCTGAATCACTTATGGATATAGGTTTTTAGTCATTTGGTTCTGTCTACTGAAATACGTGGTAATTTTTGCTTACTTGTTAAACATGTAAAAAGACCCCAAAACTGTAGATGTTCTAGTTGTTATATTTCTCCAGAAGTGATTTAATTTTCTTCTGGCTAGCAGGCAGAACAGAGATAGATCACCTTGATCCAAAAGCGACTGAGTTAATCTGAGGTCTTTTTCAGGCTTTCAAGAACTGGTTTATTTCCGTTTTGCCCTACTACTAGAGCACAGGCCTTCAAGGGTCTCAGATAAAATCCTGGGGGTTCAACAGCATCTCTTCTTCTCAATGATCCCTGGACAGTTTTTGTATCCTAGCCCCATGAGAATGTTAAAATTCTGATTAATATTTTAGCTTCTTACAGCTTTGTTTCTTGGCCTCTTATACCAGAGTTCAGAATGTGGCAAATATCTTAAGGACAAGAGCTATAGACAGAATTATTTTGTTTTCCCAACTCAGTGAGACTGCTGATAGCTGCAGGCTTCCATTTTGTGCTTGGGTTCTATACTTGATGCCATGAGTTGGCAAATACTAAATGGAAAAACGAGGCAAAGAAAGTTTGGCTCTCTACAGCTTGTCTTCCTTTCCTCTGGATCTTAGACCTTCAGGTCCTGGGCCTTGAAAGCAGCTGTTGGTTGTATTTATCACATTCTGTAACTGTTTCTGATAGGTGGTTTGGTCTCATATAATCTATATTGTCAAAGCCAGAAACATAAGTCTCTTCACTCATTACACTTTAGTCATATGTCAAAATCCATTAAAGTAAAACAATTTTAGGACTGAAGAAATTCATTAATGTACAAAAAGAAAAATACCAAATGAGTAAAAGTTGTCACCAGAAGAAAAGTTAAAATTAAATGACATTTTTGGAGGCCAGAAGACTTTTCAATTTATTTTTAATAATCTGAGATAGAGAATACTTTTGGTAACTATCAAGTAAAATACTTGGACTTTATCAAGATTTTCCTTTGATAATAAAAATCTAGTGCTGCATTCAGAGCAATTAATTATACGTACATTTAAACATGAGTTCACAGTTTCATACAAGAAATAAAAAGGAGCTATAGGAAACAAATTGTAAAGATGATCTTATGTAAGCACTGTTTATGGTTAATTGTACCTTGTGAACTTTCGTTTCCTTTTGGCAGTAACAGTCATTGCCATGTAGGATGGTACTATGCTTGGTATAGGTAGAGGACGTTTAGTTGAGAATGAAGAGGCGAGCCTGTATATTAGATAATAAAAAATAAAAAGAGTAATTCTGATTTGTATTATGGAGAAAAAGGGGGCATACACTTTCATAATTAGAATACCACTTCATATGAATATATAAAGAAAAGTATTATTCTTGATCCCCTCTTACTCGCCCTGGGGTTTTCTTTTCTCCTTTTTATATCATAGAAAGAGTTGCTCTCAAAAGAGATTTCTGCATCCCAATAGCATAGAAAGGTGAACGTATCATTCTTCTCATATTTGGAATACCTGTTACTATACAGATGCTGTGTACAGGATATGAAAGGAGAAGTGAGACAAAATGAGAAGGATGTTTGCTTGGATGACATGTAGTCAACCATACCTTGGAAATATGATGATTCAGGGTATGTTGGGATTTGCTAAACGTCAATAAAAAAATGTGAGATTTCCTTTAGTGAACATATTAATAAACAATAATAAACATAGTAATACTCTGATGATGGCTTGTATCATCTAAATTTGGAGTATATAGAACAACTAAATATATCTTAAGGTTTCTTCTAGCCAACTGAGGGGTCAGTCAACTAAGATATCAAATTAAAGGCCTTAAAATACTGTGTTAGTGGATTAATATTTAGAAAGACAAGATTAAATGAAGGTAAAACACTGACTTTTACATACTTAACCCATGAAACAGACCTTAAATATAACTAAAGAAGAAACAGGAAGCTATGGTTTAAAGGCTATGTAAATAACAAAACAAGAACAAAAACAAATGAATACTTGGCAAATACTCTTTTTTGTACCTTTGTAAAATGTTATCGTTTGACAGTGATTCTTTTTCAGGTAATTTACTCTTCAAGCTCCTGGTATCTTCACATATAGTAAATGTAGAGTCCAAATCTTCTTGTCTATATTCTTTTCTCCTGCTGAGAGGAGTATCTACTTCACATAACATTTTCAGAGAATTATCACTGTCTACACTTGAGCTGGTGGTCTGAAAACCTGTAGTATGTGATGATGGTTTTAATAAAGTCACTACAGATGAATTTTGAGATGTTTTTCTATAGTCTTCTGGTGTATACACAATAGGTTGAAGTTCTTTGCTGAGAGAATCATTGAGCTGCAAACTTTCAGACAGTGCAGACTTCTGCGGATGTTTTGCTTTCAGGGGAGAAGGCATGAGCTTTCTTCGGGTTCTTTTTTGTGGAGGAATTTTAAGTAGATTAGATTCGCCTGAAGATGTGCCTATTCAATAAAATTAAAAAGAATCTCAATAATGACACCTAGTTTTCCAATAACCCTATGAGGTAAACAACAATAACAACAACAACAACAACAATAAATAATAATAAATAATAAAGTACATTTTCTGTCAACTGATGAAAATTTAAAAAGAAAGCTGGAAAGAAAAACAAAAACATAGATTATTGATAATAATTTCAAATAACGTTAATGAGCTCATTATGAAGATATTCTAGAACAGAAATAATAAATGGCTAATATCAATACTAATTTGTAGATATAGCAAAATTGAGGTTAGGGTAATCATGAAAACAATTTTCCAACAAATTCTAACAAAATTCATAAGCAATTTCTTCCAAGCTTTTATGTTTTAGATTTCAGATAAGAAAAAAGTATTCAACAACCATAGGAGCAGAGATTAGTAACTTATTCTATTAAAAACATCACCAGTTATTTGTTAATTGAGTGGAAGTCTAGTCTAAATTAACAGGAAAGGCAATGACCAATAAAATTCTATGTGGATGAAAAAATGAAATTTGTTATGATCTCAGGTACGGTGGTTAATTAAGCATTCTGATTATTTCCCATGCCATACCCAATTCATAGATTTTTCAGAAATTAGATTAATAAATGAACATAAGCTGAAGAGGTCAGAGTACTCTTGCATGAACCTCATCACTCTATACAAGTTAAGTCTCCCAAATGTCAAGAGGTTACCAAGTTTAATGAACTTTTCTTAGCCCTATCCTACAACTTCTGATTTCAAAATGATTTCCCTACTACCTCTTCAACATGCCACCTTATCTCCCTTCATCTAGTAAATGTATGTATTTCTCTAAAGAAATACACTTTTATTCATAATTATCCTCTTGCCACTACTTTTTCAGTCACATGGGTCCAAATAACCAATTTTTACTATTTCTTCACATTTTCCAACTTCCACCAATCCTAGCTCTCCTACACTTAAAATTAAGTCGTAATTCTGATCATGTCATTCTTCTGATTAAAAACTTCTAGTGACTTTAACATAAACATGATATCCAGAGATCGTCAGTAGGGAAATTCTTATTTCTTGGCCCAAAATTAAGAGACAAATTGTTTTGTTTAAACTTAAGTTTGAATTCCCACAATCTAGACATGCTTAAATATTTACTTCTCAAACATTTAAAAAAAATAAAGCAATGATTGATTGCATAGATTAACAATAAACTTCATCAACTCGAGTACACTAATCTTGTATTTCTTAGTTAACTTTTTATGTTTTGCCTGTTTCATTCATGGTGACTTCAGGTGCCTGACATGAAGTAACTTTGCTTCAAGTGTACTGTCCAGGAAAGAAACTACAATGTATATTTCTGCCCATGTTTTTAAATCATGCAAAAGATTTCCCAACTGATGTTAGATTTGCTTTATGATATAATACTAACTTAAATAACACTGAAAGCTGAATAATTGTTATGTATTTCAATAAAGCAATTCAAACTCTCAACCAAGTTAGAAAATACACTTAATAACAATCACCAACAGAACATACATTATTATTATTACGTTAGTTCATGATAGGCCCTACTATGGCTAGGTTGACAATTACCCTCTAGGAAAAACAACTGAAAAACAGGAAGACAAATATGATCCCTGTTCTACTAAGGAATTTTACTTTTCTGAGAACTAGATAAATGAGATCCAGATCTTAAAATAATTTTCCACTCCCTTTAACATGACATTTGTCAAATTTTCCATTACCAGATATTTTTATACTAATGCTGCAGTGTAAAGACAGTTACTTTTCTCCACTGTGCTGCTACCACCAATTTGGTGGCTATTAATAGCTGGAAGATTAACTTCTTTTCCCCTGAGAGGCAGCAGGGGTATATAGAAGATAGAAAACTATATCGAGGATAGAGAGCTGAACTAGGAGTCAGGAGACTTGGATTCTATTTCTGGCTTCAGCAACAACTCACTGAGTGACCTTGGACAACTCATTTAAACAGTGTGAGCATTAACCTCCCCCCCACCAAAAGGGGATACCACATGTACAGGGAATTTTCTAGGATTGGACAATATCTATAAAATAACTAGGGTTTGAAGAAAGGCTCTAGAAATGTAAATATGCTTCAACTGTTAGCATTAATACTTTCATATAGAAAGTTGTAATTTACTTTCTAGTATTCTATCAATACTTAAACCACAGTTATCATTAAAAGGATACATTTCAAACAATGTCTCACTTTCCATTGATCAGTTACCCAGTTTATCAAGGCTGATGATAAATTGTAATATAAACAAACATATTGTTAAATCACACACACCTAAGTGTTCTTTGAAAATGCAGGCTTCATAACAGTATTTTAAACTTAAAACATAATAGAACATGAAATCTCAAGACATAAGGATTTTCCAGAGTCACTATTTTTCTTGTACATAGTGTCTTGAGAGGGATAATTGCTGGAGTGGCATTGGGCAAATTCCCATGATAGTGGGCCACTTTCCGCCCACTGTTTGTAAAAAACAAACAAACAAACAAACAAACAAAAAAACCCCCAAAACCATGGAAATGGAGGTCTTCCATAAGACACTGAAGAAATATCCACCTGTTCTCTGGGATAATATGAATATACATCCAACATCAAATTTTGATATAATTAGACTAACAGTTTGTAGTAAAATCAATAGCAATGTTAAAAAGATGTATCTCTAGCCGTAATTCTGCTCTTCAGGAAGGATAAATTTGGTAACTTGAAGGAGAAACATGGAGATGGGGTAGTTAATACAGATTCACACCATTGTTTTCCTGAGCCTGGAAGAAGAGATGCTACAAAAATACAGCATATGCAAAACACAAATCCATTGGGTTCTTTTCTTTTTATCCTTTCAACTATTAGATACATACAATAATAAGAAGGGGGCAGAAAACAGATGGTCAATTCAGGATTACTTAGGCTGACTAGTTGCTCAGAAAGTTTCAGAAGATAACCTGAGCAAAAACAAGATTTAAAGATTTAAATACAAACTCAAAAGTCACTCTACTGTAACTACAAAGGGATTATGTCTCCATTTAATCCATGGAAAGTAAAAAAAACACCATAAACTGATACTTCAGTTTGAATATGATTTCCAGAATATATAAATACAATTATATAACAAACAATCATTCCCCTTTAGCTAGTTAGGCAATAGAGTACATTAAGTGGGTATGGCAAATTGGAGTGTTGGGTTAGGAGTACTGTACATTTTAATAGGCTTTCAGGAATATTGAATATGCTAGCTCTATGTCTATAAAAGAGATCTGCTGTACTTTTCCATTAGAGGATGTACAGTAACTTTCCAGAAGACAAGGCTTGGGGTAGTTGTAGTTTCCCCTGATTCAGCCTGAGAAAATACTATCTAACAAGATTCTATGATTCTTGGGCCTACAGAGTGGGAACGATAAAGAAGGAACCTCAAGGCAGATTATAATTCCTTTAAAAAGTCTTCATAAAATGAGAAAAGGAATCATGTAGTTACAGACTTTCAGAACAAGGGACTCTAAAAGATGATGATAGTCAATAAAATACCTCAGTAATGTGGGTGTCACACAGGAGAGGATAGAGAATTTAAGTGCATTGTTGTAAGGTAGGCTCTTAAAAAGTGGAATAAAATGATTAGTTGCCACTTGGGAGGATAGCAAGTCTTCTCCTCCGGGTCTTTCATCTAAAAAAACAGCCCATTACATCATAATGCTTGAGTATAGATGGTAGTGGGTAGTAATGTATCTTATGGTCTAGAAAAAGCGGTTTTGGGACTAACTCTCTAACACATTGTAGGTATATTGCATTTCTACTGACCTGAAATGATTATGATTCATGGCATATATGTGAATATGTTGAAATTCACTTCCAGATAATAACAATAACCATATTGTCAATATATTTAGAAGAAGTCACTACTAATAATTTCAATCTAGGAACAATGTTTAATTATGAAAGGAAAAAAGAAGTTTTCATCAGCTGTGGTACAAGAGAAACAACTAAGAGGATTGTATCGGCATAAAAAGGAGTCATTGTTCATCCACTCAGTATTAAGCACCCGCCATGTGTTCCAGAACTTTTGATAGGTTTTGAGAATCTGCAGGAAACAAGACATTTAAGAACTTACATTTTGGGGGGAAAAGGCAGAAAAATAAATTATCTTAATTAAGATAATCATGACAAATGAGTTGGAAAAACAATAAAACAAATGGAACAGAGTGATGGGAGATGGGGGGTATTAATTAGATGGCGGGGGAAGGTGATTTTAAAGGTGAGATGTGTGATCTGAGACTTGAAGGCTGTGGAGGAGTCTGTTCTATGAAGAGCTGGGGAAAGAAGCAGAGGAAATAGCAAGAGCAAAGACCTGACGGCAACAATAAATTTGTTGAACTCAAGGAAAAGGAAAAAGGCTAATGTTATTGAAGTGTAGTGAGTCAGAGAGAGAAGAAAAAAATAAGAGACTAAAGAGATCAAAAGGGGCCAGCCTGTGTTAGGGTTTATGAACAAGACAAAGATCTGGATATATTCCAAATGCAAAGGGATATCTGTGGAAGATTATTTTAAACATGGGTATGATGAGATCTGATTTTTATGTTTTTAAGAAAGACTGCCTTGCTTATGGTGTAGAGAACAGAATATAAGTGGGTAAGAGAGGAAACAAAGAAATCAGTAACACATTATAGCTATAGCTAAGGCAAAACATAATGAGAACCTGGACTAGACTGGTAATAGTAGTGATTGATGTGGGAAGGCTGTTATAATCAAATAAACAGATTAAAATTACATAAAGTAGATTCAAAACATTTTCAGTGACATACATGGGTGTGATCAGCTGCCCAACAACCAGGACCAAAGATAAGTTCACACAAAGCTGTAGTATTTTGTATAATTTAATCAACAGAAATGGACAACTTTCAGTGAAACCATGAACCAATTTTATATGAGCAATTACAGAAAAGTTCAAAAGGTCCTAAATGTCATTTCCTCAAATTTACATTCTCTTGTTACTGACATCCCCCTTTCCCCAGCCCACTCATTCCATTTGAGGTCCTGTACTCTACTGAGGAGCTCTGACTCAAGTAAATGCAGGCATCTTAGAATCTGCTTCCTTCCCTGTCTAGTTTGCATGTTCATGGACTTGAGCAGCGATACTCTCTGGGGTTTGAGGATACAGTTACTTATTCAGAGATGATGGCTGTTATCATCATGCTTGGGTAGTGGTGAAAAGGGAAGAACGGGAGAGAGAAGTAGGAATGGTTCTAGAAAAGGGTGGTAGAAAGAAAATTACTGAAAATGGACTTTGGCTCCTAGGAATTTGTGCGAAGGGAGGGAAAGATTTAAGTTAACAGCATAATACAGGAAGAGCACCCTTGTTTAGGTTAAGCACTCCACTTTCTCTGCAAATTCATCTCTAGACACCCTCAAGCCAATGACATGGGTTTATCTTCAGTTCTAGGCATAGATCTACTATGATTTCAGATATAAAGACTGGCTACTCCACTCTAAATAACCTTGTTAATTGTGCATTCACTTCCTTAAAAAGCAGCCACTGTCTTCTAATCCATATTTAGTGAGGCTTCAAAATGCAAAATACGGTCCTGTAATGAGTGCATTTTGATCATGTAACACATGATACACATGCTATGAGAACCTTCTCTTTTGGATAGGGGAGGAAGACAGAAAGGAATTGAATACTTGGAAAAATTTCTCACTGGAACAGTTACTTGGTTGGCTTCGCCTCATATATGTCACTTTACTTTAGAAACACCCGTAGTATAAGAAAGGCTATGAACGTTAACTTTGCAGAAGACGAATCATCTTTAACCAAGATAGTAACTTGAGGAGAGACATCTAGCTTCCCTTCCAGATTTCCTTTAAAAAACCATGTACTGTAACAAAAATAGGAGGAAACTTTTCCTAATACTGGTAATAAGGGAAGAATATCATCTGCACCCCAGGATATTTGGGGACTTTAGGAAGGATGCTATGTAGCTAGAATTGGAATAAAGGGAGGCTTGGGGGAAGAATAACATAAAAATATCCCCCCACTTCATTGTTCAGTGCTGTCCCTGGGACTTCAGAAAAAGACACTGGCTAAATGTTACTAGAGCCCCTAGTAATAGGGATGAGGGAGTAGGTGAGGTAAAAGGAGAAAGGGTGAGACAAAGCTATAGGATACAGTAAAATGGTAATATCTGAATACTAGCAGTAGCACTAAGAGCCCCCCAAATCCAGTCCTGGCCCAGCTGTCTCAGTATTGAAAGGAAGGAACACTGACCAGAAAGTGCCCAAACCCCTGGGCCTTGCTTCCAGCATTGGTGGCTACACCATATACAGATGAGAATCTCTTAGGCAAAAAGGCGAAGTTTCTAGCTTAGACTACCTACAGCTCTGGTTCCTGTTCTATACTCTTGGGCTGCTAGGTCCATGAAAAGAAATGCATTTGCCAACACCCCATTTCTGGACCTTAATTTCTACTGATTATCAGTTATATTAAGTACTTATAATAAGTGTAGAGGGAACTTCATTGGATCTATAAAAGGATAATATAAAACAATGGCATACAGACTTAGGCCTTCTGATAACCCAGATGCATGTTCTTCACCCCTACACAAGACTGAATCTCTACCATAGGGAGAATTAAATCAGTTAGGGTAAGGATAAATAAAACATGTGACATTCACAATTTCATTGTTATTTAAAGTCATAAATCTATGAATTAATACTCATTAAATTAAGTAGTATGTAAATTCTACTTAAGCATGGTCCTAATTTTTAAAACAAATAAAAAGTTCACCCAAAACAAATCAAAGCATACACATACAGATTCTGTAAACAAAAAAGGGGGAAAAAGTCACAGAAAACAGAGCAGAAGAAAATATGGCATAATCTATAAAACAGTAGCATAGATTATGATTGGAAAAATTCTGAGTGATCTTATTTTCTTCTTTAAGCATTTGACCACTTTTAATAATAAATATATATTGCTTCTTAAAAATTTTTTTTTTTTAAATGAGCAGTGTAAGGAATGGGACAAAAGTGAATAAAAATCCAGCTCTCTCAAGCCTCAGAAAGTCTCTGGTCTTTTAAGGTATAGGGTCAAGCTAAACGAGAACTGACTGAAAGTCTGCATAAGGAAGTTGTACCCCTCAAAAATCCCTTTTCCCCATCACTATCACCTGTACTGATAGGTGACTGTTCCTTGGTCACCCTGTTAGAAGACACAAGTTACTCTCTGGACAACTTGAGACTTATGGCCAACATGTACAGCTAACACTAGCTGTTTTTAATAATTTTTTAATAATTTTAATTTTTAATAATTTCTCAATAATGAATGCATACAGATTTTTCTCTTACTTCTTCAATATATTGGTGTTGGGCTTATACATCACCTAAATGTGAAATCAGAGTTCTTTATAGGTAAACTCTAATAATAAAAAGACCTAAGTATTGACATTTTCGGGCTCCCCCAAACTGACCGTTTCTGGATATCACCAAAAATCAAAGCTGAAAGACCTAACTATGTACACAGAATATAACCAGGGTCACCAGATATGTCTTTCAACATGATAGAATATAGAACTACATACAGAAAAAAAAGTGAAAGGAAATAGACATTGTAGAAATTGAAGAGTATATTAGAATAATCATAATTAGTATCTTCAGAGAGATGAAAAAATATTGCATTCATCAAATAGAAACAAAGTGCTATGGAAAGAAACCCTGACTTACTAAAAAGAGCTCTTAGAAATTTAAAATATGAGAGGGAGAAAAAACTCAAAAGAAAGCTTGTATGATAAAGTTGAGGACATCTCCCAGAACCAAAAGAGGTAACTACTAGAAGGTAGATAAAAGAATTAAGGATCAATCCCGGAGATTCACATCAGATTAGTAAGTGTCCAAAGACAGAACAGAAAGTAGGGAAGAAAAGTATATATGGAGGGATATACATGTGCATAAATACATATAGGAACATTTCTCAGAGTGAAAAGATAAAAGATTTTTCAGGGAGAAAGGCCCAGACTATTTAGTATAATGAGGTTAAAAAAAAAAAAAGGCTAACACCAAAGCACATCATTGTGATATTTCAGAAAACTAAGGATAAAGGGAAAATCCCAAAATCTTCCTGGAAGGAAAAAGTCACACATAAAGTATGGAGAATAAAAATGGCATGTCAGTTAACAACAGCACTGGAATCTAGAAACCAATGGAGCAATGTCTTCACAGGTCTCAAAAAATTTATTTCCAACCTAGAATTCTAAACCTAATCAAATAACAAGAAAATATATTTCAAAACATGCACTATCTTAAAAAGGTTTACTTCCTGTGGACCCACTAGAAGAATCTTCTGGAGAATGTAGTTCCACAAAATAAGAGAGAATCAGAAAGAGGATGGGAATAAAAGCAAATACTACTGGGGCACCTGGCTGGCTCAGTGGGTTAAGCCTCTGTCTTTGGCTCAGGTTATGATCTCAGGGTCCTGGGATCGAGCGCCCGCATCTTGCTCTCTGCTCAGCAAGGAGCCTGCTTCCCCCTCTCTTTCAAATAAATAAATAAAATCTCAAAAAAAAAAAAAAAAAAAAAAGCAAATACTACATATGGAACCACAAAGCAATACAAGAAGAGAATTTAGGGGCGCCTGGGTGGCTCAGTGAGTTAAAGCCTCTGCCTTCGGCTCAGGTCATGATCTCAGGGTCCTGGGATTGAGCCCCACATCAAGTTCTCTGCTCAGCAGGGAGCCTGCTTCCCTCTCTGACTGCTTCTCTGCCTACTTGTGATCTCTGTCTGTCAAATAAATAAAATCTTCAAAAAAAAAAAAAAAGAAAGAATTTACATATTTTATTTTAGCATAACAGTAAACGATATTTTCTTAAAAACACTCCACACATTTACTTTTAAAAAACTGAGATGGTTTAAATATGACAGTACCTGTTAGCTTTTTCAACTATGGATGCATATTACTTTTATAAATATATAAACTGAATTTTAAAAGCAGGTGGAGAGGGGAGAGAAGAAAGAGGGGGAGGCTGATGGACACACATGGAGACACATCTACAACCTTCTAAGGAAAATAATATAATTAGGCTCTGAGGCTGTAAAGGAAAAAGTAGACCAAAACACATATCTTGCTTATTCTGGGAAAGCTGTACTCAAAATCCATGGACTCTGAGTCTACCAAAGTCTAGCCAAAGCAATGAAGCTTTACATTCGAAAGTCTAACTGAAATAATGCAAGCAAATAACATGAACGGAATGGGCAAAGAGAAGAGCATTCTAGGCCTATGGAAGGTAGAAGAGATCTTTTCTTAGACCACTCTCTATAGGTTTACTCCCTACCTCACTCCCCACCTCTTGTTTTCCCTGGCATATAACAAAAAACAAGGGAGAATGATTACCAACTGGTAAAATTTAAAGAGGGCTAATAAAAAGGTGAATCAATCATCAGAAATAAATCATTCAATATAGTGAGTAATGAATGAAATAGATTTAAAGTCATGAGTTCCAGAAGGAAGCAAAATTCTTTTTTTTCAGGAAACAGGTAAACTGCCTGTGAAATCTGAATGGCAACAAATGTAATTTTGGTATATCCAAAAGTTTATAAAGAATAATAGCAGAAATAAAAATATTGTTTAAGACAGCAAAATCTCTAAGAAGTAAAAGACAGTCTCTGTATAAGGACATGGATTTAATCAATTTGTTTTCAGATATTTTAAATGTCCTTAAGATCTCCAGCTTTAGTTATCATAGTTGTGATACCTATCTCTACTTTCACATTTAGATTTCATGACAGCAAGATATACTTTAATTTCTTTTTGTTGAGAAATATTCAGATTACTAAACAGAAAGGATGTCACTTTAAGGATCAGCAAACTTTCTAGACTATTTTCAACTTAACCAGAGTTTATAAAATTCTAAAACAGTCTGGGAACTACCTGGAGAGGAATTGTTCACTGAAAAATAACTTTGGAATTGGTTTACTTATAAGGGTCTAATAAAGTTATCCTGATATTGAAGATGATCTTTTTAGGCTTATTAACACTTCACATAGTTTGAAGGTACCTAATAATGAAGTAATAATATAATGCACCTGATTTCTGTTTTTTTAGAATCAAAAGTTTTCTTAAAAGTAAAATTTAACAAAAATACATATACAACGTTAAAGATTTATTGGTAAACTTCTAGTTTAGGAAAGAGGTGGTGGAAGTTATGTGATTAAATAACAGAACTTTTCAAAATAATTATATGCTACAATTCAAAACAGGATTTTAAAAGTAATGAGAGACAGGGCTACTGAAAGATATAGAAGAGCTTCTCTTCTAAACCTTGCAGCAAGTTTTGTTTAAAGAATCCAATCCTAGTTGTTGTAATACTTATCCATTAATAGTTTACGAAACATCTTAAAATATTTATATGATGCTTTAAGGCATCTTATATACAACTGAAAATGTGCATTTCAGGATAAAGTGGTTAGTGTTCTATTCATCTGTTCTTGCATTATGGCTAGAGATTCCCGCTTCAAAAAGTTTGTTTACTGTAAGTCCATAGAGAGACTTAAAAAGGAAGTCAGATAGAAACATTTTGTTGAGACTGCCAAGTTTTAGAAGCCTTTCAAAAGACTTTTATGTATTAAAACCACTTTTAAAATGAACTCCAAATGAAAGCACTGAAGTTGTAGATTAGATGGAAAAAAAAATACAATTTTCATCTGTGATTGTCCAGATTCTAACACAATATCACCTGGATTATAATTTACATACATTAATATTTGTGTAGTTTGTACAGTATTATACAGAATAAAGTAAGCTATTAATATAAGCAATGGCTTAAAAATCAAATAACAACAGTGAAAATCATTATGAAATTGGAATGATTTGCCTACCCCACTAAATTACATTTGCTAAGTGGTTAAAAGAAATTATGAATAAATATTTGATCCCTGGTTAAGGGGTTAATGAAGAAGTAAAAAAAATTCAGAAGTAAACTAATTAATCTCCCACTTGCTATCTCTCCCCCAAACTTTTGGGATTTTAAGGAATATGATCAACTATGGCAGTATAATAAAAGCAATAAGCTGAATATTTTGATTTTGGTAATAATATATATAGAATAGTCTCATAAAAAAGTATATGCAAAAGACATTAGAGAACTGAATGGCTGTATGTGAAGAGAAACATCTAAAAATGTATTTATTGGCTGTATTGTCCTTTAAGTTATTTAAGTTCACCTGTGAGCACAATCTAGTCTCCTTCATTATTTCTATCTTTTAAATGTTTCATTTCTCCAAGAAGCCTATTCCACAGATTTTGTTGAGGAATCTGAAACATTTCCAGTAGAAAGTAAAAACAGAGTGTTCTCGTATCTATCTTTCATAAAGGAGTTTTAAGAAATGTAGCATGCTTTTAAATAAAAATTTTTAAAATAGTATTTACGGGGCACCTGGGTGGCTCAGTTTGTTAAGCATCTGACTCTTGATTTCAGCTTAGGTCATGATCTTGGGTTGTGAGATCAATACCCACATTGGGTTCTATGCTCAGAAAGGAGTCTTCTCAGGATTCTCTCTCTCCTGTTGCCTCTCCCCTTGTTCGCACCCTCTTTTGCTCTCTAAAACAAATAAAATCTTTAAAAGTTTTTAAAAATAATATTTATATTTTATTATAAAAATTTCCTTAAGGAGGTCCTATGATTAAATGTTACATATATTAATATATGCTTAAGTATGTTTTTTATATATATATATATATATGAATGATATGCCATTACCTGATCCTGCTAATATGCCAGGTATATTTAAGATAGTGATGTATTATATGTTCTATAATATTACACAATAATATTTTAATAATTAGCACATAGTTCTATAATAATATATAATAATAAGCTATAATGATGCTTAACATTTTAATTACATATTATATAAATACCCTGATACATTAGCAGATCAGGAAAGAGGAAATGAGCTAAATCTTCATCAATCAGAATGAGAAGAAGTAAAAGTCTAAATAGATGAATCGATAAAATAGCAGTTTAAGCATACTGTTTAGAAATATTAGGTAAGTTGGAGAAGTTGGTTATAAGTCATCTGGCATGAATTTCAGTGAACAATAGAAGAAATACATATATGCCAATTTTCCTAAAGGTAGTTTCAAGAATGCTGGCATATTTTTATTTTTTTTTTTAAGATTTTTTATTTATTTTCAGAGTGACAGAGCATGTGTGTACTTGAGCAAGGGGTAGGGGCAGAGTGAGAGGGAAAGAGAGATTTTTCAAGCAGACTCCCTGCTGAGTGCAGAGCCCGATGGAGGGCTTGATCCCAGGACCCTGAAGATCATGACTTGAGTCAAAGAGCTGGTCACCCAGATGGCCAACAGACACATGAAAAAGTGCTCCATATCACTCGGCATCAGGGATATACAAATCAAAACCACAATGAGATATCACCTCACACCAGTCAGAATGGCTAAAATTAACAAGTCAGGAAATGACAGATGCTGGTGCGGATGCGGAGAAAGGGGAACCCTCCTACACTGTTGGTGGGAATGCAAGCTGGTGCAGCCACTCTGGAAAACAGCATGGAGGTTCCTCAAAATGTTGAAAATAGAACTACTCTATGACCCAACAATTGCACTACTGGGTATTTACCCTAAAGAGACAAATGTAGTGATCCAAAGGGGCACGTGCACCCGAATGTTTATAGCAGCAATGTCTACAATAGCCAAACTATGGAAAGAACCTAGATGTCCATCCACAGATGAATGGATAAAGAAGATGTGGTATATATACACAATGGAATACTATGCAGCCATCAAAAGAAATGAAATCTTGCCATTTGTGACGACGTGGATGGAACTAGAGGGTATCATGCTTAGTGAAATAAGTCAATTGGAGAAAGACAATTATCATATGATCTCCCTGATATGAGGAAGTGGAGATGCAACATGGGGGGTTAAGGGGGTAGGAGAAGAATAAATAAAACAAGATGGGATTGGGAGGGAGACAAACCATAAGTGACTCTTAATCTCACAAAACAAATTAAGGGTCGCTGGGGGGGGGGGGTTGGGGGGTTGGGAGAAGGGGAGTGGGGTTATGGACATTGGGGAGGGTATGTGCTATGGTGAGTGCTGTGAAGTGTGAAAACCTGGCGATTCACAGACCTGTACCCCTGGGGATAAAAATATATGTTTATAAAAAAGAAATAAAAATAAATATTAAAAAAAAAAGAGCTGGTCACTTAACCGACTGAGCTACCCAAGTACATGGTACATTTTTACTTTTGATTATTACTACTATTTTTTATCATAAGAAATGTCCTTAAATAAATGAATTATTAGTGTAAACCAAATGCCTATTATAAAGGAAAAGTAATTGAAGACTTAAACATTTCCTAGTAGCAAAAAATGAAAGAACCAAGTAAAATAAACCCTTACTTAAACTGTGATATTCCTGTGTCACAGACATCACATAGTTTAGCAATCTATATTGTCTAACTGAATTTCCACTCTAACATGGTGGTCCTTATTCCCAATTAACTACAAAGCACCGGGAAAGTCACAGTTAGGATCATCTCACAAAGAACCAGCACTGAGTATTAGATTATCTTATGTTTATTTAAACTATCTTATTTTATAATTGTTATTCACAACAAGAAAGTCACATGCTCAAAGTCATAATATCAATCATAATTGTTGTTGACAGAACTGGTCTCTTACTGAAGAGACACAAGTCAGGAAAAGAACACAATATATACAAAGTAATGAAGAATTAAAAATATAAAATTTCCTCCACAGATCCAAAAATAAGAATAGAGGAAATACACAATTTCATCACCCGCAAACTGAGATTCTATCTTCTGACTGCTACCATCAGAAAAATATTAAGTGTGAATGAAATATAAGCATTTTTATAATTTAAAATTGGGTTACATAGAAATTAAAAATCACCAAGAATAAAAGAAAAAATATTATACGTGGCAAAGGGTTAGAGCTCTTGTATATGTGTCGGTCTGTGTAAATATAGGTGTGCGTGTGGTTGGTTATCTATCCATCTATCTATCGAGAAAGAATTCTTTTAAGATAAGTAAGAGAAAAATAAAGCAAAGGAAATGAACAGGTACTTAATTCAGAATGAACTACAACTGGACAAAAGTGCACTAAAAATACTCATGTTCATTATCCATGTATAGTGGTATACTATAGTTATTATAGTTCCGGAGACTAACTTGACAATGCATATCAAACACTTTGAAAAAGTATATAACCTTTGATCCAGCTATTCTACCTTTTAGGGGCTTAGCCTGAGGACATAATTAAGACAAGTTGTGAAATACAGAGATATTTAGTGGAGTGTTGTTTATAACAGCAAAAAAAAAAAAAAAAAAAAGAAAACAAACTAAATGTTCATTAGTAGGGGATTAGGTAAATATACAACTATTAAAAATGATTTATTTTCATATTTGAGAGGAAAATGTATGTATAAGAAGTGGTTCAGTGAGAAAAAAGCTGGTTATCAATTGTATAATGGATCTCAATATTTTAAAAACAACCTATATACGCATGCTTCAGAAAAATGTCCAGCAACTATTAGAACAAAATATTAATAGAAATTAATGAAAGATATCTTATTTCCTTTGGCAGGACTTTTTTTCAAATTAAAATAAATGAGCATTTAATGCTAAGATAATAAAAAGGCTAAAATATTAGTGAAAGGAGCAATAAAATTGAAAATGAATTACTGAAAACACAGTTTCTGACTGCCTATGAAGTTATAGTTTGTTGGAAAGAGGGAAGGTGAGGTGTGGTAATTAACAGTCAAATACAAAAATACAGTGGAAATGCAAGGGTATATGCAGGCCAAGGAAAGAGGACTCAGGAAAGGTAAGGTTCATAAAGAAGGTAGTTTCTGACTTGGACTCTCAGTGAAGATAAGGATTTTAATAGGCTAGGATGTGGGATGGAGCAAGGGAAGCAGTATTCAAGAGTGAGGGAAAAGCTAGGAAAGTATAGAGGCAAGAAACAGAAACATGTTTAAGAGGATGTTTGGGACACCAAGTGCTGCAGAAAAGTACGTCTGCAGCTTGGCATTGGACTGGGAGAGCCTTTGAAGACTCCCCTAAGTAAGCAGTCTGCACTTTATTAGGAAGATGATTTTCATGTGAAGAGTAGACTGTAGATGGGAGAAACAAGAGAAACAGAAACTAGTTTAGATATTACTATAATTATTCATTTTTTACATCAAAATCTCTCAAAGTGTTTTTACATAAATTGAATTAAGAAATATCATTCTATTCCGTCTTTAGCTGCTTTAAATGAATCTCTAAAACATAACTATGAACTGGCAATTTTCATGCAGTTTCTTATGTACAAAGGGTCTATATTTATTTTTTATTTATAACTTTTTGAAATATTCCACAGAGGGTTCCTTTAAATAAAGGGACTAGATCATTTATCACTAATGAGTTAAAAATCCCCCTCTTAAAAAATGGGCAGGCCTTCTGGGGTCATCTTTTGATGTGCCATATCATGTGTCCTGAATGATTTTACCCAGAGGAACTAATTTATCAAAAGCTTAAGACCGCAAACGTTAAAAGATTTACAGAGCTACACGTTAGTGTAAAAAGCAGAATGCAGTATTTAGCAAACATGAGTCACAGGCTGCAAAGCAGGGTTCATGACAGGGAGACAGTGATGAATGGGATTAGATCTAATTGAGGCTTGGTACAAAATGATGGCAAGGACTTTTCTTTTGCTAGCACTCACGTTAATATGTATGTGAGGAGGTATTTTGGGAAACTATGCAAAATTAAAATTAGTTGGCGAAGTTCTAAAGTGAGATCAAATATTAATATATGCATTTCAATAAACACTTCTAGGCTACAAATGATTGATACAATTACTGTACTAATCATAAATCTGGATTCCTTTTAACAGCCTTATGACTCATGGAATTCAGTTGCAAATGATACAGGTGAAAGAATTTTAAACTATTTAAAAGATATGTAACCTCAAGGTTCTACTGATTAACCAAATAATAAACATTTTATAATGCATTCATATGACACTACTGTAGTTACTGTAGCATTAATGCTTGTTCAGTTAATTTACAGCTATTTACAAATAATACAAAGAGAGACTACATTTTCCCATGTAATAAAAGATTGTCACAGTCCTGGGGCACCTGGGTGGTTCAGTTGGTTAAGCATCTGTTTGCAGCTCAGGCCATGATCCCAGGGTCCTGGGATTGAGCCCCACGTCGGGCTTCCTGCTCAGCGGAGATTGCTTCTCCCTTTCCCTCTGCCTGCTGTTCTACCTGCTTGTGCTCACTCTCTTTCCCCATCAAATAAATAAATAAAATCTTAAAAATTAAAAAAAAGATTGTCACAGTCCTTTAAATTAATTCAATGCTCTGAGTAATAAATCACCCAGAACCTTTTGATACTTCATGGTGTAGCAGACACCATGCTTCCACTCAATCTGATTTTCCTAGTATTCATGTTTATTTAAGATGGGGGGAAAAACAATGCAAAGAACCTTTTAATTTGTATGAATATTTGCAGTTACCGATGAGTAACTGAACACTGTTTTGTTTACAGGGAGAATAAGGGCCAAAAGAAATGTATTTAGGGCTACAAACATGACGGTAATGATTAAATTTTATTGCCAAATGGGAAACAACATGGAAGATTTAGTTTATAATATTTTTGCCGCTTCATATTTATTATATGAGGAATTCATGTAGACATTCCTGTTTTTTAAATGACATTTCCTTCTACTCAAGTAATTTTAGGGGAAACAAATTTACATTGGAACTATATTCAATCATAGTATCTCTACAACATAAAAGATGTTGGCTCTACTAGTATCTTTTCTATTATTGTACTTTAAGATAAAAACCACTAACATGAGGTATAAAATTTAAGAAAAGGAAAGGTTAGAGACAGAAATATTACTAAATGTGAGTTTCCAGATGGATAATGAGGAAATCTTGACTTTTCATTTAATGTCAGAAATTTTATCAGTTCCATAAATACACCTTGCTGCCAGAACCCCATCCTGCATGGCCCTCAGTGAATGCACTTTCTGTTTTCCAGACCTAAAATAGGTACATGTTTTACTCCAAGTAAATAGACATTTAGTTTGGAGGCAAAGATTTCAAGTCAAATGACTATCTATTTCAAAATCAAGTATTGACATGAGTAAAGTATTAAAATGAACAAAATTTAAAAAGTTAGTTTCTGTGGACTCTGAGAAACAAACTGAGGGTTTTGGATGGGGGAGGTGTGGCGGGGGTCGGGTGAGCCTGGTGGTGGGTACTAAGGAGGGCACATACTGCATGGAGCACTGGGTTTGGCATATAAACAATGAATTTTGGAACACTGAAAAAAAATGGAACAATACAGGCTTATTAATATAAGGAAAGTTAACATAATCCATATAACAAAAATATAAAATATAAAATCCCTATAGGGATTTAACATATATTTAATATATAGAAATATAAAATTCTTAAAGGGATTTAATAACAAATGTACAAAATATATATAAAGTTGTAAAAACTTTGCTGAGAAACATATAAGAAAATATGAATAAGAGAAACTATTCTAGAGTGAAAAGATTTGATAGTGAAAAAATATGGAGACAAAATTTATAAATTTTTAAAAAGATTTTATTTCCTTAGAATTGAAAAAGTTGTGCTAACATTCACTTCTTAGTCAGGGATAGCCAAAAACATTTTAAAGACAAAGAATAACATGGGTTGCCTGGCTGATTCAGCTGGTAGAATGTGACTCTTGATCTCAGGGTTGTGAGTTCAAGCCCCATATTGGGCATGGAGTCTACTTTAAACAAAATAAAACAAAACAACCCCAAAGAATAATGAAGGGGGACTAGCACTGCTTTCTATCAAAAGAAACTATCAAGTATCAGCTATGAAAATAATTACTAGTTCTAGGACAGACAAGCTAAAGAATAGGGTAGAAATCTAATAGAATTATTTGCCTATTTACTGTATTTAAAACAAAGGTACTATAAGGATGGACCGTCAATGTGTTACACAAGAATATAAGGCTCTCTGAAAAAATTTTGATTCTCGCATGTTTTCTTACATTAAAATAAATTAGGAGAAAATAAAAGTAAAAAAAAAATTTAAAATTTTAAAAGATAAAAAGATAAAAAGGCCTTCTGAGGAATTATTCCAAAGGCAGAGAGAAAAAAATAATGAAGTTACTATATGACATAAAAGTTTATAAAATTCATTATTAAAAAGAACATCTCAAAGATAAGCGTGAATGATAAACTTGAAGAAAAGATTTGCAGCATGCATCTTAGAGGAAAGAGTTAATATCCTTTGATGATCTCATCCAGTCCTATGGCTTTAAATATCATCTAAATGTTAACAGCTCTCAAATTTATATTTTAGTTTAGACTTTTCTTCTGAACTCCAGATTCTTATATCTAATTGCTTACATGATATCTTCACTTGGGTGTATCTTAGACAAATTTAAATGCCCCAATTGAACTTTTTAGTTTTCTGCCACCTTCACCATACAAATCTGCTCTACTTGAAGTCTTCCCTATCTCTTTTAAGGTAACTTGCTTCTGTCAGTTGCTAAATTCAAAAATCTCAAGAGTCATCCTTGACTTTTTCTTTCCCTCACATCCCAAATCCAATTGGTGATAAAATCTTGCTAGTTCTACCTTTAAGACATATTACAATCTGACTATTTTTCACCAACTCTGTTGCTACCAACCTGTTCTGAGCTATCACAATCTTTTACCTGGGTTATTGCAGTAGTCTCCCATTTCTACCCTTGCAATACTATAATCTACTCTCAACATGCCAGACAGAAGGATCTTGAAAACATGACAGAGGTATGTTACTTCTTTTCACTGATCATGCCATAGCTCCTGATTTGTTCAGAGCTAAAGTCTAAGTCCTTGTAATAACCTACAAGGCTTTACTTGATCTGTCTTCCTCCCCTTGAACTTTGTAATCTCATCACTCTCTACTTTCTTTCCCTTCTTTTTGTTACCAATTATATGTCCTTCTAGCCATTCCATGAATATGCTAGCCTGTGTTAGGGATCTACATTACTTGTTCTACCTGAAAACGAGTCTTCTCCCGTATATACATGTGGCTAACTTTGTGAGCATCTTCACATTTTATCAGTGAAGCGTACACTAACCATGCTATTTAAAGTAGCAATCTCTTTCCCATCCCATTCCTGACCTCTTCATTTCTTTGCCTACAGCAAGTACCACCTTCTAAGATTCGATTTAATTTACTTATTATATTTATTGTCTTTCTTCCAGCACTAGAATGTGTACTCCAAGAGGATAAAAAGGGTTGTTTTGTACTTTGTTGTATCCTTAGCCTCAGATAAGTATTTGGCACATAGTAGAAATTCAATGAATATTGTTGAATGAATAAATATCCATATCCTAAGCTCTTATAAATATGTGACAAATTTTACAAAAGAGGACTACGCCAGAAAAATGTTCAAATGATTGCTAGATAATTCACAGAAAAGAAAATAGATCCTTAAATTGATGAAAAAAAAATTCAGCTATATTAGTGAACAAAGGAAAAATGGAAAGAAAATAATATTTATGACTGAGATTAGTAGAGAATCAATAACAAACTTGCAAAGACAAAAGAGGGAGAGAGAACCGCAGATTGAAAAAGATTACAGATATATCAACCAGTAACAAGGTATGGGCCCTGTTTGTATGCTGATGGAAGAAGTTAAAAAGAAATCATTTATGAGACAGTGGGGGAAATATAAACACTGATTAAGTAGATATTAATTGACATTAGATATGAAAAAGACATCCTGGTTTCTTTTAGAGACACTAAGATGAAAATGGAAGAAATATATGCTATCTGAGATTTCCTTCAAAATAATACATTACAGATATAGATAGGGTGCAGAAAAGCAGATCGTGTTCTTAAGACTACCCATGAGATAATTCCTAAAATTAGGTGATGGGTTCATGGAGTTCATTACAGGATTCCTTGTACTTCTGTGTATGTTTGAAAATAATTTTCTAAAAATTAAAAAGTGAAGACAGTTTAACATCAAAATCTGGTAAAATAAAAAAAAAAATCTGGTAAAACTAAAAGGAGAAAGGATCTCATTTTCTTACACTGATGATGGGAGTTAAAATTGGTATAATCACATGGGGAAGGGAGGTAGAAGTTACTAAGCAATATATATCATAAACTTTAAAAGAATGTGCTTATTGCTTGAGTTAGAAATTTTACTTCTAGGAATTTATCATAGGGGTAACTAGACATGAGCACCAAGATAAAGATGTTATTTATTCATCTGACAGACAGAGATCACAAGTAGGCAGAGAGACAGGCAGAAAGAGAAGGGGAAGCAGGCTCCCTGCTGAGCAGAGAGCCTGATTCGGGGCTCCATCCCAGGACTCTACTCTGGGATCATGACCTGAGCTGAAGGCAGAAGCTTTAACCCACTGAGCCACCCAGGCACCCCATAGCACCAAGATAAATATACATACTTCCTTACTGCAATACTACTTATAATAATAAAATTTATTAAACCTAAATGCCTAGCAGAGTCCAGATTAGATTAATTATGGTTAATCTCATCAGACTTTTAAAAGTACAGTGTGCACACATTCTAAATATAAAGATTGCTCAGGGCACCTGGGTGGCTCAGTGGGTTAAGCTTCTGCCTTTAGCTCATGTCATGATCTCAGGGTCCTGGGATTGAGCCCCACATCGAGCTCTCTGCTCCGCAGGGAGCCTGCTTCCCCCTCTCTCTCTGCCTGCCTCTCTGCCTACTTATGATTTCCCTCTGTCCAATAAATAAATAAAATCTTTAAAAAAAAAGATTGCTGCTGATCTTTAAATACTCTTTAAAGGTCTTTTTTGCACCAGAAAAACAAACAACAAACAAACAAACAAACAAACAAACAGAAGAACTGAATTCAAAACTGAAATACCACCCACACAGCATTTAGTATTTTTGAAATTTAACCAAAACAAAAAAGAAATTTGACAACAAAATCACTTTTTACTTGTTTATGAGAGTACAGGAAAGAAGTCAGTGACACACATGTAAGCTTATTTGAATGAGACACATTTGATTCATGTTTTGCTTAATAAGTTGAATCTCTTCAATTTTACTTCCTATATTTATTAAGACTACTACAGATAATATAATTTTAGCAATATAGGATATCTGCGTATTGCTTCATATTTTTAGAAATACAAACAAATTTCACTATTTGTGCCTTTTTAATGAATTATTTCAGTATTTTAAGACTAAGAAAAATAAATATTTATAAGTTGACTCACTTTATAGCCCATGCTCCTTCCCCACTATTCATCTTTGGCTCTCTATTCATAGTGATTACAACATAACATAATTTCTTGGAATAAATAAGACACACCAAGCAAATAGTTAATCTATGAAATGTGAACAAAATATTAAACAAAAAAAAAGAACAAAACATACTAAAAACAAAACTCACCTTCTGATACACTTTTAAAAGGAAATATATATTTATAAAATGTAATATGACTTTAACAGTTTTTCCTTTTAAAAGTGTTATGAAAAGGAATTAGGAACCAAATAAATGTTTCGCTGTTGACACGTATAGTCTATGCAATTATACTGCAAGTGAAATATGAATTTTTAAATAAGTAATAATGACCATCAGGTGGTCAGTATTTCTCGATCTTGGTGTTAAAACCCCATTTCCTCTCCAACATCTTGAATACATTACAAAGAAAAAAATCAAGGCCCAAAAGGTATGAGAGAATCTGAAAATAATCTTAAGTTTTCAAAGATCTCAACTAGCTTAATTCTAATGACAATAATGCCTTATTAAAGAAAAAGAAGATATAAGTATATATCTTCAGCTTCCCAGTTATTTTAACATAAAAATGGAACAAAGGAAATTTAATAGTAGAGGAGTAGGTAATTCAGACCAATCTCCACTGAAGGCAACAAAAAAGTCCAGGCAAAATATAAAAAATATATGCTTGAAGTCACAGAAGAGCTGATGAAACTGTGAAGAATTATAGGCAAGTATCAAGAGAAAGTTAGGAAGCTCTAGAAAAGGTAATCTCTGCATTACAGTTATTTTCCCTGTGAAGATTTTTTGCTGATCCTGAAGGGAGTCTGAAAAGCTTAGGAACATTGAGAATCTGGTAGAACTGGGGTGTGAAACAGGAAGTTAGGGCCCACTAAACAAAGTTCTTCATAAACCCTCCTTGCTTTGAGTCAGAAACTAAACAGCTTACACTCTAGAGGGTAAAAAAACAAAGGCAGGCCCTAGCAGAAGTTGCAGTGTAGTTTCAAATGATCGCAATCCTTGAAACTGGACTACAGTGATTCTAGATTGTTAATGCCACCAGGAACTGAGAAGAAGCAAATGCAAAAAATCCTCTCTGAAAGAAGACTTTATTATCAGAAGTCTTGAAGTATTTCTATAAATAATTCTGCAAATACATATCTGATACATAAAAATTAGTATGCCTTCAAGAAAATGAGGCCATGTGAACGAAAACCAGCAGAAAGAGATAAGAGAAACATATGCAGAGTGCTCCAGACCTGGAAATCTCAGACAGTCTTTAAAATAATTACACCTATTGTGTTCAGTGCGAATTTTTGCCAAGAAATGGAAACCATAAAAAAAAGAGAATCAAACAGAAATTCTAGAACTGTAATATAACAAATTAAGAACTTGATGATTTAAGAAATATTTGACATAGCTGCAAAGAGAAAGTAAACTAAAGAATGTGTGAAAAGAAATTTCCAGAGAGACAAGAAACAAAGAAAAGAAGGAGACAGTAAAAGAAGTCACGGATAAGACAAGGAGAAAGAACTGTGCAGTATAATCAGAGTCCCAGAGGTAGAGAACAAAAATAGCAGAAGCAATATTTAAAGATATAATGGTTAAGAACTTCACAAAACTAATGAAAGATAATCCAGACACAAATTCTGAAAGTTCTATGAACCCAAATAAGAGAAGTAAAAAAAAATTACATAGGCACAATATAGCAAAACTACTAAAACTCAAAGACAAAGAGAAAATATTTTAGGAAGTTAGAGGTAAAGTTACACTCAAGGGAGCAATACTTAGAATGACAGCTTACTTCAACTACAATAAGAAAGACACATAAGATAATGAAATAGTATCTTCAAAGTGCTAAAGAAAAGGAAGAATACTAAACTGTAATTCTATACCCAGCAAAAAAGTCTTCAAGAAAGAAAGTAAAATAAATACAGCTTCAGACATATGAAAAGTAAGAATATCCATCATCAGCATATCTACTGTAAAGGACATGCAAAAAGATTCTTTAGATGAAAAAAATTATCTTGGATGGAGATGCAGGGATGCTGAAAAAATGGAGAAGAACAAAAAATATAAATGTGAATATTCACTGTACAAACATCAATAAAACCCATTTTATGGCTTTAATATATAGAGAAAAATAAAATATATCATAACAGTGGTTTGTCAGGGAAAGCGTTAACTCAGATAAAAATTTTTAAGTTTCCAGCACTGTCTGAGTGTAAAAGTTAACATAGTTACTTTGATAAACTTTGATAAAGCAAAGGATTTTGATAAAGGACTTTGATAAAGCAAGGATTCAGAATGTTACTCTAAGGGTAACAATTTAAAGAATATAAAAACAGTTTATAGCCTTCTAAGCTCAGAGGTGAAAAAAATGGAATATCACTCTGTCACTCTAAAACAAAGTTAAAAAGGAAAAGAATATGGAATAAGCAGGACAATTAGAAAGCAAATCACAAGACAGCAGATTCAAAACCAGTATCAATACATTCATCAAGTAGAAAAAGAATACTTTAAATGATAAAGACTGATTAACAGAACAAAAAGCAAAATCCAGTTATGTGATGTTTATGAGATGTCTTTGAAATACATGATTATAGGTTTCAGTGAAGGAATCAGAAAAAAGATGAACCATGAAAACATGAGCCAAAGCAAAGTGGGATAAGCTATACTAACATTAAAGTAAACTTAAGGCTAAGAAAAGTGACTGGATTAAGTATATTTTATAAGAAAAGGAAGATGTAAGAATTCTGAAATATACAGATGTAATAATATAATTTCAATGTATGAGAACCAAAAATTGACAGTACTACAAGGAGAAATATCCCCTAAAAGATGTCCACACCTTAGTCCCTGGAAGCTGTGAATATGTCACATTACATGGCAAAAGGGATTTTGCAGATGTGGGCTCAATCTAATCAAATGAACCCTTAAAAGCAGAGACTTTTCTCTAATTTTAGGCAGAAGAAATGAAGCAGAAGGATGAGAGAGATCCAGAGCATGAGAATGAGCTGTCCTGCCTTTGTTGGCTAAAGGTGAAATGAGGGCAATGTTCCAGGGAATACTGGAGACCTCTAAAAAACTGAGAAGGACCACTGGGCAACAACAAGAAAATGGGGACCTCAGCCCCACAGCTGTGTAGAATTGAATTCTGCTAACAACCAGAATGAGCTTAGAAGCACATTCTTCCTCCAGAACCTCCAGATAAGAGATCCAACTGGCTGACACCTTTATTTGGCCTTGTGAAAGTCTAAGTGGAATAACCATTTGAGCCTGCTATAACTCTGGCCTACAGAGCTCTGAGATAATAAATCAGTGTTATTTTAAGTTGATATGTTTGTGTTCATTTGTTAGCATGGGATAGAAAACTGATACAAAATAGAAAAATCCCATGTAATAGAGGGAATTTTTAATAGGTCTCCTCAGTGTATGATAGAACATGAATTAAAAAAGTCTGTAAGAAGAAGATTTAAAGAACACAACCGATTTGGCCTTACATAGAATACTGTAATAAATGACTACAAAATATACATTTTTTATAAGCACACTTGAAACATATACACCAGCCTACTATGTGCTAGGAATAAAGTGAGTCTACATACTAGGCAATTTCTCTGAATATAATTCAATAAAGCTATAAATAAACAAAAAATAGAATGGAATTTGCCATAGCTTCTTGATATTAAGAATAAAAAAAAAACTAAAAAAAAAAATCAAAACTAACAGTTTTATGAAACAATTCTCATTGGATGCCTACATGACACTTAAAAGTATGATTCTCATTTTAAGTATTTCTCCAAACCTGAATTCAAATGGAAATTTGCTCAATACAAAAGTATAATTTTATATAAGAACTGATTAGAAAAAAAAGAAATGCTCCATGGGTCAAAGAAGAAATTACAACAGAAGTCAGAAAATATTTTGAACTAAATAATAATCTAAAATACTATGTATCAAAACTTGTGAAATGAAGCTAAAGCTGTGTTAAGAGGGAAACCTAGGGACATTATTGCATAAATTCGAAAGGTCAGGTGAAAGCTAATGAGCAAACATTTTTATCAGTTAAATGGACAGAGCAGCATAAACCTATTAAAAGTAGACAGAAAGATAAAATAGACATAAAGATAAAAAAATACAAGGGGCACTTGGGTGGCTCAGTCGGTTAAGCGTCTGACTTTGGCTTAGGTTCCCATCCTGCCATAGAGCCCACCAGCATTGGGCTCTCTGCTCAGCGGGGAGTCTGCTTCTCCCTCTCCCTCTGCTTGTGCTCTCTCTCTCTCACTTGCTCACTCTCTCTCTCTCAAATAAATAAATAAAAATCTTAAAAAAAAAGAGATACAATTAAACAGAAAACAAAATCTAGAATGAAACAGGAAACATCGAAAGGAAAAAGCAACAAAGCAAGTATTTGACAGTTGACAAGGGATCATATTAAAAGAAATTACATCAAATACACAGATCTACAGAGATTTGCCTTATCTTCCTCTTAAAAATCTATAGACATAGTATTTGTGATAGAAAAAAGCAATAGCTGCTAACATCAGAAACTGAGTAACTGGGGCTCCTGGGTGCCTCAGTCAGTGGTTAAGCTGTCTGCCTTTGCCTTGGGTCATAAGGGCCCTGGGATGTAGCCCTGCATTGCATCAAGCTCCCTGCTCAGTGGGAAGCCTGCTTCTACCTCCCCTACTCCCCCTGCTTCTTGTGTTCCCTCTCTTGCTGTGTCTCTCTGTCAAATTAAAAAAAAAAAAAAAAGAAAAGAAAAGAAACAGTAATTTTTGGAAGTGGAAATCACATGGATCAGATGAACAGAAAAGCTAGAAGAGAAAATCAGGACCCCAGCTATTATATATACGAGAAATGCTTTTCTCATATCTGTAAACTCAGAAAAAAGGAATGTGAACAGACTATGAGGTAATTACCAATGACAATCAGTTTAACTGACCAATTGATTGTGATGTTTTATGGTAAATTAAAGCTCTCTAAACAAAATGGAGACCTCCTACTAACAACATTGGAAACAAAAGTTTCCAAACAAAAGAATAAGCCTTTGGAAGATCTAGACATCCAGTTAGAAAGAAAAGTTTAGAGGTGAAGGAGTAGAGCAGGAGGCAGTTTTAACCAGAAGGAAAACTCTAAAGCACAACAAATAAACTCCACCAAGTCAAATAAGTAAAGAGGATGCCTCCGAGAAGATGAAGTAATGTCACTAGAAATAGGAGAGCAGCAAAGTTACAAAGAATATACACTAGTTCAGTGTTGCTGCTATTATTTTGGGTTAAAGTAAAGATGAGAGAGGTATCTTATGCACATTTGGCATAAAGAAAATTTTGGACTTTGACAGATTAATTTTTAAACATATTTTTGTCCTGTATTCCAACAAATCAGTCTCTAGGAATCTGGTATACATGCACAAATGTGAAAACAAGCATGCTTTCTAATGCTCCGTTCACCAACAGAACAATGGTTAAATAATGTATGGTACGTCTGCTGTCTGGATTCTCACAAATATTAAAAAATAAAATAAGGTAGATTCTTCATGTATATACCCTAACAATAAAATAAATAAACTAATAACAAATAAAAAAGTTGTACATCAACATATATAATGTGCTAGCTTTCATGAGAAACCCAATAAAAAAGCTAGAGTTAGATTATGTAATACAAATATTACACACACACACATAACAAAGTTAACCAAACTGCTAAATTTATTTCTGAGACAGGACACAAGATTGGGTTCTAAGGAAAGTCGAAGAAGGCATTCTACTTCTACATGTAATTCTACATTGTCTGAATTTATTTTAATCAACATCGTATGTTAGTTTTGCAATTAAAATGTCCCATGCACACTTTTATGACAGGAGAGATAACAAGTGATATGGCAACAAAATATAGCTTATTCTATGTTAGTTGATTTTAAGAATAGATTATTATTATTATGTATTATAGAATATAGTAATTATAATCTTTAATCCTTAATTGAGGTTAAATTTTAAAGAAGGATGGAGGTAAAATTATCCCATCAAAAATGGGTAAAATAATTTAAAGATTTTATTGCTAGTTATTTAGAGCATCAAGTATACTTGCTCTTAAACCTCTGAAAGATAGTGATTAACAAAATTATTCTAAAACTAATTTTCCCCTTAATTCTCACAAAATAGCCAAACCTATTTAAAAAATTCACGGTTCTGTAGATTGATACATAAAGGAGGCTACTCTTTAGGAATAACCTTATAATTTCCTTAATACAAGAAAAGCTGTACTTACAACAAGGAGCAGCAGATTGAACTGGTGGTCCCAGTTGTGGAAAGGTCATAAGAACAGAAATCTCTGGTAGATCATGTTGCTTTATAGTATGTTCTGTAGTTTGGTCAGCCCAAACCACCACTTTTTTCCTCTCTACCAAATGTTCAATTTCTTTGAAGTCAGACTCAAAAGCAGCATTTGAAAGGCCAGCTTCTTTTAATGCACAATACTGTTTTCTTAGGGCTGGAAGTAAAGCATTCAATACTCTATATAAAGAAGGTCACAAGAAAAGAGAGATAAATATTATATTTTAAATATAGTATTATAGTTTTACATAACATCCAAAGTATTAGCAGATCATTAGAATGACATGCTGTACATGTTTTCTTTAAAATGCTTCAACATACTCTCACTACATTAAGAATAGAGTGAAAAAATTCTGGATGGGAATTATAAGCATCAGGTCATATTCTCAGCTAGTCTTCATTTGCTTCCATCTGACCTTGGATAATACACAAACTGAGGATTCTCCTCTATAACTTGGGGTACAGCTAGTCACTGCTTACACCAGGAGACTACTGTGAGAACTAATGAGTTAAATATATATAAAAGGTTTTTGTAAAACATAATGTGATTTATAAAACAAAGATACTACTGTTACTGATACTAAATACCATGGAATTAAAATGAAAAATGAAAAAATACACTCTTCAATGATGAGATTCATTTCAGGTATGTAATATTTCAAAAGAACCACAGTTAACTTTCCTTGAGGTTAGCTCTTCATGAGTTAAAGCAATGGTTGTCAAAGCCATTCAAAGGAGTTCTAGAAGGAAGAGCTGTGGACAAGGATGGTGGGTAAAGGGAATTGATGGGGCACAGGTTTCCTGGCTCTGATTCAAAATCTTTTCTTTTGCTATCAGTCAGAGCAGTATTGAATGTATCTTTTTATGTATTAGTCCTCCATGTAAACATTCACTGAAGAAATGCTGCAGTTAAACAGTTACAAATTTATACACTCAGTCAATGGTTCTTAAGTTTTATATCAAGGAAGATGTCAAACAACTTGACCTTGAAATACTTCAGTCCTGGTTGTTTCAGTTGACTCAGAACATTCAGGAGAATAGAATCATTTCAAGTATGGGTAGGGCAGTGGGAAAAGGATAATTTTCTCAAGGAAGGAAGGAAGGAAGGAAGGAAGGAAGGAAGCAAGGAAATAGTTGCTTTATTATCCCAGAGTCTTAAATATTTAGATAGTAGTACAAATAAATAGTCTGTGACATTTTTCTTTTTGTTGAAGGTAGGGAGTACTCCCTTTAAGCCAAGGAGGCAACAACTATAGGGAAAAGTCATTAAGCATAAAGTCAATTAAAAAAAAAAAGGTTATTTATTGAGCACCTATACGAATCATGTGCTGTGCAGAAGAGAGAACAAAGAAATTTTAACAAAGAACTTTTTTGTCTTTCTAGAAGTCTCTCTCTTCCCAAGGCTTACTCTACATTTCTTCATACTTCATAGGTACAAAACGATTATCTCATTGTTCTGATTTGCATTATCTTGATTAGTAATATTGAGTATCTTGTCATATACCTGTTGGCTCTCTGTATGTCTTCTTTGGAAAAATGTCTACTTAGATTTTCTGCCCATTTCCAATCAGATTGTTTCCTTTTTTGCTATTCAGTTGTATGTTCTTTATATATTTTGGATATTAACCCCTTATCAGAGATGATTTGCAAATTTTGTGTCCCTTTGAAAGGTTGTCTTTTTATTTTGTTGATGGTTTCTTTTGCTGTGCAGAAGCTTTTTAGTTTGATGTTAATTTAACTTACGTTTGCTTTTGTTTCTTTTGCTTTTGTTGTAATTCCAAAATATCATCTCCAAGTCTGATGTCAAAGAACTTACGGTCTATGTTTTCTTCTAGGAGTTTTATGATTTCAGGTCTTATGTTCAAGACTTTAATTCATTTTGGGCTAATTTTTAGGTATGGTGCAAGATAGTGGTCCACAGTTTCATTTCTTTGCATGTAGCTGTCCGATTTTCCTAATATCATTTATTGAAGAGACTGTCCTTTCCCCATTGTATATTCTTGGTTCCTCTGCCATAAATTGACCATATACATGTGGGTTTATTTTGTGCTCTCTATTCTGCTCTATTAAGCTATGTGCTTTCTTTCTTTCTTTTTTTTAAGATTTTATTTATTTATTTGACAGAGATTACAAGTAAGCAGAGAGGCTGGTGGGGGGGGGTGGGAGGGAAAAGCAGGCTCCCTGCTTAAGCAGGGAGCCTGATGTGGGGCTTGATCCCAGGACGCTGGGACCTGAGCCGAAGGCAGAGGATTTAACCCACTGAGCCACCCAGGCGCCCCTGCTTTTTGTTTCTTAATAACAGTGCAGTTTCTTTTTGTTTTAAGTTTCTATTTAAATTCTAATTAGTCAACATACAGTATACTCTGTGCTTGTTTTTAAGCTAATACCATACTGTGTTGATTACTATAGCTTTGTAATATAGTTAGAAGGAAATAAATCAGACAGGAATTGTGACACCTCCGTGTTCTTCTTTCTTGAGATTCCTTTGGTTATTTGGTGTCTTCTGCAGTGCTATACAGATTTTAGAATTTTTGTTCTATTTCTGTGAAAAATGCCATTGGAATAATATTATTCTATTAAATCCACAGATTGCTTTGGACAATATGGACATTTGAACATTAATTCTTCTAATCCATGAACACAGAATATATTTTCACTTATTTGTGTCTTCTTCAATTTCTTTCATCAATGTCTTATAGTTTTCAGTGTATTGGTCTTTCATTTCCTCGATTAAATTTATTCCTAGGTATCTATTATTATTTATGCAACTGTCAATAGGATTGCTTTCTTAATTTTTTTGACAGTTATTAGTATATAGAAATGCAACAGATTTCTATATGTTGATTTTGTATCCTGTGATTTTACTTACTTCATTGATCAGTTCTACTAGTTTTGGTGGTCTTCAGGGTTTTTTATATATGTGTATATATACACATGTATATATGTGTATATATACACATATATAAAAAACCCTGAAGACCACCAAAACTATGTGTGTATATATATGTATATATATACATGTGTGTATATACGTGTGTATATATGCGTGTGTATATATATGTATATATACGTGTATATATACGTGTGTATATATACGTGTGCATATATACATATATATAAAAAACCCTGAAGACCACCAAAACTACTAGAACTGATCAATGAAGTAAGTAAAATCACAGGATACAAAATCAATATATATATACATATATATCAATATATATACATATATACACACATATATATGTGTGTGTGTGTATGTATGTGTGTGTATATATATATATATATATATATATATATATACATATATACATATAGTGTCATGTCACTTGCAAATAATAAGTTCTAGGTCTTTTTTCCAGCTTGTATGCCTTTTCTTTTCCATTTTTTTTTTTCTTTTCTTTCTTTTTGTTCATGTCTAATTGCTTTTGTTTTGACCTTTTTTTTTTTTTTTTTTTTTTTTGATTTTACATAGAAGTGAAATCCATATTTTATGTTTTTGATGACACATTTTAGATTTTTTTATCTTGCATATCCATTAATTATTGTAAAGTTATTTTTTACTACATTTTCTTTTAACTTTCATATTAGCTTTACTAGTAATTCATCTTTTACCTTTACTATATATTAACTTTTACCAGTGAGATTTATACCTTCAGGTTTTCTTATTACCTAATATAATAGCCCCCTTTCTTTTCAGCTTAAAGAAGTCTCCTAATATTTCTCATAAGGCCAGTTTTATGAGCCCCTTTAGCTTTTGCTTGTCTGGAAAATTCTTTATCTCTTCCTCTCAATTCTGGACAAGTGTGCTGGGTAGAGATTCTTGGTTAGAAATTTTTTTCTTTCAGCATTTTAAAGGTATATTATATCACTTTTTTGCCTCTGCTGTACAAGATCAGGCTATGATAGTTCATCACCTTTTTTTTTTTTTATCATTTAATTCTTATAAAATCTTTTAAAGAAAGTATTATAACCTATTTTAGCACTTAAGAAAACTAAGGTTAAGTGAGGTTAAATAATTTATGCATGGTCATACTGCTAATATAAAATAGAATGCAAGACCAACTCCAAAACTCATACTCTTTCTACTATAGTATAGTACCTCTGTTTATAATGTTTTGGCTCAGCATTTTGCTAAATCAGTAAGAGTTAGTCAGAATCTTTTTGCTCATTTGAAACTAAAATTTACCTTAAATGTATTAATCTATTTGTCTGATATAGTAATGGGTTTCTTTGATACTTTAACTCTTACCAGTGGCTTGAGTGTTAGTAAATGAATATTCATGGTCTGTTCTAGGTAGAGATTTATAGAAAGCTTAAGATTAGGTTGAGCTTTTAACCACAGAAGAATATCTCCCTAAAGTTTTTCCTTTCCTTTTCCTCTTTCTAAAATAACTATCCTAATGTGACTTCTTTTACATCAGAAGTATGGAAAATTAATTACTAGTTATTTGAGAATACTAGAACTGCAGTAGAATTTTATACTAGCAGAAAACCCTTAGAGAAATATATTTTTCATTTTATAGAGCATGAAAGTGACAACTAAAGAGTTGACTGACATATCCAAGGTAACAAAAATAAAGACTGTTATACTTTATTTTTTTTTTAACATTATGTTTCAAAAGATGTTACTATGAGCTAGTAGAGCATGAGAGCTACTATAGCATCACATAAAAATTGAGACAGTTGAAGTTAAAAAATATACACTTTTAGTAACTTCATTTTATTGACAAAAATATTCTGGAATTATAAATACTTTAAAAACTGCCACTTAAAAGATTAGCTGTTATAATAGTAATTGCTTCTAATAATAAATTTTTAGAGAAAAATGCTTTCAAAACTATAGAATACTAAAAATATTAGTTGGAAGAGAAGACACACATATTTTATACTTTCTCAATGTTTTCTAACTCTGTATACTTTCTGACACTGGTAAACACTTAAAAGTAATTTATCCTATACCAAAAAAAAATTTCTGGCAGTGGAAAACAACTTTTATGTTTCAGGTTCCTCAGGTCTGTAAGTATTAAAATTTATAGAATAGATAAATCCATGCACTTACGCCTCAGTTTGCCTGTGTTGTTGTTCTTGAAGACAAGCTAGATCCACCATATGTTTAATTTGTGCTTTCAAATCTTTGTTCTGGAGGTGCAAATGGTGACAATGAAGATCTTTGTTGAGCTCCTGGGGAAAACAATGCAAACTATACCTCAGATTCCTTTAAGAATGTTAAATTTTATTATTTAGGAATGATCTGAGAAATAAACATCCTGGTATAAGTGGTCTCTAACTTACAAGCAAGGAAAATTTTAAGTTTCTCAGAAATTAATGTTAGGAACTTAGAACAAATTTTATTATGATGATAGTTTCTTGGTCTATCCAACTTCTTGATAAAGCTGTGAAGATATGAATATGACCAGGTTTTGCTTTACTGTCATTTCTTCAGGGCTTTTCCTGAGCATTATATTTAAAGATGGATACTCTGCACTTCCAACAGTCTCTGCCACAGTATCAATCAGTAACAATTTCATTTATCTGTTTAGTGTCTCTGTCTACTTAGAATGTAGGGTTCACAACCAGGACAGTGGGTACATCAAACTGTTTCAGTGTTATAGCCCCTGTACTCAGTTTCTGGAGTTGCATGTAATAAAAATTTCTTGCCTTCACCCAATCTGGTATAAGCTTCATCCTAGAGCAGAAGTATGAAAAGTCTTTTATAGGTTCCCATTTTCCTAAACCACATGTGGTTAGCTGCAAGTGTTCTCTAATCTACTCCCTAAAATTATTTATCTTTCCTTAAACCTACTAAACCTTAAGTAGGAAAATGTCAGCTACATGATTATACTAAAGTGTGAAAGGGATAATCCAATAGCATTCTCAGAATCCTTAACTGGGAAAATATTGGTCAATAGGATGAAAGGAAATGAAATCTTTTGGACATCTGAGGGACTGTGACAGCAATCTCATAAACAGAAGAGCTATGTCAGGAAGCTTCCTCCCCATGACAAATCCATTTTCATTCTTCAATACTCCTTACTAATTGATCACTGATTTTCTAAAAGCTTAAAATTTTTTTCTTCTTTTTTTTTTCAATACTTTCTATGCCAGTGGTAGGCACTATGGGAAACAATATCATTTGATGTATCTGAGACATAGTAAAGTTGGGGGTTGTTTCTTCATATGATTTATGACTATATTTTCACCCTCTTTAGGGAGTCAGAATGGTATGGTAAGAGCACTGGCCTGAATCAGGTGGTCTAAGAAATGGTCTCAGCCAGAACACAAATGCTACCTGAAGCTAAAAATATAGTCTTTATGGAGATCAGTTTATTTGACTAAAATTTAAGAGCTTAACTAGATGATCTCTTTAGTTTTTTCCAGTTTTAAGATTCAATGATCCTAATGGTCTAAACATATTTGCCAAACATGCCTTCTTTTCTCTTGAAAAAAGAATCCTTTCTTTAATATTTCCCCTGATAATCTTATTCTTTTATCTTCTTGAATTACCTGTCTCTTAAAAAGACAAGAATTGATTAGATAATTATATTAGTCAACAATAGGCCTTGGCTTGTGTGTCATCTTTGGAAAGCCAAGTTTATAATTTGCGTCTTGTCTTATCTTGATACACTCATGATAGAATCTGATTGGAAGAACATAGTCTATTCTGAGAACTACAAGTAGGTTAGTAATGGCTAAAGTGAAAAATATAATGTGAGGTTATGTATAAAATGAGAGGTACTCAGGCCTGGGAAATCATAACAGAGTTTGTATCAGGCAGAAAGCACTGAAGATTAATATGATCAAGGTTACTTTCTAGAAGGCTCATTTTCATTATAGTGGAATTTGAGTGGAATCCACAAGACCAAACGTAGCAGTCCAATAATGGTGGGTAGCGTTCTGAATAAAGGTAGTGGCAGGGGGAAACAGAAAGTAGTAAACAGATTTGAGAGCACAAGTGGTAGATATTGCAGAAAAGGTATAAAAAGAAGAGTACCAATGAAAGTCACAGTACTGAGTCTGTGTCCAGAGTTATATGACTGTGGTAAGTTCTTCTGCAAAATAATGTCTGTTTTCTTACATTAGCTGTGAAAACATCCATAGTAAAAAGAATTGAAAGTTAAATTAGGGTTGTAGGACTGGAGCAGTTTAATTTTATTGTTTTTTCAAATTATTTGTGATGAAATTCATTAAAAAGACTTTAAAAATAAATTCTAGGTTCACAGTCAGGTGTGAAAAAGTTTTGCTTAAGGGAGTTACAGAAGACAGATTGCTAGAAAAAATAAATCTGATCATATCGTAAATTTATTGAAATGTAAATTTATTGTAAAAATGTAAATTTATCGAAAAATGTAAATTTATTGAAATAACCCAAATATTAACTTTATAAATGCTACTAAGTAGACAAAGAGGCAAAAACAAATTATCAATTATAATAATAATACTAAAAAGAATACCATAACACTTTTTAAATTGGGAGCTTATGGTAAGTATGGGGAAGCAAAGGCAAAGCAGTAAATTTCTACAATTTATTTATTTACCTTTTTGCTTCTTTAATGCTAAATAAGTACTTCTGTAATTGGGATTTGGTTATAAATTAGAATTTTGATTATACAAGTAAATTATAAGTATAATATAAGTAAAACTAGTGAGAAATGAAAGTTTTTGGTTAACCCTCAATAAATCTCCATACTAAAGACTTATTCCATCTTCATTTATCTCTGGGTTTCTTTGTAACAAATAGGGTATCTACTGCTTGTTGCTCACTGCTCCTTTCACTACCGTGAGTGTCATCTTTGACTGGTCCTGTTAGTCTTCTCCCTCCCTAGTCTGAGTTTTAATGCTAAAGGAATGGCCTTTTGTAGCTATTGCTAGCCAACCAGAGAATTCATTTCCCTAGTCATGATGCACTGGGTAATATTTTTCAGTTACAACAAAAAAAAATTGTTATCTTTGAGTATTAACCATGACAACCTGCACTCATTTGCTACTGAATATATTATACTTTATTTTACCTGTATTGACAATCAGTCTAGTGGTTTTTTTAGAAATTTGAAACTTCCATAGGATTAGATACCAATTAGCTAATACATAGTATTGAAATTCAGAAAAGCATCATCCAGGTAAAGACTCAGACACTCCTTTAAAAAAAAAAAAAAGTGTAATGAAGTTATTCTTTTAAAAAAAAGTAATAGATATTTGGATCAAAATTAGGTACTTTGTAGCAGGTGTCTACTTACTGCTTATGCTATATTCATTTTCCCCTCCTTTCTTATTTAGAAAACTCTAATTTTGTTCACAGTGATAATGTGTCCAGCAAAAATATTCACCTTTCTATATTCCCTTATAGCTAGGGGCATCCGTGTGACAACTCTAGCCAATAAGAAAGGCCTGCCAGGAATTTCCTGAAATGCTTTTACTGTCCCAAGACAGATATACCCTCCCACTTTATTTCTCTCTTCTTCTAGCCTAAGTGTGTAGTTGAGACTAAAGATGGAATAATGATATGACAACTATGAAATGAGAAGTATAATAATGACACTGATGACATTTTGGAGGTACTATATTAGGAATAAACTGCATATTCTCAAGACTTATTGTCAGGGAACAAAATAAAGCCCTGACTGGTAAAGGCATAAAAAAGTCAGATTTCTGTAACCATGTGGATAAACACAATTCTTATCTGATTCAGCCATTAACTATCATTACCCATTACTACTCTTTATAATATTTCACTCTTCTAGGTGGGATATCTTCTTAGTACTTATATGACATACACACATACAACTTTCAAATCAGCTTTTGTTAGCTATGATACAAGTAAGGGTGGCCATGTTTAAAACTATTTTTCCACAAAATCTTAACTATTAAAACAAATTGAAATTACCTAAATGATGAATCCTTAAGTACAGTTTGATTACTTTATTCTAACTTAAGAGCTATCTCATAATAGGTTGTAATTGCTTCAGAATAACTTTAAAGAACTTTACTCTTCATGAAGTAAAGAAAAGGCAAATTTATTGAAGAATTAGTGAGGCAGAAGGTGGAATGAGTGAAGGGAAATGGTAAAATGAATCAACTAAATCTCAGAGAGATGGAACAATAGTTGTCTTATGAGAAATATTTACCCAATGACAAAGACAATGAGTTTAAAGAGCTCAGTTCTTACAAATGAGTCTGAATACATAAACACATCTATACCTTTGGAATATGACCATTTTGACCTAAGCGTTCCATTTCAGTTTTTACACGATGGAGCCAATTAGTATTCTCATCAAATTGCTTTAATTCCTCCTCCTTTTTCTTCTCCAGGTAGCAGCGACGTGTTTTCAACATTGCAAGTCTATGATCTCGTTTGCAAGTGGCCTGAAAAATAACGCATTTAATAGTTTAATTTTTATGATATTTGATGTATGTGATATTAGTAAAGTGGTAAATTTTCTCATAAGGGTGCAACTGCAGACTATTAAGTTAGGCTATACTTTTGTACTTGAAGCTATTACCCTTTGAAATCTCCACAATACTCCTGCTTGCAGGAAAATAGGAAATTGAGCTGTGAGTCATTTTTATAAAATTACATGTTGAGAGTTTATGGCTTTAGGAATTACAACAGTTGAAGACTGTAGCTTTTTGTGTGTGCTAAAATACATTCCTTTATTTATTTATTCATTTTTTAAATCTTTTTTTTTTTTAAAGATTTTATTTATTTGTCAGAGAGAGAGAGGGAGAGCAAGCAAGCACAGGCAGACAGAATGGCAGGCAGAGGCAGAGGGAGAAGCAGGCTCCCTGCTGAGCAAGGAGCCCGATGTGGGACTCGATCCCAGGACGCTGGGACCATGACCTGAGCCGAAGGCAGCTGCTTAACCAGCTGAGCCACCCAGGCGTCCCAAATACATTCCTTTAAATGCTGCATTTGAAAAGTTCATACAAGGTCTGATAATTCCCATTTCTTTACTCAAAATTAAAGCAGATGCACGTCCTGCTCTTTCCCTTCCTCCAACTTGAAAGATGTGAAGAAATAATTGCTCTGATATTGCCTACAATGCTTTAGATAGGCTGGTGCAAGTGTTAGAAAATGGAGCTTTTAACTGCTCATAAATATCCGATTTTAACTGATGGTTGGTTCAGGACCCAAAATGGGTGTTCTCAATATTTTTGGTATTTTATGTAGGCACAGATCTGGCCTTTTGGTTTTTTACCCCAAGGGTCTTGGACACTATCATGGAACGGTGAGCTGAATAGCTTGATCTCTCTGGGCTATTTGTAAATAGATACTGAACTCAAAAATCATAAGATATGATGGCTGGATTTGAAAAAGATCCCCAGATCAGAAAAAAGCACCTGTAACTGGTTTTGGGAGTAGGAACTATATGAAAGAAAAAAGGTCAAAAGCCTTATTTATTCTCTTAAAAGATAAGTTCTTCTTTAATATATTTTAATTTTGGGGAAAATTCAGGCTTTAAAGAAATTTGCTGAAATGTAAAAGAATGTCACTCTTCTCACCACCTCTTTTTGTTTGCTTTGGAAAACATAATTCATTATTTTTCATTAAAGTGTTACTTACGTTATCATGCAATGAGCTAATGGTTTTAAAATTAATACATAAATACATTTTTTAAGTCTCAGTTTGAAAATTTAATATAGGAATATTGGTAGGTGGAATTCATAAGAACAAAAGTTCTTTAAGTTCCTAAATAATTTTTTTAAACAGTAATGGGTAATGAGACCTGAAAAGTTAAGACCCACTACTATAACAGAAGGTAGGATATGCAGTCTCTTGACTTCTGCTATTCAGCAGTTGTGAAAATTTAGGCAAGTTAATCTCACTGGATCTTTAGTTACCTCATCTGAAAATGAACATAAGAGTAGTGTACCTGCCTGAAGGAAGACAGTTATATCAAATTATCTTTACTTTGCTTTAACATTTATAAATGTTCTACAAACTCTTAGAAACCAGGGCAGGAAATGCTCTGAGGCTCTCATGGCAGCTAATATTTAATGCCAAAAAGTTTTACACTGAAAACCCCTAAAAGTATGTTTTTGAGTTTTTACTTCTAAACGTCCATCAACAGGTGCCTGCGTGGCTGAGTTGGTTACGTGTTCAACTCTTGATTTTGGCTTGGGTTGTGATCTCACAGTCTTGCTCTGTGCTCAGTGTGGAGTCTCCTTGAGAGGCTCTTTCTCCCCCTGCTCCTCCTCCCTTCGCATGTATACAGTCTCTCTCTCTCTCTCAAAATAATAAAATCTTTAAAAAAGAAAGCCCAACAAATGTATCTTTTATGATGGTCCTCTATGGGGACATTTTCCATATGGATACTCCTATTGAATAATTGTTCTGAAATAAATAGCAAATAAGTGTCTGGGGATAAATGCTAAACTTTGCATGTTAAACCCTGACATTAAAGCAAATGCTTCCCATTAAGGTTTCAAAAGAGTTTTATATATTTTATTAACAAAATCACCAGAATACCACAAAACTTCTTGAGTGAGAACACACAAAAAATTCTAAAATTTAGATGTTACTACTGCTTTGTACAAAAGGACTGCTAACATGCTAAACTCATTATTTGGCTAAAAATAATTTGCAGATTACCTTTATATGGCTGTAAAATCACCCAAGAGTTTCACTTTAATTCTAATCTCAGAGTCTATACTCTAGAATCATTGATGCCTGAATCAATGTTATGAGATTCTTTTAGCGCTTCTGATAATAAAGCATTTTGGAGGGGATCCAAGAGAGATATAAAATTCCTTGCCCTAGCAGATAGCTTAGTAAAACTATAGTCATACTTTAGCATGTAAAAAACAAAATGAAAACTGCAACCAACAAAAAACACCTCAATCTCTATAGATGTCTTCCTATTTTTTTTCAAGTAATTTAACTACAACCAATACACTTACGATGTTTTATCTCATTTACCTAGAATCATAGGAATAGCTGTAAGAATTGGAATATGTAGATTTAACTGACCAAAAGTAAGAAATTCTAAAAAGGGAAGTAGACTGAAAACAAGGCAGTAAGCAGAAGAATACAAATACAAACAAAAAATTTTAAAAAACCCGGCCAAACTCATCTCCTACTCTGTTTTAGTAAGTACTCATATTTTCGGTATGTCAATCAAATCTTATTAAAGTTGTTTTTAAAAAAGGCATGTTCAATAAGATAAGGAATAATAAATGCATACTCAATAAATAACTAATTTTAATAGGATAGTTTAATAGCTACTGATAAACTGGTATCAATGATATATTAATGAATACTTGATGATTAATTTCGTAGCATATCATACTCTGCAATCATAGTCTGAGAAAAAACTGAAATGCTAGTTTTTAAAGCACTATTTAAAAGCACTATTTAAATTTTGAAGGCTTTCAGGGGCACCTCAAAAATACATTATTTTTGATCCTGCTTAGCTCTCATGCTTCTTGAATTTACATCTTATTAACATTGTTAGTCCTAAAAAATTCTAAGCCTGAAACTTTGCACATTATCCTTTCTCCTTTTACACTAATATATCTCCCTATAAGAAGAATGCCTGACTTTTCAGTTTGTCTTTCATGCAACAACATGTTGTTCACAGTTGCTATCTTTTTATCCTTTATTTGATATGATTTCCTCAGATCTCCCAGTTTTGACTCTCTTCATCTTATCTAACACAGAGAAAATGATAGAGGTAATATGCTCTGGAATCAACTTGCTCGAGATCAAATCATAGGTCTGACACCATGAGCTGTGTGACTCTGTGCAAGATGACTTCTTTGTGCTCTGGTTTCCTCATCTTGATTATAAGGATAATAACATAACATCCCTCATAGGGTTTTATGAGAATTGAGTTAATGCATGTAAAGCACTTTAAAGACTACCTAGCACTATACCTATAAAGTGAACTTTGAAATTTCAGTGAATAAAGCTTTAATTTCTGGAAGTTTCATTTATATTCTTTTTGTGTGTGGATGTTCTTTTGATGTTTTATTCCTTTATCATTAATTCCTTTTTTGAGGTCTTCAGTCTTTTTTATAGTTTTATCAGATTGCTCAAGTGTCTGAAATTTTAGGAATTCTGACATTATTTGCCAAATCTGCTGACTTGGCTATGGTGGTCTGTTTTACCATGTGCTTTTTATTTTTTTATTTTATTAAGAGACTTTATTTATTTGAGAGAGAGAGCATGAGAGTAGAGAGGTCAGCAGGAGAAGCAGACTCCCCGCAGAGCAAGGAACCCGATGTGGGACTCAATCCCGGGACTCCAGGATCATGACCTGAGCCGAAGGCAGTTGTTTAACCAACTGAGCTACCCTGATGCCCTACCATGTGCTTTTAAAATTTTGGACAGTGGCTTCTCATTAGTGATTTGAACCAGGGGTTTGTTTTACTAGGCGGATTCTGTATTGCTCTGCCCAGTTCCCCAAAGATTATCATTCCTCTGCTATCATTTTCTATGTTAATTTCTCACTTGAAGGACTTACTAACTAAAACATATGGATTATAAGAATTCAAACCTCAAATCCTTAGAAAGAATATCTGTAATGGCAGTTTTTAACATTTTTTTTTTCTTTTGAAATTTTTAAAAGTAGGCTCCATGCTGGGCATGGAGCTCAATGGGGGTATGAACTCATGACTCTGAGATCAAGACCTGAGCTGAGATCAAGAGGAAGATGTTTCTTCATGGTGTACTACCAATATGAAGAGTACAGGCCTCTGAGGTTTCCAGCTTTAACAGGGTCTGCCATTTCTAACTCCCTGTCTCCCATTGGTCCTTTACCAAAGAAGTGGTATACATCAAAGGTAGGATATTGGGAGAGGTCTGTGTGCGTGGAAGGAGGGCGGTGTATTACTGCATGAAATAATAAAAATGAGTAAAAGATGGTCTGCATTTCTAAACACCATGCAATGGAAATTCTAACAATGTCAGCGATAAAATATTCTTTCCTGGAAAAAAAGATCTGCGATTGGTCTAAGTTGTAAATTATTGCCTGCAGCCAGGCTGTACCACTCCTACTGTCTGACTTTTGGGCCCAACAATGAGTGTGTTAACTTCAAGTTAAGTATTCCATCAACCGTCACAGAAGAAACAGTTGCAACTGAGATTTTGGTTTTTTGGTTTTCCTTTTCTTTCTGACACCTAGGAATTTAATTTTCTGTCTTGCACACATAAGTATGAATTTAAAACAATGTTTGATACTTTTCCTCCAGCATTTCCAGGTGTTTGTAGTGAATGGGTAATTAAATCATTACCTATCACATTTATAGAATTAGAAGTCTCCATGTGTTTACATGTCTAAAATTTAATTATAAATAAATACCTTTTCTACTTTGTCTTCAGAACACATCATTTCGATTTGCTTGTGGCACTGTTGTTGATAGAATGATTTAAGTTCATTTTCTTTTAGTAACATTTCCAGTTTCAGATATTCTTGCCTAATTTCTTCTCGATTCTGGAACAAGCAGTTCAGAATTTCTTGAAATCTACCAGATATAAAACACATTATAGAATCTCACTAATTTTGTGAAATAAATTTAAGAAAAAAATGAACAAGAGTATATATAATACTCATGGAATTAGACTCAATGACAAACAGTGAATAGGATATGGCTATTCCCTATTAAATTACAAAAAATGTTTGGAAAAGGGTATTAGCTTTATTTTTACTGTACTTCTTTTCTCCTCTAGGGAAGATCATACTGAAGAGATATAAGTATAATAAGGCTTCTCTATGCAAGTCATAATTATATAAATCATATACTCTATTTTGTCTATGTAATCCAGCTACTTATTAGCAGAAATAAAATATTATGTTTGCAGGAAAAGGATGATAATTTGAATCTGTACAATCCCAATTAATAAGGCCCCACAAAGCAACACAGTACTGTGCGTTGTTTTGATGTTGGCTAACTGTGAAGAAACAAGCAGTGGGTGGCATAATCATATGGTGCTTCCATGGCCCCCTAGGGAAAGTGAGATAGCCAGTTTTTAGTTTTAGAATTTGTTACAGTGAAAACACACCATACGGTTAGGTACCCCCTACAGCCTGGCTAAGAGTCAGCTGACACTGCCAGGACCCAAAACAACCAAGTTCGTAATGTGGCAAACCTAGAAAAAGCCACTCCGGTGTCCTTCCTCCAAAGGGAGATGGAGATTTGGAGAATCAAAGTTGGGGGACTTGACTCCTATCTCCTCCAAATGCATAAAGACCTCAAACTCCAAAAACTCGTGCAAGGCCCAAGAGGAAATTGCAATTCTGCATCCTCCAGGGTCAGCAGAACATTGGTCACAGCCATATTCTAATTTTATAAACATGTACTTATGTTTTTAAATCACAGATCAGGTCCATCACATACAGGCAAAGCTCTCAAAGAAAAATTAACTGTGAAGCCTTTAAAGTAAAACTGTAACAAAGTACATGCATTTAAAAATAAATGTTCTTCAGCCAGAATTTTAGATGTATTTTTAAGGATCTGTGGTAAAAAACACTGCCAATTTACGTCAGTAGTTCTTAATGAAACTCTATTGGGAATGACTATAAACCACAATACATCGACTTTACTGCAGTTTTGTCAAACTGATAAATATTTCATAGGAAGTATGTACGGACATTGCAATTTCATTGTATTATTATATTACAACACGCTAATGCCAGTAAATGAATTGATAAATTATCTTTAGGTTATTCTCAAAGACAATTTCTTAGGTTTTTTTTTTTTTAAATTCTTTATCCAAGGACAGAATTAAGTATTTGTCAATTTTGTGATTTTATGGTCCAGACTTGTTTTAGTTGGTGGGGTTTACTGAATAGGATGGAAGAAAAGGAAGTATCAAAGATTTCTAGAGATTGTCTTAAAAAACAAAATAAAACAAAAAAAAACTATCATTTTAAAACAATAAAGAGTCTTAAGGGATTGACTAATAACTATTTTCTAGTCACTTAAAACATTCAACTAATGGGTAATAAAAATCTCTGCCAATAATTTTAGGTGATACATCAAGAATATTAAATTCTACACAATTTCTTGATATAGTCACAAGTTTTATAATTATTTTGTATCAAGAACTGTACTTTCTTTTTATGACTTCTTCTTGAATATTATCTTTCTAAATAGCTTTGATAGACAGGAAATACTGTATATTCTTCCTTTCACCTTATCAAACCACATAAAAATGTTTAAGAAAGACTTTGCAAATTCATGGTATTAAAAAAGTTCTATGTAAAAGCATGATTTGTTACAATAAAAGATATTTCTTTTATCTTTTATCATAAAGATATTTCACGTATCTTTATGACACATATCATAATGTATGATACACGATACCATAATGTATGATATCATATATCATACATGATGCATATATATTTCACATATATATGATATGAAATATATATCATATATATTGTTTTGTTTTTGGCTAACTGTGATAAAAGATATTTCACGTATTTCTTTCGGGACATAGTTACTTTTGAGGGAAAATGACAAACGCTATGTGATATATAAGCTGATCATTACAGTTTTTTTTAATACACAAGAAAATTATATTAAATAATACGTTGCACAAAAAAACTCTAAAGTTTTTACTGTTTTGTTTCCTAGCTCAGGCCGACCTCTTGCATCATTTTATCAGAAGGAATGGTTCAATGACTTGAAGCCATCAACTGCAGAAAAGTTTACTAAGGTTTCAGATGGTAACTAGATCTGGTTAAGCAGCGCTGAACGATTCCATGAAAGCAATGTAAGCAAAGAATCCAAGTTGGAGAAGCTGATGACTTTAATTTTCTTTAAATTTGTTTTTAGGGACCCCTGGGTGGCTCAGTCATTAAGAGGCTGCCTTCGGCTCAGGTCACGATCCCAAGGTCCTGGGATGGAGTCACACATTGGGCTCCCTGCTCAGTGGGAAGCCTGCTTCACTCTCTCCCTCTCCCTCTCCCCTGGCCTCTGTTCTCTTTCTCATTGTCTCTCTGTCAAAGAAATAAAATCTTTAAAAAATAAATAAATAAAATAAATTTGTTTTTAAACATATCAACAAAAGAATATCTGGTTGCATGTGGGCCAATCCCACATTTGACTAACAAAATGAAAACCAACAACAACTAATAATATGCCAGTTCAAAACTTTCTTTGATAAGGTAAACTGTGTAACAAGGAATGACTTTTACTTCATTTATTTTTTAAAAGTCGCCATAAGGGGTGCCTGGGTGGCTCAGCTGGTAAAGCGACTGCTTTCAGATCAGGTCATGATCCTGGCTGGGGTCCTGGCATGGGGTTCCCTGCTCCATGGAGAGCCTCCTTCTCCCTCTGCCTGTTGCTTCCCCTACTTCTGTGCTCGCTCTCGTGCATGCTCTATCTCTCTCTCTCTCTCTCAAATAAATAAATAAATAAATAAAATCTTTAAGAAAAAATGAAATAAAAGTCACAGTAAGATTGGTGGGATATAACAAAAAGCATCATAAATGCAATAATTTTATTTTGACAAAGGGTTGTTGGAGGGATTAACAGAAAATAACTTAAACATTATAGGAAATCTCCAGCATAGACAGAGCTCTGGTACTATAACAATATACTTGTAAAATAGAGCACAGTATGGAAGAAAAAGATTAAGATTTGAAAGAGATGGGGTTCCTGGGTGGCTCAGTGGGTTAAAGCCTCTGCCTTCAGCTCAGGTCATGGTCCCAGGGTCCTGGGATCGAGCCCGGAATCGAGCTTTCTGCTTAGCAGGGAGCCTGTTTGCTCCTCTCTCTTTCCCTGCCTCTCTGCCTACTTGAGATCTTTTTCTGTCAAATAAATCTTAAAAAAAAAAAAAAAAAAAAAGACTTGAAAGAGAGAATTTATAGGCCTTGTCTTATCTTTGAGAAAACAATATCCCACTTCAAATCTCAAAGGATTGTTGGAGTGATCAGATTCATGTGTCCTGAAAAATCATAAAACTATTAAGCCATCTATAAAACTAAAGCATTATTATTAGAAATATTTATTTTTAAGCATTTGGGGTCAACTGAGTCAAAAAACATTTTTTTCAAACCAAGAATATTTTACGTAAACTTCAATATAAAATCCAATTTTAAAAAAGTTGTTGAATCTGAAAGTAGGTTGAAAGTCACTATTGATTAGTCTTCTTTATGTATATCAAGATTCCGGTAAAATTCCAGAGTTCTATAACAGTGTGAAAAATCACTGGTTTAAGTTGTGGTTAGTTTCTCATACTAGTAATAACAGAACACTGGCTCTGGAGAATGTAAAGTAAGTTCAACTTCACTGAACTTTAATCAAGTTTGGAGATTCCTTTATTATAAGACCTCTCAGAGCCTTTAATAAACTGACATACTTTGGAAATCACCTAGATTCTCTAAATAAATAAGAAGTAATTGCCAAATTTGTTTGATCCAGGAATTTCTTTTTTTTTTTTCTTTAAAGATTTTATTTATTTATTTGACAGAGAGAAATCACAAGTAGATGGAGAGGCAGGCAGAGAGAGAGAGAGGGAAGCAGGCTCCCTGCTGAGCAGAGAGCCCGATGTGGGACTTGATCCCAGGACCCTGAGATCATGACCTGAGCCGAAGGCAGCGGCTTAACCCACTGAGCCACCCAGGTGCCCGATCCAGGAATTTCTTATTGTCTTCTTGGAACTACTCAAGAGTCATAGCTTTTGAATTACTATTTCATTGGGACAGTTTGGAAAATTCTCTTAACTACTTAAGGGAAAAGTACTTGTGAATATTGTATTATTAAAAACTTTCTTTTTTTTAAAATTTACCTACTAGAAAGTTTAGTTTGAATCTATAAAAATTCTGTATTAATTTATATCACTGAGAGATTTCCCTTCAAATAATTAACTAAACAAACAAAATACATGAATTATTAGAGTTAGACATAGTTAAGAAAGGGTAGATAAAATTTACATGAACTATATGAACAATGATATTATGCCAGATGAGACTGCCTAAATGTTTGTTACTTAAAATTCCTATGTTTGTTACTCAAATTACTAAATGTTTGTTACTCAAAATTCCTGAAACATAACACCCAAGGTGACGTATTAGGAGGTGGGGCCTTTGGAAGGTAATCAGTTCCTGAGGGCAGAGATCCCCATCGATGGGATTAGTAACCTGAAAAGGTGGCTCTGAAGAGATCTCTCTCCAGATGCCATGTGAGGATTCAAGGATTGAAATCTTCAGCTTGAAGGAATGCCTTCACCCAACTATGCCAGCCCCCTGATCTTGGGACTTCCAGCCTCCAGAACTGTGAGAAATAATTTTGCTTGTTTGTTTTGTTTATAAGCCACCTGTCTGTGGTATTTTGCTACAGCAGCCTGAATGGAATAAGACACCTGAGAAGAAAAATATGAAAACTGCTAAAACACTAATTTCATAAGTGACATAATTCGCTTTACTTTCTCCATCATATCTCAGTCCTGGTACAATCACAATTACATAATCATAAATAAAATGATCTGCTCTTCAAAGTGTGCAAAATGTAAAGGGCAGTCAATGGCTTCTTGAATTCAGTGGAGACTATATATCTAAAGACATACAACAAATGATGGTAACATAAACTAATTAACTAAATGTTAAAACCCTAAAATCCTCAAAATGAAATCTTAATGTCATTTTTACCTTTCAATTTCTTTTTCCTGGGGGTTTGAAATCAACTTCGCTTTGTTATTTTCATCAGTAAGGGCTTTCTGTTCTTCATAGGCTTTTAGTCTTTCTTTTAACATTAAGATCTATTAGAGAGAAACAGTAGTTAAAATATGAAATAAAATATCTGTCTCTATTATACGTGACCACAGAAAAATTTTAGCTGTGAAACGAACATGCCAGATTTTCAACTGTAATGGGAAAAAACGTCAAATTTTGGGGCAATTAGGTTTGCACAGTCCCATAAATGAGTAACTAAGGGAGATGAGCATAAAATGTAAAGAGTAGACATACCTCTTCCTTCTGTTCATTACAGATCTTTACATACTGAGTTATATGATTGTCCAAGTTAAGAACATTGCTCTTCAACTGTTAAAAGATAGAAATTATGATTGCATATATAAAGAGATAATAATCACATAACTATATATATATAAGAAAAATGACATATTCTCATTAATTCAGTTCTATGAATTCAGAATTTGTGACAATTAGTCATGTGACATTCACGATCAATTACACTCATGTTCAAAATCTATGACAAGAGGATATACTGAGCACATTTATAAAATAAATGAAATTATAAAGAAATTGTCTTACTATCTGAGAAAAGGTGTAAGAACTTACGGAGCATTCTTCACATTATAATTAAAGTTGTCCACTTTCTTTTTCCTCTGACTTCTAAGAAATTTAGAGATAATTTTAAGTTTCAACAATTTCTAAGCTCAACTAGTTTTTAATGCGTTATTATATTTTATTCTTTTTATAATTGTATGGGCTTCTTGGCAGCTATGGAATAGCGGAAAGAACATTAAACAGAAGTTCAAATACTTGATTTCGAGGCCCTGTTCACTTCTCATTTAACTGATTTAGAATTTGGTTCTTAAAATTCTGAGCATAGGATTCCTCAACTCTAAAGTAGAGCGTTCCGCAATGGGTTGCTGTAAGGATTACATGAAAAACATATGAAAAGCTTTGCATGCCCATAGAGTATATCCTTTTCCAGTTAATTATACATAGTATATGAACATCTTTCTAAGAAAGACAATAACCTGCTCAGCTTCATATGGTGGGAGTAACAGAGGGGTAAGCAGCAGAAGTCATCACACCACTTAAACTCTACATTTTTTCTGACCCTAAGATCCTGTGATTTTAAAAATATATCACCATTGACTTACATTTTCTTAATCACCCCAAATTACTGGCAAAAATACTGACCCAACCAGTCATTATTACATTGTTAGAGCTATAAAGAGATTTGTTATATCAATATCATGAATTATTTTAAAAGGGCTATTTACTTTACAAACTAAGGCAGATACATCTATTTTACAGATGAAGTTACTGAGGCTTGGAGAGATTACCTAACATGTCCAAAGTTTTCACATAGAAAGGGTTGGTGCTTAGTTAAAGCAGACAACATCATCCTTGGCTGTAACAAATGTGTTAAAGCCCTGACCAGTTATTCCAGGGTGCCACCAAAATATCACCTGCCATGACATAAAGCACCCTGGTTCTCAAAAGATAAATAATAGTATCTATTATATATGTAAGCAAAATGCTTAATGGTTTAATTGTCCAAGTTAATGTTCAATTAACCAAGCTAATAAAGACATTTCTAAACTTGTTCGCTAATTCATTAGTAAAAATAAAACTCTAATTAATATTTTTTTAGAGTTATAAAAATAATATACATCCAATGCCCTTACAACAAAGGCAGACTAAACAAACTTACAGAAGATTTAATGTCCTTTGCACGGTTAGCATACTTAAGAGTGTTATATGTGTCATCGTAGAATACAGAGGAAGGACTAACAGCAGCTATCATTATAGTTTGACAGTTTCCTCCAAGAGAATCCTTTAACAAGCGAGTGAGCTTACTATTTCTGTAAGGAATATGCTGATTCTTTCTCTGAAAGAGCAAAAAAAGATTTCTTATGTCATTTTCCACATTTAAGTGCAAACCTGCTATCACTTCACTCTAGAATTTAAGCACTGCCCAACTCTGCGTAGACTTACAATATAATTGGTGATTGAAATGATGATAATGAATCTTATAAAACTACTGAGTGAAACATAAAACAAGTATCCTACTTAAAAGTTATATTCCCATCTAAATAAATATAAACTTTAGTTAATAAAAAATCAATATTGGTTCATCAGTTGTGGTAAGTATACCATATAAATGTGAGATATTAACAACTGGGAAAACTGAGTGGGGTATATTTAACAAAATCTTTCCATATTAACTTTTATCAGAAATATAATGTTCATATAAAAATACTCCACTCATTTTTTAAAAAGAAATCAAAATACAAAAGTAATGTATGCCCTATTCGAATCTACCTTAGGAATAATAGGAATTCTGCATGGCAAAGCTGTTTCTCTCATAAATAATTAGCTAATATGGATATGAAGTAAATTAAAATTATATACAATCTTACAGAGAATTCAACTGAAAGGACAAAACAGTTCTAAGAAAACTTAATATTTCTAGGTTTTCCTTTACTTAAAAGACACAGCTCTGATTTTAAAGTAAAAAACAATTTCCAAAAAGCACAACTTCCATAAAAATAGAATATTATAATGTTAAGCTAAAAGCAATCTTATGTTATTCAGTGTAAATCTTTCACATTATAGAAGAGAAAAATGGAAGCTAAACAAAAAGTGAAATGACTATTTCAGGTAACATGGCTGATAACTCAGAGCTAGAAATAGGCCCTAGGTATCCTAGCTCCTGGTAGTACTATACTTTCCATCCTAACAGTGTTTTCCAGTGTGCAATGAGCACTGCTGGTGTTAACTTAAAATGATTTCACATATACAAGACATGTATTAAACATGGACTTATAAATGACTCAATAGGAGTTAATTATTAAAAATCGGGATGCCGTGGGGCGCCTGGGTGGCTCAGTGGGTTAAAGCCTCTGCCTTCAGCTCAGGTCATGATCCCAGGGTCCTGAGATCGAGCCCCGCATGGGACTCTCTGCTCAGCAGGGAGTCTGCTTCCTCCTCTCTCTCTGCCTGCCTCTCTGCCTACTTGTTATCTCTATCAAATAAATAAATAAAAAATCTTTAAAAAAAAATCGGGGGGCGCCTGGGTGGCTCAGTGGGTTAAAGCCTCTGCCTTCCGCTCAGGTCATGGTCTTGGGGTCCTGGGATCAAGCCCCGCATCGGGCTCTTTGCTCAGCAGGGAGTCTGCTTCCTCCTCTCTCTGCCTGCCTCTCTGACTATTTGTGATCTCTGTCAAATAAATAAATAAAATATTAAAAAAAAAAATCGGGGTGCCTGGGTGGCTCAATGGGTTAAAGGCTCTGCCTTAGGCTCAGGTCATGATCCCAGGGTCCCGAGATCGAGCCCCGCATGGGACTCTCTGCTCAGCAGGGAGCCTGCTTCTCTCCTCTCTCTCTGCCTGCCTCTCTGTCTACTTGTGATCTCTATCTGTCAAATAAATAAATACAATCTTAAAAAAAAAAATTAAGTTGGTATGGAAAAAATTCTATAAATGGCTTAAGTTTAGAAAACCAGTCTCTATACCATACTGTCCACTTAGATGTTTGAGATTTTAACCTAGAATATGAAAGACATCTTGCTTTTGTAATCTTTATGTGATTTCAGGAACTTGCCTTTTGCCTCTTTAAAAAGACTTTCCAAATCATTTTAATATACTTTTATTAATTCAAAATACAACATTTTCCTAGCACTTGTTGACCTCTATTTTCCTAAATATAGGGATTTCTTAAAGCTTGAATGTGGCTTGAACTTAAATCAATGATCGCATTTTAATTAAAAGAAAAAAAAAGGAAGTCATTTTTACCAATACAAAAGTTATCAAATATGCTGTGTTCTAGTAAGCACTCTGGCATAGAGTAGATATAAAATATTTTTAAATACCCCAAAGGTGTCTCATATACATTACCCTATAAGGTGATTTAACTATATTTTATATCTTAAGACCCTCTTCCTAAGAAAAATCAAAACACTTACTATTTAACCCAAATTTATAGTATATAAAATACTAATCAAAACAAAATTTAGTTTTCTTAAAATATAGTTTTTGTAGTCATCCCAATTCAATTATGCTTGTTGTGTAGTGATCACTAAATGGCCACTTTAATAATCAGATTTAACATAAGTTATGAGAAAGTACCATAAAATCTATCAATATGATATTCAATATGTTTCTTTCAACAAATTGTGATTATAAAACTGGAAATTAAAACCAAACCAAACATAGTTTTTTTTGATATAATAGGCTTCCTATAGTCTTTGCTTTGGAACACAAATATTACTAATACATTCTTGAAATTTGATTTATAACAGACCTTTGAAGCAAAATTATTTTAAGTAGTATCTTCCTAGGAATTACACATATTTCAATTATTTCAAAATACTTAAAATAAATAAACATATTGTACCTACCTTTGTGTCTGCTAAGGCATTGATAACATTCCCAAGAGCTAAGAGTGATCGATTAATATTTGTGCCTTCTATAAATCGGGTTCCTTTAGCAGTGGTAGTACTGGCTCTCTCAGATCCTGCCAGGTCAATGAGTGACATCTTGGCAATTCGTACATTTTGACTGATACTTGCTGTTTTGTCTTGTTGCCGCAAATAAATCTTTTTGAAATTATAGAAGAATAGGAAAAATGAGGATACGATTTAAGAAAATTAAAAGGGAACATGTACTTTATTTTTAAAAGAATATGATATCAAAATTATTCTCATTTTAAAAACAAACTGAACAAGTTTAATAATCTGATTGATATCCAAGAATATCTGAAATAATTATGGAAGTTGAAAAAAACTTGGAAGATGAAAAGATTTCCTATATGTGTACCAAACGGCAAATAACTTCTGATCTGATAGAGGCTCAAAACAACTGCCATTTGTGTTCTGGTAACCCCTGAGCCAGATCACAGACTTATTGGAGGGTGGTGGTAGGGGCACAGGTAGTTTAGAAATAATGTTCCTAACCAAAAACTAAAGGCAGTGATCAGAAAGCTTTGCATGTCTCCAGAAACTGCTCCTAAAGGAAAGCTGAATTTGAATGTTGACCCAAATTGAAGATTAAGTGTATTCTAATTCCCAAAAGTATTGTATGTCACTATAATTAAGAAAATGTCTCATATAAAAAATTAGTAAAATATACTTCTCATTTTTAGTCCATTAGAGTAAAGCATCATTTATTGAATGCTACTTTGTAGTTCAACTGAAATAAATTAAGTGGCAAACTTAAAAGAAATTGGTTAAGATTATTCCATTATAAAGATCTTTGTTAGTATTTCTTATAGGGCAGGGTCTAATGCATTCTGGGGAAATTTCAGTGTCACAGATAAACATTTCTCTTATGGCTACTGATAAATGAAGAGTCAGTGGAAAAAACAGAAAGGATTAATAAAGTTTTATGGACTGGTGACTTTCTGAATGACTTGACTGCCTCAGATATGAATTCTTTCTACTATATCAATTTCTTACTGTAAGTTGCTTTACACGAGTATAATACAGAATGAAACTATAAAATAATTTGGATTTTAACAGGACTAGAAAACAAAGAAAATAATAGCTACTAACATATGCTTTAACACTTTCTGGAATTGTATTTCTAAAAGAAATACAATGTCAATGCAATCAATGTCCTTAAAGAATGCAACTACTTGCAAGGTCCTTATGATGAAATTTTTAAAAAAGTGAATCAGAATCTCTTGCTTCTATAAATCTATACCCAAAAAGAGAAGATTTGTTCTGAATATAACGTCTTTAGGAAAGATTAAATATTTTCACTTCTAAAAACATAAGGGAAAACACCCTTTAATGCTACCACCTTATTATGCTGTATCTTCACACAGTAAAAATTTATACTTCTGATTTATATATCCTCAATTCTGAATATTCTTGATAAAATCTTCTCAAAGCTCCAAAATAAAGGATATGCTGAGGAAGAAGTCCACAGCTGAAAGGATTTTCTCTGCATATATGAAAATTAACCCACATGAATTTGCCTTTATTTTAAATTCAATTTTAAGAGCAATAGTTTAATGGTCTGTTACCTGGAAAACAGCATGAGAACGAGAAGATGTGGCATTCATATCAGTGGGATGTTGTGTCCTGTTCTTGTTTCCACTATCCAATAACTGTAAAATCTCCTCTGAGGATTTGGGCTAGAGAAGTTTAAGTGAAAAAAAAAAAAAACCCCACATAAAAATAGCCATCTACCTTTAAAATCTTTAGTAAATTCTCAACAAGAAAAAAAGACTTTTAAAGATAAAATTAAAGGTAAAAATGCATTCTACAAATTGCATCCCATTAAGTATTTCCTATATAGAACTAAGCAAATGATATACAGTTGACCTTTGAACAATGGTACTGACAGAATGTCAGGGCACTGACAGAACTTTCCCCTTCAGGCAATTAAGAATTCACATGGAACTTTATGACTTTCCAAAGGTTTTGCTAATAACCTACTGTTGACTTCAAGCCTTACTGATTATATGACTAATTAATTAATACATATTTTGTATAGTACACATATTATATACTGTATTCTAACAATAAATGAAGCTAGAGAAAAGGAAATTGTATGAAGAAAATTATAAGAAAGAGAAAATACATTTACAGTGCTGTACTGTATTTTATTATGTTCAGTTAGCCACTGTATAGTGTACTGTATTTATAAAAATAAATCTGCATATGAGTGGACCTGTTCATCTCAAACCCATGTTGTTTAAGGATCAATGTTACTTTGTCTGGTGTTATATAAGAAATAAAATATAGAATCTTATCTTTTGGAGGAGATAAAATATACATGTATTAAGCAGAATACAGAGTATTAAATTTGCAAGAAGATTTTTAAAAGAAAAGCTCATTTAGAGTGACTGGGTGGCTTAGTCAATTAAGCGTCAGACTCTTGATTTTGGCTCAGGTCATAATCTCAGGGTTGTGAGACTGAGCCCCGCACTAGGCTCCGTGCTGGGTGTGGAGCCTGCTTCAGATTCTCCTTCTCCTTCTGCCCCTCCCCTGGAGCTCTCACCCTCACTAAAAAAAGAAAAAAGCCCCCAACCCCCTTACCCAAAAACAACAAAAAGAAAGGCTCATTCAACTATTTGAAAGGAAAGCAAAATAATATTGAAGGTATATTCTGATTCTTTTAACTCTGCACTTTATTACTTTTCTTCTTTCTTGAACACAACAGAAAATGAATAAATGGCTAAATAACCACACTTGTTATTACAATAAGGAAAAAAAATTTATAAACATACCTGATGTAAAGTCAACCCCTGAACGACTACCCCCTTCTGGGCATCTTCCCGAACAGCAAGTGGCCCTGAATTTACTAAGAGGTCACGAATCTGTTCATTATATACCTTAAGGAAAAACAAAACAAAAAACTGCTTTAGCACTGAGGTTGAAATAATAGTGACAACATCACACGTGTTGCTGATTTAAGGTTGCATTAGAATTACATCTTAAACCTAAGCAGCAACTTATTTGCACCATCTCACCCCTTCTATCTCATGTTGCCATTAATTTCCTACCATTTGAGAAAACAGAAGAGTTTAATTACCTAAGTTTGCAACTGAAATTTAAAGGTAGAGTCATTACACCCTCTCTCCATAATTCCTAACTTGACGATTATGGTGAAATAGAAATAAGACAGCTTGAATTGCCTTCTCCTATTTTCTAGAAATATATTGGGACACATGGTCTTGGGAAATTCCAGTAAGTTATATGGAGGTGGCATGGTTCTCACTGAAGATAGTTTATTATTTCATGATGTCCCAATAGCCGAAACTTTTTAAATTTTAGAACTTGAAGAGTTAAAACCCATACTCAAGGATCGACAGTATTTATTTCATTTATCCTTTAATCACATTAAATCTAATATGCAATTCTTAATAAGTCCTATAACAGGACCCTCCCCCACCACTTTCTTAGGAACTAAGGCCCTAGGAGGTTAAGTAATTTGGCCATGGTCACAAAAGTAACAGCAGAGTAGGGATGGGAGTCCTGATTTCCTCACTCTATTACATGGCACTAAAAACACATCTGTATTGTAGGTCTTTGGTAATTTTTTTTCCTAGTAATTTCTGTAAAGCAATTTCTTTTTTAGTAATTTTTCAGCAACTCTTTTTTAGTAATTTCTATAAACAATGCATAGAAATAGTACTATTGATCTGATTTGATGATTTTATTAAAGGTACTTAATTTTCTACTTGCCAACCAAATGACAACTGATAAGATTTAAAAAAGCATACAGTTTTAGGCTTTAAGAATTATTTCGTGTAAGTTATACACGTGTGTAGTTATGTTCTAATAGATAGCCTGTAAGTGTAAGGCTATCTTGTCAGGCTATCGTGTAAGTTATGTTCTAATAAATAGCCTGTAGTGATACTTCATTGCTGGTAAGATTTTCTACTGAATGATAACCATTTTTAAATGTAAGATTTAAAATATAAGAAACTTTTAAAAGTAGTAAAATATGAAGATACAATTTTTTGTTATTTTCTTGAAAAGCAGTAGTTACTTTTCAAATACTTCTCCTTACCCATTTCAATCATACAAAATACAAAATTAGAACAACCATTCTCAAGCCAGTCTACAAATCAGAATCACCTGGGAACTTTTAAAAAACACAGATACATCAGTCACAATCCAGACCTGTTAAATTAAAATGTCCAAGGGTTGAGGCCTCGGCATGTCTATTTTTAAAAAGCTCCATAGCCAACTCTTGTGCACAGCCCAAGTGGAAAATGATGAGATTAGACATTGCCTAACCATTAATAAAATGAAGGCAGATTAAAAGAAAGAAAAAACAATTAAACACATTATAAAAATGACCAACCTTCAAAATTCGCCCAGTTATAAAAGGATATAAGGAGAAACTAAAGAATAGTGCCATATTCTTTACCCAATTAAGTTCAAAGCAATTTTTTTCAGTACTTAACTATAGAAAATGAGTTTTATTTCTCTTTTATTTCCAAGTTCTGTACACAAGAAAATTTTTAGCAACATACACACCTTAATCAATTTTTGAAATGTGAAGAAGCTTTCTCAGTAGGAACCAAACTATAAAGTTGTCAACAAGAGAGCTGGGACTACCAGAAATTTTTTCTCTGCTACCACAAATAGGCAGTAAAATCATGGATTTGTTTCTTTACTGGTATCTGAAACACTATCTGAATATAAAGTTGGTGTGCCTATCTCCTAGTTATGATTTTTCAAATGTCACCTATTACTAAGTGAGCAGAAGTCCTCAAAGAATGAGGACACAAGAGACGGCATGAAGAAGCCTTGACGGGCCAAATCCAGCATAATTTGAGCATATAAATAAATAGGGAAAAGGATTATAAGCTACTAAATAATGTTAAGAACCTATGAATCCACACTGATATAATAAAGGAAAGGAAAGTTCTTCCATACAGTAGAAAGCCAAGGAATAAATGTAGATGAACTGATGGAATTTAAATATCACTATTATCTACCATCATAATAATAATAGATTTAGGCATGAATCAACAATGGATGTCAATAGTAACAGATGAAAATTTGAGGAATAAGGGGGTAAAGTAGTATCTTTATAGTTTCTGCACTAACTCTGCCAAAACCAACATAATGGAACAGATCAAAGTTAACACAGCCAGTAATCAGACTAACTAACTATACCAGCCTCCTGATATGATACTATAAGAACTCAACATTACTTCCATTGTGTTTCTGCATGTGCATAACCTATTGACTAACTAACCAAATTAGGGTTTTTATGACAGTGACATAAAATACAGAAAAAAATCCAATTGAGACTAAAGAGAAATAACAATTGAATGCAATTTATGATCTTAGATTTTCTTTTTCAATAAAGGGCATCATCAGAGTAATTGGCATAATCTTATTAAGATTTATAGATTAGGTAATGGTGTTCTATCATTGTTAATTTCCTGATTTGGATACTATTCAGTGGTTATTTAAGAAAATATCCTGTTGTAACTTAAACAGTTCAGAAGAAAGAAATACACATATATAGAGGGAGAAGCAAAGGTAGTAAGATGTTAACATATGAGTCTGGGTGAAGGGTATCTGGAAGTTCTTTTTGCTAATTTTACTAATCAGAAATTAGGCCAAAACAAAATACTCAACAAAAAAAGAATAAGATGTGCAACAAATACCTAAGAGCAGGAATTTTAATGATTTTACATATTCATAAGAAAATTCTTAATGACTGAGAAGTTTGAATGGGCCATGGAAATTCTTTTTTTAAAAAATTACTTATTTATTTATTTGACACACACAGAGAGAGATCACAAATAGGCAGAAGTAGGCAGAGAGAGAGGGAGAAGCAGGCTCCCTGCTGAGCAGAGCCTGATGTGGGGCTTGAGCCCAGGACCCTGGGATCGGGACCTGAGCTGAAGGCAGAGGCTTAACCCAGAGCCACCTAGGCGCCCCGGAACTTCTTAATGGTTTCTCAACTATTGACTAACCTAAAGAACGGTTCTGTCAACTTACCTCCAGATAAGAAACTGCAGTACTACATACTTTTTCTTCTTTAATTTCATCCATGGATCTATAAAGGTCTAACATTGTTAGATACATTACTCCAGGTTCAGCAGCTGATCCTAGCATCGTGTGGGTCTTCCCAGCTCCAGTAGCACCATATGCAAGCACTGAGTTTTTATAAAAAGGGATCAAAGTTCTTTATTATGATATACAACATTACTATATCTACGGTCTAGTGGATAGTTCCATCTGAATATTCTGAACATAACTTTAAACTCAAGAGATCCAAAATTAACGTAGAGTCTTATCCTTAAAACCTGGGAATTTTAGCACAAATCCACTCTTCTCCTATATTCTGTATTCTGGTTAACAGTACTATCCTCCCCTCTGTTCCCTCCCTCTCCTCCACACCAATTGTTCAAATTTTGATTCATCAGTTACCAGTTTCCTTATCTCGTCTCAATCTTCTTTAATCCATCTATCAGAATTTTGTAGTTTTTCTTTTTATGAAAACAAAATCTGAATATGTTAAATCTTAATTGTTCAACAGTCCTACATGAGAAAGTTTGTATTCTTTGCCTTGGAATATTATTAGGCACTCCCTCCAGCCTATTTGTTCCTTGCAGTCGTCTAGGGATGCTAGATTTGTGAGGTTCTCTGTATGTGCTGTTTCTTTCTTATGCCACTGCCTTTCCACTGAAGACTTCCTCTACTTGATCCAGCTGGAATACTTAAACCTGCTCTAAATATTCAGCATAAATGTTACTTTTCCATGTCTTCTCTGTCACAGGCAGAAACATCTACTCCCTCATTTGAGCCCTCAGTATATGCTATATATACTTCTAACATGTATCACACTATATTTCCAACTGTGAGCTCCACTAAGGCTGAAGCTGTGTATCCTTCAGCTAGCAAATCACCGGCACAAAGCAGATACAAACTACAAGTTTGCTGAATAATGAATTCCAATAGAAGTCATTTATAAAATTTCCTTATGAAATTTGTGTTTTAGGCAAATTAGTTTGTTTCCATGATTCTCTCCAGTATAACATAAAAGTGATATGTTCTTCAAACACAAAACGAAACAAAAAGCTACTCTGAATTACTTATGGCAAATACTTGACACAATATAAAACCATTAAGTTCTCATATTATTACAGGTAAAACTATTTTTATAAGTTAAATCGCTCTGTTAAACCAAATATTAACTACTAAAATACTTTTCAGTGGAATCAATTAAACTGACATATTTCATTCTTTTCATTTTATACAAGCTAGTAGTACAATAAGAAGTCTTAAGACAGCTAGATAGTAATACAAAATAAAGCCAAGAAGGAAACAGATTCAGTATTAGTTTGGTGGAGATTTTTTTCATTTGGAGTCAAGAAAAATTTAAATCTCTGTAAATAGTATGGAGTTTCATGAATGAGGAAAAGAATACAAACTTAAAAATGAGAATCATAGCAATTCTAATCAATAAACCACATTCTATTCTTATTTGACCAAGAGGGTAAGTCTTCTGTAATAAAACTGAATGAGTCAGTGAAAGACAGTGAAACATGTTACAATTTTAGGGTCATCTTAAAGAAAACGTTGTAAATGGTGGTAATTACAAAAATAAGATATAAATTATGGTCTTAGCTACCTTTTAAGTATTGAATTAACTGGCCTTTGGATCTTCTTCTAGGAAATCAACATGGCCATTTTGAAAGGCAAATTACTATAGATCTATCCAGAGCACCAGAGATGCTTTCTGGGCTAAAGATATACTAAAATAACATATGATACTCAATTAACATGGGCTTTTAGCTTTTTTTCCAAGGTACTATTAAAAAAAAAAAAAATCATTCTGTAAAGAAACTTGCAGTGTTCAGAAATGTCCAACTTTTCCCCAGGGATTGATAGCTGTATAGGTAAGCGAGGGAATATTAGTGAATACAAATTGTGAGAAATCTGGTTGAAATACCCATGTGGTTTAATAACATAGGAAAATTAAAAAGATAACTGTCTATCAGGATCATAAAAAGACTTTGGAAGAGAATGTTTCACAAATTATATGTTACATATGAAGCCTAATTTTCAAAGAAAGTCTATATTTACAGTGAAATTCTATTTAACGTTATAATTTTTAGCAAATAAGCACCTTAAAATTGATCATGTTTAGAATGGGCAAAGTAGATGTCCATTCTAATGTAAAACTGAAATCAGATGGAAAAATTAAACTCTGACTGAAACAATTACCTGTGCAATTATATCCATTCAAAAAACTACGAAGAATTGGCTTAGTAGTATGTTCAAAAACTTCCAATTGAGTTGAAGTTTCATCGAAAACTGCATCAAATACAAACTTGAGATCCTTATTTTGTCTTTTTGTAATATCTCGATTTGCAGTTTTCTTTCCGTGGAAAAAACTAATTTCTTCTTGTTTGGGGTCAAAAACTAGGATATGCTTATCTACAACATGGACCACTTTATGGAATCCAGCTGCCTTTTCTTTTGTGTTTTCTGGACGCACACGAACAACTACTTTCATATGGTGACACAGGTCTTCCTCAGTGACAGACATTGTTGATTATCTTTCTTCCCCTGTTTGTATGAATGCCTGAATATTTCTCTGCAATTAAAAAGGAAAGTAAAGTATTAATATAAGTTCTATTGTATATAATACGACTGGCATATAGTGTTCATTAAAAAAAAAAAAGTACTAATTCTATTCCATTCCTATTAATTCTATTCCACTTACCTGGAAATAAATAAATAGATGCATTTATATATTTCTAAGGTTTTTATTTATTTGACAGAGAGAGAGGGAGAGAGAGAGAGAGAGAGAGAGAACACAAACAGGGGGAGTGGGAGAGGGAGAAGCAGGTTTCCTGCCAAGCAGGAAGCCAGACATAGGACTCGATCCTAGGACCCTGGGATCATGACCTGAGCCAAAGGCAGATGCTTAACGACTGAGCCACACAGGCACCCTGGAAATATATTTAAATGTATACACATAGACACACATAATTCACTCCTTGGTTCAAAACCTTCCAATGGTTATTTTATTCAGATAACAAGCTGAAGTTTTCTAAACAGTCTCCATTTTCACCTCATGGTTTATGATCTTTGCTCTCTCCATTCCAACTAACCCACCAAGCACTCTTTCTACCAACCACTCTCTCCATTGCAACGTGCTTCCTTCAATACCTGCGTGACTCTTACTTCTTTCAAGTCCTTGCTCAAATGTTGCTGCCAATCTAATCCCTAATTATCCTTATACTGCTCTATTGTTTACCAAAGTACCATCTTCAAATAATATATACTTCTTACTTATTTCTTGTGTTCTCTATTCCTGTTAAACTATATACTCTTTAAGGACATGGATATTTTTTAAAATCTGTTTTGCTTATTGATGTTTTTCCAGAGCCTAAAACAGTGCCCAGCACAAGGTAGACTGTATAAATATTTGATGAATAAATAAATTAGAAAATCTAAAAGGTTTTAAATTTTTTTTCTTAGTTAAAACTTTTAGATTCTCAATTAATTTCTGGAGAGCTGTGGTTTCCAAACTATTGATCTTTGTTTATCTTTACTTTTTATTTTTATGTGAAGAAATCTGAGCATCAGATCATAATTTTTATTTTTATTTTTTATAAGATTTTTATTTATTTATTTGACAGACAGAGATCACAAGTAGGCAGAGAGGCAGGCAGAGAGAGAGAGGGGGAAGCAGGTTCCCCGCCAAGCAGAGAGCCTGATGCCAGGCTCCATCCCAGGACCCTGAGATCATGACCTAAGCCAAAGGCAGAGGCTTTAACCCACTGAGCCACCCAGGCACCCCAGATCATAATTTTTAAACCTAGTATCATTGATGTACCCTGGACTTACATCATTACAGAGCAGATAGGGATCTCTGAATACACCATGGTGTATATGCCATCTTTATCAACTTCATACCTGGGCTAAATGCATTCTTGGAACTATTTTTAACCCTATGGGTTTGTGAGATACATGTAGAGATGAGCCTAGGTATATCAATTTCTACTGCCAAGAGACTTGCAGCCAAGATCACTTTTACTGAAAACAGTTCATGAGCCAAGTTTCTCTCTTTATTACCTTGGTGATTCTGAAAGATCTTTTGCTGTTCATTACCATAAGCGAAACTAATATAATGCTGAAACTCTCACAAAAGCAAAAGCTAGATTTTTGGGTAGCCTTGCTGTGACTATATAGTTTACCTATGGTGTTTGAAACAAAGTAGAAGCCCAGGGTCTGACTTCTGACTTATACTTTAGGTGAAGAGATATACCAGGGTCTTGTGTTTGTGTGTGATTTTTTTTGTTCTGTTTTGTTTTGTGATATAATCTGATCATTCTCATTGCTGTGTAAATAACGTACTGTAAGAATGGAGACTAATTAGAACACTGAAGTAGTACAGATAGGAGATATTTTCGACTCAGACCATGGTGGTAGTCAGATTCGGGAAATACTCTGAAGGTAAAGATAATAGATTCTCCTGATAGATATGGACTATGAGAGAAAGATAGGATTCAAGAACAACTCCAAAGTTCTTGATCTGAGTGTTGGAAATCTAGACTTCTTAAATTTGAGAATTTTAATAGACGTCCAGGTGGAAATGTCAAGGCAGTTGAAACCCAAGTTAAAAAAGTAAAGTCAGTTCTCAGAGTCTTAATGCTTCAGATGGCATTAAGATTTTGGGGGAATCTTTAAATCAAGGAGAATAGGTTGATCAATTATGTTAAATACTACTAACAGGTAAAGTACAGACTAAGAAGTAACCATGGGATTTAGTAACAAAGAAGTCAACGGGAAGAACAGTTTTGGGGGAATGGTGGTACAAAAACCTGAATGAGAGAAGACTCTGAATACAGGAGATACTACTGCAAAAGTAAGCAAAGGAATGGTATGGTGGAGGCGGAAGAAAGGTTAAAAAAAGACATTTTGTTTTTTAATTTTTAAAAAAAAATTTTTTAAAGATTTTATTTATTTGACATAGAACGAGAGATCACAAGTAGATAGAGAGGCAGGTAGACAGAGAGGGGGAAGCAGGCTCCCTGCTGAGCAGAGAGCCCAGTCCGGGGCTCGATCCCAGGACCCTGAGATCACTGAGCCACCCAGGTGCCCCCATTTTGTTTTTTTTAAATGGGATAAATAACAACAATAATGAAGCTAAAATATGTCATAAAACCATACACTTTTGGGAAGAATTCAAATAAAGCCAAAGTAATCTAAAAGCAGGAGACACTGGACATGGCACTCCTTTTTTAGACTCTGTCCTCCAAAAATAGAACACTGAAGAAGGAAGGATGGTTACTTGGACTCTAACAGTCAAGTACCAGATGAATTACTACTCTGCTCTTCTTCATTCTTGAGCTTCTATGTTTCACAAAGCACTTATACCTCCCTTCTATGACCTTAGACGACTTCCTTAACCTCACTGAATCCCAGTTTCTTATTTGTATAAAAGAAACCTCAAAGCACTGTGAAGGCTAAAAGCGAAAAAAAGTATTAAGTGTATCAAGGCATTCAATGAATGCCTATCTACCCTCTTCCCTATCTACCTCCATTCCTGTTTCTTCTTGCCAAAGACGCTGATTCATCTTTTCAGTGTTTCCCAACGGGCTCATGATGGCACTTTAGGTAGGATAATTCTTCTTTGTTTGGAACTGTTACATGTATTAGAAGATGTTTAGCATTTATGACCTCTATTATAGGTTGGTAGCATCCCATATTCCTTGTTATACCAAAAACTGATCTCCAAACACACGACTAAAAGCTCTTAGGAATATTGAGCAATGCTTTGACCTCAAATGATAGACTTTTCACACCCCAATGATAGATAAAATACACACAAATGAAATAGATAAACAAGTATAAGAGGACTTCAGGTGATTATTTTGAAATAGACCTTAGAATCTAAAGATTAGATGGGATCGCTTGTTAATTAAGTAATTGATTCAATATGCAAACTATTAGATGTTAGAGCCAGCTACCTTAGGTTAAAATCCCAGTTCTAGTACTTACTGACTGTGTTAGAAAGTTACTTAACCTCCTTTTGGCTCAATTTCATCATCTGTAAAGTGGGACTAATAATAATACCTACCTCACAGAGCTGTGGTGGGAACTTAGAACGCTGCTTGGCACACAATATGCACTTAGTGTTTGCCACGATTATTATTATTATATACAATGCAGTGAGGCAAAGAGGTATTAATAAAATAATGACACAATTATGTAAAGGTGTAACTGTGACAGGAGCTGGTAAGGTAAAGGCTAATAGTCTTACATAAGACTATCATGGCGGGGAACTTAGAGGAAGTGACAGGAGTTGAGAGCTGAAGGATGGTTATTATTAACTATGATAAAAAAGCATTTCAGGGTGGGAAATCAGTTATATATCCAATAAATATTTATTGAGTGCCTTCTATGAGGTAAGAATTTTTCTGGATCCCAGAATAGAGGGCAAGAGTATACATGGGGATTCCTATTTTAGATGGGGCAGTTGAGAAAAGCTTGTCTAGCTGAGTGACTTTCTACAGAAACTGAAAAACTCTCTGCAACAAGAGTATTTCAGGCAGCAAGTCCAAAGGCCTGTGGTAAGAAACAGCTTGTGCAGAGGACATAACAGGCTGCATGGTCAATTTGCTTAAACCTCATTTCTTTTAGCTGTTTAGTTTTAGCTAATTGCAATTTTACCTACAGCATCTAAAGAGATGCTCAATTTAGCTCAGTCTTCTTTAAAACATTTTTCTTTTTAAAGTAATCTCTACACTCAATTTAGGGATTGAACTCATGACCTTGAGATCAAGAATTGCAACCTCTACTCACAGAGTCATCCAGGTGTCCCAAGCTTTGCTGCATCCTCATGCAGCTGGACAGAATAAAAGGGAAAGGAGAAGTTGCATTGAGAAGATATAATTAGATAAGAGTGAGGCCAGATTTGAAAGATCATGAATACAAGGCCATCAAGTTTAGGTTTTATTTTGAAGTTTATTGGGAATTGCTGAAGGTATTTTAGAAGGCAATAGGTCTCACTCAAGGAATACTTCAAGGAGAAATACTGACAATGATATAAAGGAATTTAAGTAGTATAATCTCAAATACAACTTTGTTTTACAACTTGTTACAAATTTTAAGAAAGACATCCATCTTAATTTTTAAAGTACCACACATATCTGGACTTTTTCAAAACAAATGCCTGAAAATAATTTTCTTAATAAAAATACCTAAGGTCAACAGGATCACCAAACTGTGAAAAATTAGTCTATCTTCAAATATACTAATGTCTTCAGGGATTAATGAAGTTTTCCCTACATCAATACATAATGCCAGTTTTCTTTCCTAACATGGACAAGTGAAAGAGTGGACATCTATCTGATGCTGAATAAGGCACACAGGAGGTAAATTCTTCTTCTTCTTCTTTTTTAAAGATTCTATTTATTTATTTGACAGAGACACAGCGAGAGAGGAAACACAAGCAGGAGTTGGCGGGGAGCAGCTAAAGTGAGAAGCATGTGCCCCATTTGAGCAGGGAATCTGATGGGGGCTCAATCCCAGTATGCTGAGATCATGACATGAGCTAAAGACAGACTCCAAATAACTGAGCCACCCAGGCGCCCCAGAAAATAAATTCTTTGACCCTGTTTACTAGGAAGGAGCAAAAGAAAAGCCTAAATATTGTTACCTGTGTAATAATGTGTTGATTCAAAAATTCCTTTCAGGAGCACCTGGTTGGCTTAGTGGGTAGAGCATATGACTTTTGATCTCAGGGTTGTAACTTTGAGCACAACAATGGGTGTAGAGATTAGTTAAAAATAAAATTAAAAAAAAAATTCTGGGGGTGCCTGGGTAGCTCAGTCATTTGGCATCTGTCTTCAGCTCAGGTCATGATCCCAGGGTTCTGGGGTCAAGCCCCACGTCTCGCTCCCTGATTAGTGGAAAGTCTGCTTCATTCTTTCCCACTCCCCGAGATTTTGTTTTCTCTTTTTGCTGTGTCTCTTTCTCTGTCAACTAAATTACTAAAATCTTTAAAAAAAATTCTGTTCAGATGACTGTTCAGAAGATAGTATCACAGCCTCTGACCAATTTTGTCATATCTATTCCTAATTGTATTTCTTTAATAGTAAGCTGGTAGGATTTCGTTGGTGGGACTAAAACATTAAAGATGGAACACTTCCTACACCATTGTTCATTATAATAGAAAGGTATTTGTCTAGTCTATAGAGAAAGTAAAACATAAAAGAGAATAATGAAGGAGCTACTGAAGGGGCTTGAGTTGCTAATCTATAAAGTGATAGGATTGGACTCTGTTATTTAAGGTCTGTTTCTAGCTCTAATATTTTATGATTATTACATGTGATTGAAAAAGGGTATAAGAAAGTGACAAGAAATAACAGCTAATGGAGCTATATGTTTTTACTGTTACATCCTTAATCTCTCATAGTGAGTCTGGTATATAGAAAATTCTCAAATACTTGATTAATAGATAAATTAATAAATTATAAAAAGCAGACACAGAATCCAAGAAAGCAATTCACCCATTTAGAGTAGAGGAAAACATACAATATACTTCTTTGAAAGAATCAACATATCTTAGTAGAGTACAATGACTAGCAGTAATTGGCAGGGACAATGAGGATACTGAGGCATCAAAAAAATGTTAAATAATGTGCCTGGTTTCTGGTTTACAAAATTAGGAAAATGGAAGATCTTGTTTTATAATAATCACTGAGGGTGGTTAAAAAACCTTGTTACTTAGAGTAAGGGTAATATTTAATTTTCTGGGATACTCACACAGAAAAACTCATTCCTCTGCTATATTTAATGAAGAAGTGTTAAAACCTAATTCTCTTTAATAATGGCAAGATAATATAAACCAGGTTGAAGAGACAAATTCTAAACTTATAATATAAGCAGCTACTGTTCACCCAAGATAAAATATAAGTTAATTAAAGTTAAAGATTCACTCCTAATTATAAGCAAGTAAAATAATAAATTTTATTTAATTCATTGATTGCATGTACTGATGCCTTCTTCTAGAGCAATCAGATCATGTTACATATCTCATGTCATTCCCCAGCTCCAAACTCTTCAATGAGTTCTCAGCATAAGAATAAAATGCAAACTCCATAGGATGTCCAATAGGTTCTAAAACTGGCCCCATCAACTTCTCCAATATCTCCTCCTTCAAATGGTATCCTCCCTCATAATTATTCTGCTTCAGTCACACTGTCCTTCTTAGTGTTCCTAAAAATTCCATCTTGTTCTAACCTCATGGCTTTGCACTTTCTCTTCTTTGAAGAGTCTACCTTGAAGACACTACTTTCAGATATTTGAAAATCTTAATCTCAGTTCGTTATTCATGTCCTTGATCAAATATCACTTCACACATGATTTCCCCAAAGATTCCATTCCAAATAGTGTCACCCTGCTCTTTCCTCTTTCATCCTTTACCAGTTTTATTTTTCTTCTTAGCATCTAAACTAACTGGAAAATATGTATCACTTGGTTACATATTTATTGTTTGTTTCCTCTCCAGAATATAAACATATATTTTTATCCCCAGGGGTACAGGTCTGTGAATATAAACACTATGAGAATATGGACTATATCTGTACCCCAGAACCTTGAACAGGGCTTGTTCAATATTTAGGACTCAGTACATATCTGTTTAATAAATGAATGAATGAACTAATGCAGATTTTCAAGATAAATGTGCAAAGTAAGTGCCAAATAGAAGACTTGGCATACAATCCTTTGAATTTTTAAAAGACATACATATTTGTATATGTATGAGCTCTTTTAGGAAAAGAACACAGGAAATTGATAGAATCAGTTGTTCCACGGTGTGGGAAATATGGAAGTATGCGTGACAGGCAGGCTTATTTTCTACTATATATCTTTTTGTATCATTTGGATTTTAAACAAGACTAATTATTTTCACTTCAAAAACTAAACAAAACAAAACAAAAACTATTAAAATTTACCGTAAGCTAAATCTTTCATTTAACATGTATTTATGGAGTACTTTCTATTGCATGCTTAGTAAAGATATAGAAATTGCTAAGCAATTTACATATTTATTTAATCCCCATAACAATCCTATGATACAGGTATTTATAATCATTTCTATTTAACAGAGGAATAACTGTAATTAGATTAAATTGGTTGGCTAACGTCACACTATTGGAAGCATAAGACATGGGATTTGAACTTAGACTAACTGGATGTAAATCGGAAGTATTTAAATGACTACTCTTTCAGTTGTAAATATTAGTCTCCAGAAATTTTCTCACAGAAGTTAAAAATACATATTTTCCTATTTTTGATAGAAACCTCAGGGCCCAGCAGAGGAGCTCTTGAATGAATGTTGAAATAAAACTGAAAGTATGATTTCTCTCTGCTTGTGGGATATCAAACAGTTATCTATTCTCAGCATATACAATATTGAGAAGTCTTAAATTAGGTCAGTAAGGTGATAACTACTACTAATGAACAACAATGATTATCATTTGAGCATGCTCTCTATGCCAAACATTATGGTAAACATTTAACACTCATCATCTCATTCAATCCTTAAAACAACCATATAAGGCATATTTTATAAGAGTCTCCACTTTACAAAAACACAAACTTAGTTAAGGATAAATAAGATGACACAGCTAGTAAGTGAGAAGCCAGAATGTAGACTCAGGTCTAAATCCAAAGCCCAACAGCAATGCTCTCTCTATTGGGATAAGAACAGAATATTTTCAAAGGAACAGAAATGCTGCACAAATTATTTTGAATGTGGAGTTATACAGTTCTAAGTATGAATTTCTTAAATTCATACTTAAATCTGAATTAGATTGAGGTTCAACAAACACTTTTTAGGAACAGGAACTATCCTCCGCGTACTATCATTTATAGTCTCTATACAACTTAACACCTCTCTTTGGAATTAAATTCAGTGTTAGAGCCAGTGCTTTTACTACATTAAGAACATCAGGGAAGAAAGAATTTTCAAATGGAGTGAAGAGTGACACTAACATCTGGGCTATTTTTTCCTCCTAGATTTCACAGAGTTGACAGCATAAAAGTGATTTTGTTGTGTACCTTAATCGATTCAGGGTATCAATACACTTTAACAAGACCCACTTTTCTTTTTTTCTTTTTTTTTTTTTTTTACAAGACCCACTTTTAAAGTGAAAATTTTATGTTTTTCAAATACTTGTTCAGTAACAGAAGAGATTAATTTACTGCTGTTAAAGGCAAGATAATCTTTGTTTACTGAAACAGACAATTCTTTCAAGGTAATAGAAACTTAGTAACAAGGAGTATCTAGTCTATGGTTCTTATATTCCCTAGTATCAAAGTTCACAAATACTTTCCAGAATCAAAGGCGAGAAGCCTGAAGGTAGTGGAATAACAACTACCAACTAAAACTTGTAGAATGCTTAATACATTCTACTCGATAATTAATAGTGAATAACCTCAACTATGTATTATATAACAAAATTATTCAATTCTGGTCAAATAACCTCTTTTCGTAAACAGCAATTGGCCTTGATCTCTCTGTAACTGAGTGCCTAAAGAGCTCCTGAAAGAGTCTTGGCAGAACCTAAGAAAAGACAGTAGAAGGACTTATTCTCCGTGTTCAAGAGTCCCTTCCATTTGCAAAGCACTTTGCCAAGCAGTATCGCTTCGATACCTTGAGTCTTGGCAATCCCGCTAGGCAGTGCTGGCAAGTCTTGTCTTGATTCTACATCGGGGACTCAGAGGAGGTTCCCGACGGATCTTTGCCAGGCTCACAGCAGAACCTTGCGGGACAAAAAGTTTTTAAGTTGGACCCCAACTCCTTTTTGATAGTTAAGCCTTGAGTTACATTTACATCTGTATGTGAAACAAAACACTCTGAATCAGAAGAGCGGAGTGAACTTTACGTTGCAAGCGCAGGGCAGTTAAAGTGCTCTGCCAGGCCGGGAAAGGGGCCAGGATGCCTTTTAAAAACTTCCGACTTTCTCAGAATTTAAGGCAGGAGATTTCTGTCCTTCCTGATGAGCCGTCAAGGGCGCCTGATGAGGCAGAGCTATGCTCCAGCAGGTTCTCCAGTTCCTTCGTCCTTTCACTTTCTCCCCAGGGACCCTAACTACCGTCACCCCCCACCCCCCAGCCCTCCACCCTTCCGCGTTTGTCAACAAGCGCAGGCCGTCTTCTACTCCTCAGGCGGAGTAGCCTTCCGCTTCCAGCGAGATGGGTCATCAAAAGAAGCGTTACGAAAAGAGAGGTTTCTCTTCGCGTGCTTCTCACTCACCTCCGCTCCAGCAAAGATTGCCGCAACACTTCCCTACGATGTCCGCCACTCCACGATTCAAACTCAGCCACAAGATTCAAACCCAAGCCAGCTTTTTCAGCTCTTCCTTTCATTGGCTACCGATTTCGTGACGCCATCACGTCGGACGTTGCCGTGGTGCGCTACTGCTTGGCGCCAGGAGTCTCAGCCGCGCAGCTCAGTGGAAGCGGCCTTGTGGCGCGTCACCAAGGCAACGCGCACGGCTGTTTCCGGAGGCGTTGGCCGAGGTGGGCGGAGCTAGACCGCAGCTGCAGGTGGGAGGTAGCCACCTGGGATCTTCAGGCCACCTCCAGACCCGCGGGCACAAGGCCCGCTCCCAGGGTTCAGGGTGTGAGTGAGACGGGAGTGGGCAGGGGTTGGCTTGTGCCGTCTGCTTGCGGGAGAGGTGGAGCCTGTTGGCTGTGGGTTAATGGGTTCTGAATGTTTATATTTTTATATTCTCCTTTTCTTTATTGAGTAGTGAAGTGTCCAAGGCACGGGTCCTATGCTCTGGAAGGTGAGGGACCTGTCCTTTTAGCCACTTCCACTGCATCAAACTAGGGTCATTTCGCCTCAATTAACTGAACGTCCAGGGCTTTTGTTTTGAGGCCCCCGTCTTTTTAATTTCTCAGGACTCCCAGGCCTACTCCCTTTATTGCTGACTATGAAGCTATTTGGCGTTTGGTTCTTTTTACATTTCTAATGAGGACTTTACAGAATAAATTTATTTAAATTTATTGGCCTAGTTCATTACTGGATGCAGTAGTTTTTTGCCTTAGATTGTAGATATGATTTCAAAGTGTACACTTTAATAAGAAAAAAATACCAGAAAAAAAAAGGGAAATACGTTTGCTAAGCCATCTTTATTCATCAAGATATTTTTAATAGTATGAACTGTATGTCATTGTTCTTTATACTAACATTATTGTATCCATCAGCAATTACTGATTGTAGACTTTAGGGACATAATAGCATAAGTAAAAATCCCTGCCCTCTTGGGCTATATTTATACTCTTATATGGAGCTTATTACCATAATAGGATGGCACAACGCATTTCAGAGTATTATAAGTGAGAAAATGTATGAAAACCTCCATAATGTCGACATCTATTTCCTCCTGAAGAAGATCTGAAGCACTGTGTATTGTATATGATGCATGTGATATGATTGTTTCTGAACTCTGGATAGAGCATCAATAAAGATACTAACTGCTGGCTATATGACATATATCTTAGCTAATGCAATAGTTATTTGTGTGGTGCTGAGTTTGGTAATAAAACTGAGAAGCCTTTTTATTTTATTTCAAATATGCATTTACTCTATAGTACTTTACCATTGGTGTCCCAGGCATTTTGTTAACTTTATAAAGTTTAATTTATAAATTTATAAAGTTTATTTAATTTATAAAGTTTATAAAGTTATAAATTTATAATTTAATTATCAAAACAGTCCATGAGATGTAGGCACAATTTATTTCACTGAAGAAGAAAACTAAAGTTTTCAGAAAATCTCTAAAGTAAATTATTTATTATTAACTGTACAAACCAGCCAATTCAGAATTAAGGTGTTTGTCTCAGAAATACTTTATAAATTAAGTGATATTCAGATGCTTTATTAATCTATTCTGAAAATAGGCATTTTAATAAACGAATTTCTTGTAAAATTGCATTGATTATTGGTGAATAAGAAGTGTTTTAGGTATCATTTTTTTTTGATACTCACATGTTGTATGGCTTGCTAACAGGTGTTTCCACACTTAATCTAAGCACTTATTTTACATTTAACTTTAAGTTCATATGACGAAGACCATATTCTTAAAGAATTGTATAGGTAAAGCAAAGAAACTTTAATGTTACAGTCAATGCCATCACGGTGCCAACTGGCTTCTGTTTAGTTTGGCAAAAGAGGAGTATAGCAGAAAGTATGAGACTGATGTATTTTGGAATGAAATGAAGGAAAAAGAACCCAAATCTTAAAAACAGTAAGTGCTAAAGGAGACAGAAATTCCCACCTTTTGTTCGAAAGTGGAGTATAATAGAAGACGGAAAATTAACACAAGTTCGTAATAAACCAAATAAAGTGGAAATGATAAAATGGAAAGTTAGATCTAAACTTGCCTCAGACATTAAAGAAGAAAAAAAAAATGTAAAAGTAAATTTAAACCTGGCAGTGGTAGGTTCTTATTCCTGCCCCCCTCCAGGAACACTGTTTAAAAACCCCAGCGCCTCTTTGTTAGCTGGGTCCTGCAAACAGCGGAACGAAAGGCGGACGGTTTTCTGTTGCTGGGGCGGACGCGGGCCCGATCCGTCCGTCCTTGCAAGTTTCCCCCAAGGTTGGGACCTAGACGTGCGGCAAATTCAGGTTCTCTGGCACCGTAGTGGTCGTCGCTGGCCCGACTTAGAAACCAACTGCGAATTCTTCGTGCCTCAGGTGAGGAGAAGGTGGTCGAGTCCCGGGAGCTCCTTGGGAGCCCACCCCATGCCTTTGGGGGAACTTCCGAGGTCGCCGGATTCGCTCGGGACAAAGAAAACACGCCCCCGCTCCCGCTTCCTCTCCTGAGCACTCATTCGTCCTGAGCTCCGAAGTTTGTGAACAGTTTTCCCTCCTCCGAGTATAGTTCTTAGGCAAAAGGAAGCATTCTTCCTTAACTTTAGAACCTCTTTCACTTTCTCTGCCTTCGACTCCCAGCCTCCAGGCTGGGTTTTTGGCCTTAGGAATTAAATTTTCAAATGGGTTTCGCCGGAGGGAAGGCTACGTGAGTGCAATGGTGGTAATTGGTAGCACCGTTGAGCAAGTAACTTTGAAAGGTATCACTCACTCACCTTCCTGGTCCCACAATGAAAAGGGTAACCTGGCCAGTTCCCTCGATTCCACGGCGTAAACTGAACCTTGCTGGCAAAGTTAAAGGATTTACCTAGGGAAACCGCCCAGTTGGCTCTAGCGGTCCGGTTTCCCGACTCTCCGCTTCCTTCCTGTGACCAGAGGAAGCTTAAACGGTCCTAAATCATCAAGGGTGCTTGGTTCAGAGCTGACTGCAGGAGTGCTCTCAGTTATCTGGTAGGAGACAGGACTACCTAAAGAGATGGAACTCCCTAATTTAGAGCTTGCTTCTTTCCATTCTTAGGGAGGTATTCAGGAAACAGCCAAAGAGGAAAATTTATTGAAGTCCTTTCTCCATGTTGACCCATGTTAGTAGCCAGTTAGTGCATAGTAAAATCTTTAGGCTTTGTAATGGAACACAGTTGAGTAAATACATAGAAATTGAATGCAAAAGAGTTCAATTAAATGAAACACCCCTCCCCCAATTTGTCCTACTTGCTTTTTCCTATGTGGATTTGATTCCTGTATTGGAATTGATTCACATATTTATATCTGGACATATAGTGTAGATTGCTTAAATATTCCAGATTCCACTAGTTAGGACTATACACTGCATGTCCCCTGTTATACTGTATTTCCAAATGGAGTAGGACCAAGCAATAGGATATTGGCTCTTTACAGAAAAAATAATCTAATTCATGAGATAGTACAAATATATAGTCAATGTAATTAAACTACCATTCAATTACATGGGTACAATAGAGCCAGTGGTCTATGTTTGTAGCATAGAGACTCAGATAAGATTTCAGGCTCTGGGGACAGAATGCTGGAGTTACAGTTCTAGGCTGATGGCTTTCTAGATATATGATCTTTTGGCAAATTACTTCTTTGTTTTCCTCATGTGTAAAATAGAAATAGTAATACTATTTGCCTCTAAAAGTTGTGGTAAGGATCAAATGAGTTTAGTAGTATTTAGTAAGTGCCTAGAAAATGTCAGTTTTTATTTTGAAAAATGTTAGAAACACTAGGTTAGAGGATAGTTGGATTTACTTTGTATAAGCTTTCTGAGAAACACGAGGCATAATTAATAATTTGGCTAATTCGTCACCAGTGAACATCCAAAATATTACTTCAAACACCTATATGCATTCCTTTTTTTCCCCTGTATTTTTCCCGTGTCACATTTGCCACATCATTCTGTGGATTATGTTGTAGATAAAGTTGGCATTTCCTTAAGGTAACATTTTGCGGTATTGTATTTATATAATATAAGTGTATTTTTATAGTCATTACATGTGATCAACTTTCCAACATTATTTTTCATTTCTATTGCAAAAGGAGGGGAAGGTATATTTAAGTAGGATATTTATGTTTCTTTTTTTTTTTTTTTGGTGGGGGAAGTATTTATGTTTCTTGAATGTGGTTTTTGGTATAGTCGGTCAGGCAGGTGAAATTTCCTAAAGTAAGTTTTGATAAAAATATTAATTCTGTAGAATCTAGAGTTTACCCATCCATCCATTTTTTTTTTTTCCAGAAAACACTTATGAATCACCTAGTGTGCATCTGCTTTTGTGGGTATTAAGATATGGGTCTTATTCTTAAATAACTAATAATAATCTGTAAGGAAGGAAGAAGAATGTTAACTTGGTATTTGCTGTAGTAGTATTAAAAACGTTGCTTACAACCCAATGTATAAAAAGCATAGTGTTTCCAAAAGGTTTTCTGTTAATGTATTTCATAAATACTTTTTCCTTTGAATTTGTAAGAGTTGCAGATTGCAGAATCAAAAGGAACACAAGTGAGAAAGTTAAGGAATGTATTAATTATTTATTTGCTTGTTTTGTGGTGGGCAGGGAACACACAAAGCATGCCAAAGTATGCTCAGTTGAGCATTTACAAAGTCATAATTGAAATTGGAACAAGCTTCTCTGATAGAGGCCATGGTGAAATAATCCCGTTAGAGAATATTTAAGACAAGTCAGCAAGATTTTTACAAACTGATTTTTACCTTCATTTCTTTTTGGATAAACTTGCATATCTTTTTCCAGGGACAATTTTTAAAACAAAGTTAAAATGAAGATGAAGCTTTAACATTATGAGAAAAACAAATAAATGAGTTTAAAATAAAAGACCACCTGAACCTGAAATAGGATATTCATAATCCCTTCAATCATCCAGACACTTTTTTTGAACTTAAATTCAATTAATTAACATATGTGTATTATTAGTTTCAGAGGTAGAGTTCATGGATTCATCAGTTGTATATAACACCCACTGCTCATTACATCACCTGCCCTCCTTAGTGACCATCACTGTGTTATCCCATCCCCTAGCCCCCTCCAGACAGCTTTTTCAAATGAGTAGTTCTAATGCACTGAATCCATTCTTTAAAGTTAGGAAAGTATATTTAAGAAAAGTATATTTAAGAAAAATGATGACTTAATAATCAATTTTTGCCTCCCTGGTCATTAAAACGTTGATGGTCTTAGAATTTTTCAGGCCATATTAAAAAGTTATATAAAGCTATGTATTTTAAAAATCCAACAATCATGATATTTTTAATTTTTTTTTCTAGATTTGTTGACCTACAGAATGCTTCGATACCCATATTTTTGTAGAATCTATAAAGAATTTCTTTCATGCTGGTTGGAATCTGGCATATTTAATTTAGGTGTCTGGCCAAAAAAAATACACGATACAGCACAAAGAAATAATGACTATGAAGCCCAGGAACAAACAGATCAAACTGGAACTCAGGAGAAACACAGATCTCAAGATAGAGATTTCGAAGCTATAGCTAAATTACATATTCCAGTAATGGTGGATGAAGTTGTTCGTTGTTTGGCACCGCAAAAAGGCCAGGTAAGTTGATTAGTGTTATTTTTTTAACATTTTAAAAATTGAGATATTCACTTTTGTTAGTACTTAGAATTTTAAAGTGTACAGTTAAGTGGTTTTTAGTCTTTTCATGAGGTTGTATAGTCATCACCATCTAATTCAAGAGCATTTCATCACTCCAGTAGGGAATCCTATATCCATTAGTATTCACTATGCATTGACCCCTTTCCCTTGCCCCTGATAACTATTAATCTTTTTTTTTGTCTGTATGGAGTTGCCTAATCTGGACATTTCCTATAAATGGATTCATATTGTATGTGGCTTTTTGCATTCACTTTGTATTATTTAGCATGTTTTCAAGGTTCATCTAAGTTGTAGCATGTGTACTTCATTTCTTTTCTTCCCTGAACCATTGTGTTTATGGATATGCCTCATCCTTTTCATCTGATGGCATTTGTGTTCTGCTTTTTGGCTACTGTGAGTAATGCTGTAATGAACATTCATACACACATTTTTGTGTGGACATATGTTTTAACTTTTCTTGGGCATATACCTAGGAGTGAAATTGCTGGGTCATAAGGTAACTAGCTTACTTAGCTTTTTGAGGATCTGCCGTAATGTTTTCCAGAATTGATTAGTTTTGTCAAATAGTAGTTTTAAAAGAACATGACATGGGTTGAGTGGTTTGGGTATGAAAACTGAGTTCTAGCATAGATTTTTAATAATTTTGGTATCTTTTCAGGAATGAGACAAAAGTAAGGATCTGAATTCCTGCTCTTGTTGTTAGACTTTTCAGCTACTTTGCTATTTGATTCAGAGTTCTCCAGAGAAACAGAACCAACAGGATATGTGTGTGTGTGTGTGTGTGTGTGTGTGTGTGTGTGTGTTTATATACGTATGTGTGTACACACACACACACACCCACCTATGTGGAGGAGCAGAGATTGAACGATTGATTTTGAGGAATTGAATCTCAAAGAGAGTTGGTAAATCCAAAATGTGCACAGTAGGCTGGCAGGTTGGAGACCAGGTAAGAAGTGAAGTTTGGAGCCAAAAGCAGTCTGCTGGCAGAGTTCTTTCTTGTTCCAAGGAAGTCAGTCTTTGTTCTGTTAAGGCTTTTCATTAAGTGGATGGGGCCCATCTACATTATGGAGGGTAATCTGCTTTAGTCAGTATGTAATTCAAATTTTAATCTCATCTTAAAAAAAAAAACAAAACTTCACAGAAACATCTACAGTAATATTTGATGGAATATCTGGGCACTGGGGCCCAGCAAAGTTGACATATCCAATTAACCATCATACTTGCCTTATTTATAGTGTTGCTGGTGGGATTATATAAAGTTTTAGATACAGAAATGCTTTAAACTCTGAAAGGAGATAAAGAAATGTTAGGTGAAATAATATCCAAAAAGACAAAGCTAGAAACTTTCTGGTAATTAAGCACATTTACAAAAGGAAAAAAAATCATTATCATAGTAAATATTCATCAAATGTGTTTTTATAACTTAATACTGATAGTTAGTGTACTGAGTTCAGAAATACACTTCCTTATTTTAGAAGTACTGTTATTACCTAGATCAGTTACTTTCATTCTAAAAGTCACACCTTACTTCTTTTCCAGGATACAGTGGCTTAGGAGTTAAGAGCAAAGATTTTATAATTGGACTGACTAGGTTTGAATCGGTCATCTAACACACATGCATATGCATACATACACACATACAGCTTTTAATTTTTTCTTGAGAATTCCTTATGTTGGTTCAGACAGTTTTCATGAACTAAGTTCTAAGCTACATGCGTAAATTATGCTGAAACGGCTGGATGTTGCTCATATGAAAGCCATTATGATAAGACTTAGGTTGCTTCATCACAAAAAAATTCTTTTACCTTATCTGTAGACAGTATATATATAACAAGGTAACCCCAGTATTCTTAAATTAGGTTATGTGTATAAAACATCTATATGTATAAACCATCTATGTGTTTTATACACATAAACAGCTCAATGCAGTCATATAGTAGGGACTCTAAAATATACACAAAAATGTAAATAAAATACAAAATTGGATAAAACTTCTTGTTGGATATGACTTAAAATGAAATTCTGTTCATTGTCTGTGAAGATTAATAATACATTGATAGCACTTAATACCCATACATAAATGTGAGTGTTAAAAAAATAGTACATGTAAATATATATATGATGTAATTGAGATATATATGAGAGGGGAGGTTCAATTAGTAAAAAAGTGGAGCTGAATTCAGTGGCTTGAACTTGACTTCTGGAGCCAGAAACTAAAGCTCATACAAATTTGCTGAATCCTAGTAGCAAAACTAAATATTATTTTACACTAACCTTGAAGTAGAAAAAGAGCTAAACAAAAACAAACCAACCCTACAAAATGTCCTATAAACCAGTATTGGATCTGCCTTGTTCTAAAACCCAGTGGAATAAAATTAGATGATTCTATAACTTGACCTATCCTGAAGTTTCATTTTGTTCAAGTTCCTGACAAATGTAATATTGGTTTATTTTGACATTTCCATTGGTGTGATTTGAGTTGGGTTTTCTAGTAACTTTTTATAGAAAGTTTAATTTTATGAATGTTATTTCTGAAAACTTTCATGTGAGGCACATTTAGAGACAGTGTTATTTCTTACCTTTCCTGTCTGGCAGACAGCTTTATTCACTATTCCCTTAATCTTCAAGTAATAAAAACTGGTGACAGTTCTTGGACAGGAAAGGTCTTGATTTCTTCCAGAACCCATTATTTGCTTCTTTTCTTCCTGAGCCTTTTCCCCAAAATTATTTTCCTTTGTAAACTATGAGTCATACACTCACTTGTATCAATCACCTGCTTAATTACTGTTTTTCATATCACCTTCAATGGTGAATTTACAAATGAAACTTTTGATCATAACAAGAATTTTTAAGAAAATATCTATATGTAGTTTTCAGTGAGGCCTTGGTCATTTAATAGTTATTTCTTTTTTTATCATTTAAAAGTTGCTTACCAAAAGAAAATAATTTGGGGAATTTCTTCTACACCATAGCCAGTTTACTATATATTAATTCAATTTTGCAAATACATGAGAAAAATTTATAAATTTGGATTGAAAGAAAATTAAAAAATTTTTTATCTTCCTCTTCTTTGGGTGGTACAGAGAGAATGAAATAAATTATAACCCTTTCTACTATCCCAGTTTTCATTATTTCATAATCTGGGTGAATAGCTTTTTGTTAGAATATTTATTATTCTAAAAAATTATTTTTGTTCCTGGAGATATTTTAATGTAGGCCACCTTTGTCAATTGCATGACCCTTCCTAGTTGAAGATGGTTGCTGGATATAGGAGACTTGGTATTCTTTGCTTAGTACTGGTGCCAGTTTAGTTTGGTGCCTGGGGGTTTCTATAAGAGTGAGAAGTTATGAGAAAGATAATGGACATTCAAGAACTAGTACCAGTAGCTGTGTAATTTGGGGCATGTATCTTATCATGACTGTGCCTCAGATTCTTCATCTGTAAAGTATGGAAATGTGTCCTGCTTCATGGTGACTGTGAGGAGTAGATGAGTTCACGTACATAAATTGCTTAGAATGATATCTTCCAAGTAGTATGAACTCAATAAATATTAGGTGTTGTAACATACAGGGATAGGATGGGTTGGACTTGGTTGCTAGATACAGTCAAATTCAGGAGAAAAATTCCAAGAGACAGCAAAGGTGGAAATGAAAGTTCAGGAAAGGTGAAACCAACATGTCTGGAATTGAGAAAGTCCTGTTTCCTTTGCACTCTGGAACTCTCCTCATCACCATCCTCAGGTCTTGAGTCAGGTTTCACTTTCTCAGGGAATTTTTTGTAAGCCTCCAGGTCTCCCATTACACATTCATTGAGTCATATACTTTTCTTTCATAGCATTAATAATTTATAAATATAACTTTTTATGAGATTGTTTGTTCAGTGGACATTTCTCCTAGTGGACTGTCCCCCATGAAGTCATGGACATGTTTTTCTTTTTTTTTTTTTTTGAAGATTTTATTTTTATTTATTTGACAGACAGAGATCACAAGGAGGCAGAGAGGCAGGCAGAGAGAGAGAGGAAGGGAAGCAGGCTCCCTGCTGTGCAGAGAGCCCGATGCGGGGCTTGATCCCAGGACCCTGAGACCATGACCTGGGCTGAAGGCAGCGGGTTAACCCACTGAGCCACCCAGGCGCCCCTGGACATGTTTTTCTTACTTTCCATTATATCTCCACAAGGCCTACAACATGGTGGGTTTGTAATGATTTTTAAGTGAATGAATAAAAGTCAGAGTTAACTGGAGGACAGATGTGAGACACACAAAAAAGGAGTGTCCTTTGGGTACTGAGGTTACTTCTTGGGCTCAAAGCTTTTATATGATTCCAACCTCAGTGTGGCAGGCCCAGTCTGATGAAATATTTGGAGAATCCTGGTGAAAGAACAGATAGGAGGACTGAGAAAATGAGTATCTAAACTGGTGCAAAATCAGTTATGATAAGTATCAGACTAAGGTTGTAAAGTTGTTTTATACATAATCAGAATAATTATCTTGTCTGTTTTGATATTTTGACTTTTAACATTAATTTCAATAATTGCTAGATTTGCTCAAGTTATCATGGTACCAGATATGGTAATTTTCTTTATAAAAAGTCAATTATCCTCTGCATAATGGATTTTTCTTAAGATCAGTAACAATATTTTACTTGAAAATCTTTATAATCTTTAATGTAAACATCAGAGAGAAAATCCTGTGACTATACATTTTGTCTTTTTAAATATTGAACGCTGACTGACCACAGAGATTAAGAGTTTAATTTATTTCGTTTGACCTCAAATTATTGAAAAAATTAAGAACTTTTCTAAGAGACAGGATCAATGCCATAGCTTCTGCAGGTAGATGCCTTTTTTTTTTTTTTTTAAAGGAAGAACTATTAAGATTTCAGATGGAATGGACTGAAGTTTCTACCTAAAAATCATGTAGGTAATATAAGTGACCTCTGTATCAAAATACCATCTGCAGTTTGATATTTTAGTGTTATATTGGTAAATATTTAATACCTGGTCTGAGAGTCAGGGTAGGGTATAGATTAACAAAAAGAAACAACAAAACCTTGATGTATTTTCTTTTGCTGATTTTCATGATATACATGTTCCTATTATGGCCCATTTCAAGCTACCAACCTAATGTCACTGAATGTAGAGAAAAATAAGAATAATTGGTGCTCTCCATCTGGCATGGATAATGCCAGATATTACTCTCATGATGCCATGAGATATATGTGAATTATATAATGACACAAAATTTTGCTTAGAATTTTGAAAATTGTTATAGTGTATAGAGTTTTCCCTTAATTCATTTGATGTTCCCTAGTTAAGACCTGTGTTTGATGTTTCTCTGTTCTAGAAAGTACCATGGTATAGCCATAGGATATTCTTTCATGCATTTTTTAACAGAATTCTTTTTCTCTCTCTCTAATAAACAATCCATCCCAAATATACAACAGATAAAAACAGCATTGCATAGTATAAATTTGTTTATATAATTTACTTTTTACAAAGTCAGTTATGGAACAGAGGCATTTTGTTGAATGCAAAACTTTGAAATCAACATCAGTGATTTTTTTTTTTTTTTTGCATAATTTGGAAAATTATGGGTGACTCAGTGGGTTAAAGCCTCCGCCTTCAGCTCAGGTCATGATCCCAGGGTCCTGGGATCAAGCCCTGCATTGGGCTCTCTGCTTGGCAGGGATCCTGCTTTGCTTCCTCTCTCTCTGCTTGACTCTCTGCCTACTTGTGACCTCTATCTGTCAAATAAATAAATAAATAAAATCTTTTAAAAAAATAAATAAAACGGTCTTCCTGAAATCTCAGCTTAATTTTTAATTAAATTGAGGTAGTAAGAGAATTTTAATTAGAGTATAGAAGACATTTTATGTTGATAAATATGTTAATTAAAGGTTTAATACAGTAAGACATATCATAACAGTTACAAATATTTATGCATCTAGTGTCAGGCCATCAAAATATAAAAGCAACAACTGACAGAATTGAAAGGAAACATTGTGTTATAATAATAGCTAGAGATTTAATACCACATTCAGTAGTCTCTAGAATAATCAGAAAACTATTAGTAAGGAAATAGAGGCCTTAACCCAATAAATCAACTAAATCTAACATATATGCAGAACACTCTAACAATAGCATATACATCTGTCTCAAGTGCATGTGGGGCATTTTTTTTTATTATTATGTTCAGTTAGCCACTATATAGTACATCATTAGTTTTTGATTTAATGTTCAATGATTCATTAGTTACGTATAACACCCAGTGCACATCACAACATCTGCTTCCTTAATACCCATCACCTTGTACTCTTGTGTGGGACATTTTATTAAGGTAATCATATGGTAACTGGAAAACTCATGAATTTATGCAAATTAAACAACATACTCCTAAACAACCTATGGATCGAAGAAGTTACAAGGGAAATTAGGAAATACTTAGGAATGAAAAAAAATATATAACATACTAAAACATATGGGACAACATAACAAAACTTATGCAAAATCCGTGCAAAGGGAGAATTTATAGCTATAATTACTTACATTAAAAAACAAGAGAGATGTCAAATCTTTTATAATGTATATAAATGCATTTTGTAATGTGTATAAACTTTGAATTACTGTGTTGTCACCCAAAAGTAATATAATGTATGTCAGCTATACTTCAATTAAAATTGCACATCAACAACCTAAGTTTATAATGTAAAAAACTAGAGAAAGAAGAACAAGCTAAATCCAAAAATAGCCCAGAGAAAGACAGAAAAACAATAGAGAAAATTAATGAAGGCAAATTGAAGAGATCAACAAAATGGGCAGTTTTAGCTAGATAGACTAATAAAAAGGAGGGATGGCCTAAATTACAAGATTGAAAAATGGGGGGTCCCTGGATGGCTGAGTTGGTTAAGTATCTGCCTTCGGCTCAGGTCATGATCCCAGGGTCCTGGGATCGAGCCCCTTATCAGGCTCCCTGCTGCATGGAGAACCTGCTTTTCTTTCTGCCTGTCACTTCCCCTGCTTGTGCTGTTTCTCTGTCTCTGTCAAGTGAATGAATAAAATTAAAAAAAAGAAAAGAAAAAAGAAAAAATGGGGACATTACTACCAATTCTGCAGAAATAGAATTATATATGAATACTATGAACAGTTGTATGTCAACAATTTGGATAACCTAGATGAACTAGACAAATTCCTAGCTATACAAAACCTACCAAGACTTAATCATGAAGAAATAAAAAAACCTGAATAGACCTGTAACTAGTAAGGAGATTAAATCAGTAATAAAAAAAAAAAATCTACGGACAAAGAACACTTGACCTCATGCCTTCACTGGTAAATTCTACCAAACATTTAAAGAATAATTAATTTCAATTCTTCTTACCCTAAAAAAATTGAAGAGGCAAGAATGCTTCCTAACTCATTCTGTGAACCCAGAATTACCTTGGTACCAGGGGACACTACAAGAAAACTATAGGCCGATATCCCTTATAAAACTTGACACAAAAATCCTCAACAAAATACTACAAAACAGAACTCAGTAGCATATTAAAAGGACTATGTGTGATGACCAAGTGGGATTTATTCCAGGAATGCAAGGATGGTTCAACATACAAAATTTAATTGATTTAATCTGTAATACCAGCATCTATAATACCAACAGAGTGAAATATATATATATATATATATATATATATATATATACACACACACACACACACATATATATATATAACATAGGAAAAAAAGTATATATGAAGAAAAAAATACATGATCATCCCAACTGATGCAGAAAAAGCATTTGACATGATTCAGCATCCTTCAATGATAAAACACAACAATCAAGGAATAGAAGGAAACTATCTCAACTTAATAAAAGTCTTATATGAAAAACTCACAGAAACATCATACTCAATGATGAAAGACTGAAAGTGTTTCCTCTAGGATCAGGAAGAAGGCAAGGAAGTCTGCTTTCACCCCTTTCTATTCAAGATAGTACTAGAAGTTCTAGGTAGAGTAATTAGTCCAGAAAAAGAAAAGTCATCCCAATTAGAAAGAGGATGTAAAATTATCGCTGTTGCAGATGATGTGATCTTATATGTAAAAACCTTATGGATTTCACAAAAAACAAACAAGCAGAAATCCCTCCAAAAGCCAACCTGTTAGAACAAATAAATGAATTAGTAAAGTAGCAGGATACAAAGTCGATGCTCAAGAATCACCATACATGAACAACCAACCATCTGAAAAGGAAATTTTTTTAAAAAGTTACATTTACAATAGCATCAAAAAGAATTAAGTGCTTAGGAAATTAATTTCACTAAGGAAATAAAAGACTTGTACAATGAAAACTGTAAAATATTGCTGGAAGAAATTTAAAGATGACATAAAAAATGAAACACATGCTATATTCATGTATTAGAACACCTAATATTATTAATGTTAGTACTACACGAAGCAACCTACAAATTCAGTGCCTTCCATATCAAAATCCCGATGATGTTTTTGAAGAAATAGACAAACCCACCCTAAAATTTAGATAGAATCTTAAGGGACCCTAAAGGGTCAAAATAATTTTTAAAAAGATAAACCTGGAGGATTCATATTTTTTTATTCCAAAATTGCTATAAATCTATAGTAATCAAAACCATGGTAGTAGCATACGGTCAGGAATATAAACAAATTGAATAGACCATAGAGCTCGAAAATAAACCTTTACATATATGAGCAAATGATTTTTGACAAGGATACCAAGACCATTCAATAGGGAAAGGACAGTCTTTTCAGAGAATGGCATGGGGAAAACTGGATATCCATATGCAAAAGAATGAAATAAGACTCTTACCTATCACCATATACAGAAATTAAATCAAAATGGCTCAAAGACCTAAATATAACACCTAAAACTATAAAACTCTTAGAAAAAGACACAGGACAAAATTTTATAACATTAGATTTGGCTGTGATTTCTTGGATATAACACCAAAGGCACAGGTAGCAAAAGAAAAAGGTAAATTGTACTTTATGAAAATTAAAAAAAAATAAATTGTGCATCAAAAGACACTATCCACAGAGTAAAAAGGCAACTTACAGAATGGGAGAAAATATCTGTAAATCATATATCTGATAAGGGTTTAATATTCATAATATATAGAGAACTTCTAAAACTCAACCAACAAAAAATAACCCAATTCAAAATGGACTTGAATAGACTTTTTTTTTTAAAGATTTTATTTATTTATTTGACAGAGAAATCACAAGTAGATGGAGAGGCAGGCAGAAAGAGAGGGAAGCAGGCTCCCTGCTGAGCAGAGAGCCCGACGCGGGACTTGATCCCAGGATCCTGAGATCATGACCTGAGCCGAAGGCAGTGGCATAACCCACTGAGCCACCCAGGCGCCCGAATAGACTTTTCTTTAAAGAAGATATGTGAATGAAATATTCTTGATAGTACTAGTTATTATGGTAATGCAAATCAAAACACAGTGTGGTACAACTTCATACCCATTAGGATGGTTACTATAAAAAAACCTAGAAAACAAGTGTTGGTAAAGACGTAGAGAAATTGGAATCTTGTGTGCTATTGGTGGGAATGGTAGATGGTAGAGCTGATGTGGAAAACAAAAAGGTGGTTCCTCTACTTATCATATGATTCAGCAACTCCATTCATGAGTATATACTAAGAGAATTAAAGGAATGGTCTCTTGGTAGTATTTATACACACCTGTTTATAGCAGCATTATTCACAATAGCTAAAATGTGAAATTAACTAAAGTGTTCCCTGGATGCTAAATAAGCAAATGTGGCATATATATACAAGGGAGTATTGTTCAACCTTAAAAAGGGAGAAAATTCTGTTTTCCTCAGCATGGATGAGTCTTGAAGACATTTTGCTAAGTGAAATAAGCCAGTCATAAGAAGACTTAAATGATTCTGCTTACATGAGGTATTTAGTGTAGTCAAAATTATAGAGACTAAAAGTAGAATGGTGGTGGCCAAGGGATGGGAAGAGTAGGGGGACAAGGAGTTACTGTTCACTTGGTATAGAGTTTCAGTTTAACAAGATGAAATAAGTTACGTAGATGGATATGGTGATGGTTGAATATTATGAATGTATTTAATTCCTACTGTTGAAAGGTATACTTAAAAGTGGTTAAAAGGTAAGTTTTTTTCTTAGGTGTATTTTAGCAGAATTTTAAGGCAAATTATCTTTTTGAAGAAAACATAATTACATTACTTGATGGTTTCTATGAATAGATTGTTTTATAATTATATGAAGCTTTCAAGTAAAATGAATATTGTTGCTTTTTTATTTTTCTTTTGCAGATTTTATACTTGTAGATATTTTTCCATGTATACTTGTAAAGTATGTCTTTAATATATATTTAAAAATCCCATTAGAATTGGATTTCATGATTAGCTTTGTGTGTATTACATGTAATATTTTATTACTGATATTTATTTTCTTACCTTTTACTTGGGCTATTAAGCATTTGTAGATTGCTACATTACCTGGTGATGTGATGAACATTTTATATACTGTTGTTAAAGTGTTTAAAATCTTATAGGGAGTTAACAGTATTAAACACAAAACAGACAATTGAGTTCTAGTCTTTGATCATATATTAAAAATTTTTATCCAGTATTTTTTTATTAATTTTTTATATCCAGTATTTTTAATAAAATTTACAGTTTTTGAAAATGTTAATGTGTATTAGTAAATTCCATCTTCTCAGAGTGTCAAGTTTAGAATTTCCTCTTAAAGTTTTGGGGTAGAGCATATGGGAATATGGAACACTCTGGTAAATTTGATGTATTTTCTTTAATGGGTATGTTTCTAGTAAATGTTAATTTATAAAATGTTTGATCATATCTTTGTTATAAAAAATGTGGAGAATTGATGCAGAAAGGAGTTCGTTCTCCGGCTACTTTTAAGAATTTTGCTACGTATATATATAAGCAAATAAAGTTTTTCTAGCTAAATGAGCTGCTCAGTCTTACCTAAAATGTTCTTTTCCTTAACAATTACTTTAAAGTTTTTAATAAAAATTCCTCACTTAAAACTAAAAGGAAAGTAACTTGTTTATGCTTATTTTTGCATAATGATATGATAGTATTGAAAATATTTATTTTACATATATGTATTTTTATAACTGTTTATGCAAATAAATGTATATAATTATATTTAATTTTCATATTGAAATCTTTAACAAGCACGTATATTTCTTGAATGTATATATACCCTTCCCAGTAATTTGAACATCCATGAGAATATTCTTGCTTTTGTATAAGTTAATTAGTGCATTTTTATCAGTGAATATAATTTTTGTCATTAGAGTTTAGAAGCAAATTATAAATACAGGGTGTGGGATAAATAAGGCAATAACTTACTTGATTGCTTTGCCTATCCAATGACTTTAAAAAATTGTCTTCTTATAATTTGGTCTTTTTTATAGTCCAGAAGCCGAATCTTTATTACATTGTTACCACTAAAATATATTTAAAATTTTCTCATTTTAAGTTCAACTTAAAAGGTAATCAAAAAGTACGGTTTTAAAAATTGCTGGTCCAGAGGCTTCTGGGTGGCTGAGTCTGTTAAGCGTCTGTCTTCAGCTCAGGTCATGATCCCAGGCGTTCTGCTCAGTGGGAAGCCTGCTTCTCCCTCTCCCTCTCTGCCAGCTTGTGCTCTCTCTCTCTCTGTATCAAATAAATAAAGAAAATCTTAAAAAAAAATAGAAATCACTGGTCCAAATATAACCCCCAAATACATGTGTTTCTGTGGTTGTAAAAAATGATATTCCTCTATGTCAAAAGTCAGATATATGTACTGATTTTTGAAATTTATTTAAGAACCATTCTTCTAGTTCAGTAAATTAGAGAACCAGGAAGAAAGCAGCGGTCCATTCTAGAAGGGAAGCTCAAAGAAAACGGAGGAGAAACAAGTGATATTTTTTGGTTCACAAAGCACATTCTCATGAGTCATCCAGGGTGCTGGTTACTTTCTATTTAGGTCAGTCAGCACTACTCCTTAATCAATAGTCTAATCATAGTTATCCCAAGAGGTTAGGTCCAGTGGTTCTTTTCTTTCCTATTGTTTTTCTAAGTCCCATATTATTTTTGTTGAAGAGTGATAGGAAGTATACACTGACCTTGTAAGTTCTCTTAACATTTTACTTTTCTTTCACTACTTTTTCCTCATATAAAAACTACTGAGCTGTAAGTTGCATACTTCAACATGTTATTTTATAATAAACTAAGTTTCAAAACTTTATGATGACTCATCTTTTTGTAATGTTCTGTGAACCCTCTCTTTCTTCTTTTTTGGTGGTGCTAGTTTTTGTTTCCCTTGGGTGAAACGATTAGCATTTATGAGGAGGTAATGTGCATTTAAAGGTTTTACTTACTTTGATGAATGTTGTTTTGGAAAGTGTTTATGTGTATTTTTTATAGTTATTTTTTTCCCTCTTGTTCTGTGTAAACTTTTTACTTGTTTGTATGAGGTGTTATTATGTCCCATTTCTTGCCAACTTAAGCATATATTTTATCCTTGTCATATTCATTTGCTCTGAGTGGTATACAGTATTTTTCTGTATTTATCATTAAGTTTCTGGATAAAACCTGACTTTTTGTTTTGTTG